>NW_004524578.1:30795642-30803663 GCF_000260255.1 Octodon degus
AGTGAGATGAAAACATGAAATGGATCCAGAAAAGAAAAATTCTCTTAAATCGTATTAGAATCTGATGCAGTGTAATTGGCATTTTGATCTAGATGTCACTATTTTCTACCTTTGTCAACTGCAGGAGATTGAAGGGTGAGGCACCAATAGAACTGCAGAGAGCTCATACTTAGATCCTAGCATCTAAACATTTCATTGTTTTCTCACAAGAACTTGCAATCGTTGGAGAAATGCTCATTCTAGCATTGGGGCAGGAAGAGTTGCAAGTGTTCTGGAAACTTCTTGTGCATATGTAAGTGCATTAAAACTGATGCAATCACATCAAAATGACAAATGAATCAGTTCAACATAGGCAAACTTTAGATTACTGGTAGATACCAGGGAGAGACATTGCCAGTTCAAATGAGCTCACCTTCCATCCTCAAGAAATGCTTCAGATTCTCTAGGCCACAGAGGCCATGTCAGTGGGTCACGAGGAGTCCTTTGAGGACATATCATCAATCCACAAACCTGTCATTTGTCTGACCCACCCCTCAAAAGCCAGCACCCAAAAATGTTATAAAAAAGCTTCTTAGCCTATAACAGACACCTTCTCTGTTCTTGCACAGAGAGATTCCACTCGGGTTTTGCAGTAAACCTGCTTGATCTATTGAATTCGTGTCCCTTCTTTCCCGCTCAGTCATTTAGACCATCAAAATGAAAACTGTCAGTGTTGTAGTATACTGAATTGAAAATGATCTATGAGATGTTACTTATCTTGTGAACAAAAGCACATGTTTACATGAATGAATGTGAAGAATAGAAAAGGAAGCCCTTATTTACAGAAGAATGCCAATTAATAATATAGGACATATGATAGAAGTTTCAAAAATCTTCATTGCATAATTATCATAGTCATAAATTATTTTAAAAGATCATGAATGGATGCTAAAATAACTGATTAAAAGGTTTTCAGGAAGTAGGAAATCTAGACAGTCTGAGATTATATCTCTTATCACACAGAAAAAAGATGATTATATACAAGAAATCTGGAGTCCAGCAATTAAATTAATCAAATAGTTTAACATCAAAATGCAATCAGATTTATTTAAAAATCATGGGGAATACATAATCTATGTAGCACTTTTTTCAAAAGTGTTTAATTTAAATTTAATTTTGGGGAAACAAACAAATTCAAAGTAAGGAATATTCTGAGAAACAGCTCACCTGAACTCTTCAAAGCAAGAGAGATTGATGACTGCAGGTGAAAGATACATATGTGGTCATCAAATTGTTTTTGCAATTTTTCTGTAAGTGCAGAATAGAATACAGAATAAGTTCTTTATTCTGAGAGAGAGAATGAGAGAGAGAGAGAGAGAAACAGAAAGACAGAGAGACAGAGAGAGAGAGACAGAGACAGAGACAGAGACAGAGACAGAGAGAAAAGCCATGGGTAGAATACCAGAAATACACTTATGTAAATCAAACGTGTGATATTTCATGTGTGTTTCACCTTGTCCCAGCTCCAATTTTAGAGGTTCTTGTCTTCTGGTTTTGACTTTAGTTCTAGGTAGAAAATTTTTTTGGTTATTAAACGAATCACTGCAACCTAATGAATCACTTTTCTTCAAGGTATAAGTCAGAATTCTGTCCCCTAGACTCCTTTTTAGATGGGACAAAGAATGCAATTTAGGCTCTGCCAGACAGATTCTTCTGTGAAATTTTTTCACTTGTAACAGAGTATAAAATAGCATAAGTAAAGATAGACAAAATTTATCTTTCGCTGAGTCTGATAGAAAAGGTGCCTGATTTTTAATTCAAAGAATGAAAGCTGTCAGGTCATCCATCCGTCAGTGTCTTCATTGCAATCAGGAACTTCAGAACTGAACTCAGCAGCAGGTGTGTTTTGGTGGGCAGATTAGGGATTGAAGCTTGGGTGCAGTTCCCACTGCTGTAGCTTTCACTCTGGCTTTGGCTCTCCAAGGAAACTAGTGTGCTTCCCCATGTTCTTTGACACTTTTCTTTTCTACTTAAATTACCTTGAATAAATTTTAATTTTGCCACTGAGAACTCTTGTCAGGTGGGACATGCTAGTTTACAGATATCCTCTCTGGCATGGAATCTTAGATTATTCTAAATTAGAAAATTATTACCTTTATTGCAACACTTCTACCATTTTCACATTTGCATCTTTACTCATACTGAAATACTTATACATTATGAAAAGTGAAGACAGGGCTTACTTTCTTAAGCATAAAAACATGAAGAATATCATAATGTTCATGGGGTCACGACTTCATTTTTTAGAGATGGGCCAACCTGGTGCTTGTTAGACTATGAAAACATTCCAAATACTTTTCAGTGTTCTTTTAGTTTGTTAAAACCTCAATCACATCTGTGGATTTTGATTCATATGTTTCCCATTTACCTTGAGTCAATTCATTCAAATGAGTCTCCTGGAAGATAAAATTGTGCCAGAAGGCAATGACTCTATTTAATGAATGTTTTTTTCTTGATTGTATATTCTTGACCTCCAATCTCCAGGGGTTGGAAAAAAGTTCAAACTTGGTCCAGTTCTTTTCCTTCATCTGAAAGTATATCTCTTCTGAAAGTGAGTTGTGGAAATCTACTTCTTTCCTTCATCATCCACTCATTCTTCATTTTGTGTGCGGCTGAAACGCTTTCTGAATTCTAGATGCACTGAGAATGAGTTGCACTTAATCTTTCTGGGTTTAAAGTTTGCATAACAAGGAAATGTCTGTGATGTAGTTCTACACTTGTATTCACATTGTACAGTCTTTTCCACACCATCAAGCCCATTTTCTTTGTATTTAATCTGAGGGACACTGTTACTGATGAAGCATGGCAGTGTTAAGATCTTTGCAGTTGTTAACTAAACCCTCCAACTCCTGCTACAAACAAATGCCCACCAAGCTGTCCCAGCTAATCTCTACTGATTTATGATCAGGCAATCAAATTCATGATTTACTGTATTTTAATTCCTATTGCATAAAGTTCACAATCCCAACACCAGGGCATGTTGCTCCCAGGTGACTGTGCTCACTCACTCCAGTGGCTTTTATATCTGGGCAGATATATCAGGATAGCTATTGGGATGTGAGACTATAATTAGGGACACAAGTTAACTCTCTGAACATTTTTCATTAGAATACTTTATTTTCAAAAAAAATAGTGTGCCCATGGGATGATACTGGACAATAGAGTAGATATCATGTATGACTCTTTCCTTCTTCACCAAGCCCCAGCCGTAGTGATCATTATTACGGTCCTCATCTCTGCAAGATTTTTCTTCCTTAAGATCAACACTCTCCCCCAAGTGTTTACCATCCCTTATCCCACCTCATTCCTTTCTTCCCCTCAAATTGATCTACAATATTCCAACTGTCATGTCTGAGATCTAAAATGTACCCCCAAATTCTCTTATGTTTGGAGGGTGATTGGATCATAAGGGCTCTGTATGCACTAGTGGATCTGTCCATGGATGAACTCAGCAACTAAATGTGATGTCAAGAGGCAGGGCCTTATTAGAGGTTGATCACTGCAGGCATGATCAGAAAAGGTGCATTCCTGGCCCTGGTTTGCCCTTCTGCCTGCTTCCTGGTTTTCGTGAGTTGAGTTCCTTTTCCCCAACCTTACCCCTCTGCCATCCTGTTCCTGCCTTGACGCCAGCTAATCAGGAACTGAAACTGTGAGCAGAAATAAACTTTTCTTCTTTTAAGTTATGGGAGTTAGCTTTTTTCCAGTGACCTAAACACCAACTTATTTCTTATTGATGGGGACTCAGACTAAATGTATCTTCTTAGAAAGTCCTTTTCCCTAGACCCACTGTAAATTTTCTCTCCTAGCACATTCTGACTTCCTTATACATCATAATTTATGATTAAGTATGCACTTGTTATATTTGTTTGTTTACTTCTCTCTCCCACAAGACTGTAAACTATACAAGTTTTGGGACCAAGTCTGTTTTGCTAACAATATTCGCAAGGTCTGGCATACATATTATTAGGAAAATTGAGATTTCAGTTATTGAGATTACAAAAAAACCCATTGATATATAGTTGTCTATTCCCATTACAATCAGATGGATAGCATCTTTAATTAAGCTCATTAATAGAGTAATAGAAAGTATATTTTCTGCACAACAGGTGACTACAATAAAGAAAATGATTATTATTCCCCATGCATGGTTTATCCTTTGCAGATTAGTCTACACAGAAATTTCCTGGCAATCTTCTGACATTTGCTCTGACTTTGGGCCAAATAATAAAGGCCATAAAAGTTTTCCCACTAAATCCATTTGTGCTTGTAGTATGTCCAGAGCAGGAGGAGAAAAAGTGGTTGGGAAATGAAAAAATGCAATGAGTCACCCATTGTTTTGTGCCATTTCACGGGAGGTTCATTTCTTTATTTCTCGCTGTTAACAGTACTTACCAGAAGTGAACGAGTTTCCAGCATTTCTGTGTGAAGCTAAGGGATAGAACGCCTTCTGTTTGGATTTTTATCTAAAAGGCCAGGCATGATTTCAAATTGTTTTAATCATCTGTCTTGTTTGCGTGACCTGCATTCTTTCAGGCGCCTAGTAAAATGTCAAGCATATTTATATGAAAACAGAAGGAATACCTTTAAAATCTGCGCTATTGGTGAATCCTAAAACCAGTTTTAATGAAATATGTAGGAAGTCTGTTGTTTTACAGAATTTCAGACTTTATGTCTTCTTCATTAGTCCTCTAGATTATCTCCTAAAGAAGCTCTTCCCCACTGAGCCTTAATTAGCAATGCTTCTGTTTTAAACTCTCTGCCCTGCTTCTTTGCACAAGGTCTGAATTAAAACAGTTGTCCAGCCACCAGAGGGAGGGATCAAGGTGCCAGACAGCAAGCACCTTGGAGCCTCTCCAGGGACGCATGGCATGAGAGAAATTGGAAACACATGGTTGAAGAGCACACAGGCTGCCTCTTAATGCGTTCATCAAAACATGGTGAAAACAGAAGTGGGGTGAACTGGGGTGGGGTATTATTTTCTATCTCCCTTGTCAGAAAAGTTTTAAAATTAGTCTTACATCTATATTGTTTATATATTTTTCACTCCATGATTAATCCCTTTTCTAATTCAAATTTTCCCAGCCCAATGAAATGCAGCCTGTTTAGTGATCCTGATTGCCTCTTATGTTCTGAACATTATACTTACCACCATAAAGAAGAATAATGGGACATGCCTTTGGGAAGTTCACTGCCCTGGAATGGAGGCAAAAATGGAAACTGTTAAGGTGACCCAAGCTTACACTATAAAGTACTGAGTGCTTTAGTAAAAATGTCAATATGTTATGAAAGCAGAAAGAGCAGACTTTAGGTGGACCTTTTATAGTACTGTGTGCTAAAATGGTTTCAGTTGCACCCCATATAGACCAACTTATCAATTTACCTATTAAATTGGTGATTTCTAAGACCACCCCTAGACTCTAAATTACTAGAAGAATTTAAAGAATGAACAGTAATAGTCATAGCTATGATTCATTGCAGTGAAAGAATATAAAACAAAATCAGCAAAAGTAGAAGTTACGTGGGACAAAGTCCATCAGAAACCAGGCTAAGGCTTCCAGGAGTTCTTCCAATGCAGTCCTTCAAGACCCACTTAATTCCTCCAGTGATTTCTCTAATGACTTGTGACAACACATATGAAATGTGTTTACCAAGGAAACTTATTAGAAACTCAGTGTATACACCTTCTGCCTAGAAGGTACCAAAATTTCAGATTACAAGAGGCAAAACATGTATTCAATACACACCATATTATTTCTTCATCTAGTCATATTTGTATATTTACATTTATATTTATGTGTGTGTTAATCACTACTAGCCATTCTTATGAATCCTGAACTGGTGAGAAGCATTCTAAAATGCAAATACCCTGGTAATCAGTGAAGTACCGACTTTGCTTTTCTATGGAAAGCAATATCATGACTGAGGTATAAACTTGTTTCTGCACACTTATGTATTAGTCAGAACTTAAGAGAGACACAGATTTAATTCAAGATATGCAAACATAGGGCTGAGGAGATAGCTTGGTGGTCTAAGCACCTGTCTGGAAAGCACAGGTCCCAGGTTTGATCCCTGATACCACATGCCATGCTGGCCCCGGGTCCCTGAGTGTGCCATGCTGGCCACTGAAACCAGGTGTAGTAGCATATACCTATGATCTCAAAGCTAAGGGGGCTGAGACAGGAGGATCACTACAAGTCCAAGCTGCATAGTGAGACCCTGTATCAAAGGAATAAAAATTAAAATACAAAAAAATAATATACAATATATAAAAATTTACAAGATTGGCCTACAATGGCCACCGGCAAAGTCAGGTGTAAGAAGTGCAAAAGAGTTGTCTGTATGCTAAAGATCTGAAGGATCCAGTTAAAAGCCTGGAGCTCACTGTAGTGTGCCATGCAAGTCTGTATCAAGAGGAAGAAGGGCCTGTGATGGAAAGCTGAAGAATCTGTCCTGAAGGATGAAGAAGCTGCTGCACTGGAAGCTTGAAGAGTCTGTGCTAAGAAACTAGGAGATGACATCTACAATGAAAGTGAAGACTGGAACTCCTTTGAAGAAACAGAAGCAAACCTTCCTTCCTAATTTCCCTCTTATTCCATTCAGGCAATTACTGTACTGGCTAATGTCATTCACATGCAAAGAGAATGATCTGTTCTCAATAAATCCCTTCAGCTACACCAAGAACAATGCTAATCCAATTTAGTTGGGTATTTCTTACTCAAATTGACATAATCAGCTAACTACCACAATCTACCCCTTGTCAATTTGACAACCGGACACATTTCCTTAACCCATAGTATGCAGATCCAAAGATAAGTTCATCATTATGTCTAACATGTTACAACTATCCTGCATATGTGCTAATTTGCTCCTCAGAATAGAAAGCAAGCTTTTGGGAGGTGATTGTTACTCCTAACAGTTTGTAACTTGAATGTTATAATATAGGTTTAACAATCCTTAAGGACAAAATTAAGTCTATCAACATTACATAGAGAGCATATTAAGGGAAAGTCATTACTATTTCAACTCTCATTTCTATAACTGCTCATGGGATATAGCTGGTATTCAGAACTACACTCTTGTACTACCCATTTTGTATTCCCTTGGCCTTCAGAAAGCATCTTAGCAGGTCTTGGTTCTTTCCTGGTTGGCATGGCCCATACCTTCATTCCTGAAGGATCTAGGCCACTTGTCATCCTGCCTGGATTTGGTTGTTGTTGTTTCCCATGACCTTAATAACAGGCATGGTGATAGTCAAAGGCAGCCTAAGTGGTCACCTACACTTCAAGCATATTCCTCCTTTCCTTCATTGTGGAGTAATCATTCAATTCCCCATGGATATTCTAGGGCAATCATCACTGCCAACACCATAACTCCTTTTATAGCTTGCTTACTTGTAGGCATGAGGAGACCAAAATGACCGGGACTAATATTAATTTCCAGTTCAATAGAGTCATTTTTATGCTTACTGGTACAAGCCTTCTCTACTCTGCAACTAAAACATTTAGGCCAGCAGAGCATAATGTCATGGCAAGAAGTGAGCCAATAACAAATACTAGAGAAGCTATAGATAAAAGGAACGCTTCTCCACTGTTGGTGGGAGTGTAGACTTTAAAACCACTATGGAATACTGTGGAGATCCCCTAAAAAACTGGATTGAAGATCTCATTCAAGCCAACTATTCACCTCATGGGTATTTTTCCCAGAAGAACTGAAAAAATCATACCACAATGATATATGTGTGTCCATGTTCATAGCAGTATAATTTGTCATAGCTGTATCTTGAAAACAACTCAAATGCCCATCAACTGAGGAATGGGTAAAAGATGTGTTTTTTTACACAATGGAGTATTGTTCAGCTATAAAAAGTGATAAATTTGAGGCTTTTATTGGTAAATGAGTGCAACCAGAGAGCATACTCTTTTTTTTTCAAAGTTTTATTGATAAACAGATAGCAATGAGACAGTTTCAAATCAAATCGGAAG
>NW_004524578.1:30804943-30825560 GCF_000260255.1 Octodon degus
AAAGCAGGACCTATGCAACAAGAGTTGTAGCTTTTTGGTCTGAGAAGGTCAGTGAAATGCCCTCAGGATTTGTCCTGAGGTCCTGTACCTCAGATTGTAGAACCATTATCAGTGCAGCCATGTGGATGAGTCACAGCCATTGCTTGGCCAATGTGCTCAGAGAGCATACTCTTAAGTGAAATAAATCAGACCCACATGTGCAAACATCATCTTATCTCCTTAGTATGAAAATCTGAAAGAGAAAATGAAATCTGAAAGGTACAGTAGATACTGGGGAGAGGGAATAACCTGTTCAAAAGGAAGGAATTACTGAGTTGAGGAGAACAGGAGAGGCAGTGAGGGAAAGAGATATATCTATGTATGTAGGCAGGATGGCTTGGACAACTGTACTGTGTACTTCTGCTGGTCTATAGAAAGGAGCAGTTAATGCTTATTTTGTCTCCTTTTTTCAATTGTTTGTCCTTTTTCTCTTCTTAATTTCCTATATAATTCTTTCATTTTTTCTTCTTTCAGTTTTGTATGCATATGTCTTGTAATATGAACTAGTTTTAAGACAACACTATGCATTACAACAAATACTGTGAAATTCATATTATTTCATTAAGTGAAATTCTGCAACACTTGTAACTTTTCTGTTTCAATACTATTTTATACTCTCTCTAAAAAACAAAAAAGGTAATTTTTTCCTGGGGCATTACTATGGGTAATCATTAGTGGTACCATTCCCACTTCTACCCATTGATTCCTGGATCCATGAATCCTGCCTATGGGAGACACAGTGCTGTATAATAGATGCTGACTCAAAGCATATACAGCCCTTTACAAAACCTTGCCCCATCCATTTAAGCTGTTGCTTTTTATCAGGTACTGTGCTTGTATCTTCAAATGATCACTCCCCCTTTCTATTAATCTAGCTGCTTCTGGATGGCAAAAAAGTTGGTAAAGGCAGTGAGTTCCTTGAGCATAAGGATACTGCCTTACTTCTTTAGGTGTGAAACATGTTCCTTGGTCAGAGACAATGCTCTGTGTGGAATTGCATGTCAGTGAGTAAGGCATTAAATGTCACTGATGGTAATTTTGTCTGAAGCATTACATGCAGGGAAGGCAAATTCATATGCCATGTAAGAGTCTATGTAGGGAGCAGCTGAAGCTGAAAATACTTCAGTTCTGAGAAAAGTATCTTCCCCGGGACAATTCCAGTAATTAGTTGCTAGCCAACCCTGTGTTTCATGATACTAACTTTGCAAAAGTATAAACAAGCACCTCTATAATGATTTTCCAGTGCCCTTTTCCCATCCAGAAAGAAGCATCCACCAGATCTTAGCTTTATCTTCTGCTTATTATTTTCTAAATCCTCTCGCCATTTCTCCCTGGGACCATCTAAAGAAAGCTGTGCTAGTTCATAGCATGTCTATGCCAGTAAGGACAAATAACTATACTTTCCATAATGTAAGAAGTCCAATATAATCAACCTGCCACCAGATCACAGGCTGATCATTTGAAGGTATGGTGCCATATCAGGGACTCTATATTGATCTCTGGTTCTCACATATTGGACATTCGGCAGTGGCTGTAGCCAGATCATCTTTGGTGAGTGAAAGACCATGTTGTTGATCCCATGCATAACCCCCATTCTCAACACCATTCCCACTCTGTTCATGAGTCCATTCAACAATGACAAGGATGACGGAAGAAAGGTTGACCATTAACTACAGAATGGGTCATCCTATTCACTTCATTGTTAAAATTCTCCCTTGATGAGGTCACCTTTTTGTAAACATTTACATGTGATACAAATATCTTTACATTTTATTCCAATACAGGGAGATCTATTCACATAACTTACCCAAATATCTTTATCACCAATTTTCTAGTCATGTTCCTTTCATGTTCCTAACCATCTTGCCACACCATTGGCTACAGCCTATGAATCAATCAGTTTAAGTCTCATATTTGGCCATTTTTCCTTCCAAGAAAAATGTGCATCATCCAAAGTTCTGACCACTGTGAGGATTTCCCTTCACCACTGTCCTTCAAGGAC
Organism: Octodon degus; assembly: GCF_000260255.1. Classification (NCBI taxonomy): domain Eukaryota; kingdom Metazoa; phylum Chordata; class Mammalia; order Rodentia; family Octodontidae; genus Octodon; species Octodon degus. The sequence goes on from NW_004524578.1 coordinate 30,806,985, forward strand.
AACATGGAAAATGCTGGAATGCTGAAGCTATCCACTTAGTACCTGCATAATTTGCAAAACCATCTATAACCCAGGACCTAGCCCTCTTTTCCTCTAACAGTTGATTATATGGTGTATTCCTTGGGGCCAGAGGGGTATAGTTGGAAGCAGAAGGCAACACAGCAGAAGTAGCACCTATAAGAGTCTTGGCAACTTTTTCATGTAACTGACTTGTGCCCTCTGGACTTCCTCTGGCTCTATCATATTCGTAGCACTTCCATTTAATGATGCATTGTTGCTGTACACATCCAACTTTATGGATCAGATAACACCCATCTCATGATAGGCAACTCAGGTCACATGGTAACCTAGTATTTCATGGTCAAGCTTTCAGTTTCCACTAAGGTCCAGTGGAAATTCAAGAGCTATTTTTCAAATGAAAAATATTTGTCTGCATATGATGGCAGAACCTTGCTCTAAAATCCTAAAGACTCCCTTGCAATTCACCTATGGAAGCCTGAGAGAGACTCCAGAAGCATCCCTACCTGCCTCTCCACTTCAAATGCCAGTAAGTCTGCTGCATCATAGAACCTCAGTGGCAGAGCAGCCTGCTCAGCAGCTTAGACCTGTTGCAGAATCTCTCTTATTCTAGATCCCATTCAAAACTAGCACCTTGCTGAGTTACTTGGTAAAAGGGTAAAACATCTAAGTGAGGAACACATTGCCTCTGAAATCCAAATAGGCCCATTAGAAGTTGTGTCTCTGTTTTGGTTATGGGGAGAACCAGATGCAACAATGTATCTTTTATCTTAGAAGGAATATCTCTACATGTGTCATACCACTGGACTCCTAGAAATTTCACTGGGCTAGAAGCACCTTGAATCTTAGTTGGATTTATTTTCCATCCACTATCAAGTTGAGAGGAACTGCTTCTCCTTGCTCATTTTGTATGATCAGCATAATGTCATCAATGTCATGGACCAATGTGATATCTTGCAGCAGAAAAATGCAATCAAGATTTCTACAAAGGAAGTTGGGACATAGGACTGGTGAGTTCTATTGCTGGCCTTGTAAGCTAAAAGCAAATTGTTTCTAATGGGCTTTGTGGATAGGTATGGATAAATCAATACCTGCATCCCAAGTATCAGGAAATGTGTTAATCTGCTCAATCAAAGAAACTATATATGATACTGTGGCTGCAATGAAACTCACCACTTCACTCAGTTTATGGTTCTCTACTGTCATTCTGTAAGATTCCACTCATCCACACATGTCAAATGGGAGAATTAAATGGAGATGTGGTAGGAAACACAACTCTTGCCTCTTTCAAGTCCTTCATAATGGCACTGATCTCCGCAGTCTCTCCAGAGATGCCATATTGTTTTTGATTCACTTTGTTTAGCAGGTCAAGGCAACTCTGATAGCTTCCATTTGGCCTTTCCAACCATAGTAGCCCTCATATACAGGTTAAAGAGCTAATGTGAGGGTTCTTCCAAGTAGCAAACATATTTATCCCAACTGTGCATTCTGGAACTGGCAAAATGACTATAGGAAGGATTTGAGGACCTACTTGACCCACTGTGAACCAGACCTTTGCTAAACTGTGCAAATCATCTGACCTCCAAGGCCCATACTCTTCCAGAAGGATGACAATGAAGTGTTGGGGCCCATGGGATCAGCTTTAGTTCAGAACTTGTGTCCAGTAGTACAAAAAAAACCTCATCATTTCCCTTCCCCCAATGTACAGTTACCCTGGTAAAAGTTCTTTGGTCTTTTGAGGAAGGATGGTGAAAAGATTGACCATATAAACTTCTGGTGGTATTCCAGGGTTCTTCCTCAAGAAGATCTGGCTTCTCCTTCATTCAAGAAGTTCTGGGTCTGAAAATTGACTCAAACTCAAGAACTGGTTGGGAGACAGTTATTCTCTGTTACTGTGACTTGAAATAAGTTTCTGTTCATTTACCCTTAAGTTATTCATTACACAAATCTGGCAAAAAATTTTGTAGGCATACTACCTGTTACATGTTTGGTAACACTGTGACCGATCAGCTAATCCCGTAAGTATACACATACACCATTCTGATCATTGTTCTGCTTCTGCTGTCCGTTGAAGTCAGTATAAACACCCTGCCTTTGGTGATTAAGTGCTGCCACTTGACCCCTCCCACGCCAGGATCCAATTATACCCACTGTCTTTAGGTTTGTCAGTTGAGTAACCACAGTCCCCATGGTAGGGTCTGGCATACACAGAAAAACAGTGTCAGGGCTTTTCAGGGATGTTGATGCTCCCCATGAGACTATTTCTCAAGGTGTTGTGAAGGGCACATTTTCTGAACCACCCCAGTGTAGCGGATCAGGCTTAGCATAACAAATCCACTCTAACATTTCCATTTTGCTAAGGCTCTGAAACCCCTCATCAACAGTAAACAATGGAATATCAGGCATCTGCAACCCATTCACAGTGGGCCATCTTTTGATTCATATTTTTCCAACCAACAAAATAAACTATTAGCACTCTTTTGGTTCACTAGCTGCAACATTAAATTCAGAATCTCTTAGCTTAACAGGCCATATCAACAAAGGCAGCCTGATCCTGATGTCCATTTTTCCCACCATTATCTCACATCTATAAAATCCATTCCCACACTTGTTCATTGGGTTTCTGCTTTTTTATTCCAGGAGAAATGTAGAAAAATGCCTTTTATTTTAGTCCAATGAAGTAGGAGCAATAAAAAATAACTAGGTAGTAATGTGAAAAGACCAAAATAATGTAAACATAATTTCTGTACAAAAGATCATAAAAGCACAACAGAAGAAAGTTATTATGAATTCACTTTTTTTTGTTTATTTGTGTGTGTGTGTGTGTGTGTGTGTGTGTGTGTGTGTGTGTGTGTAGCCAGCTCAGCCCACCAGGAGGCGGGGCTGGCTGGCATGTGGTGCTGGGGGATTGAACCGCGGTCCCTGTGCTTTCTTGCTAAGCTTGTTCTAAGTAGGTGCTTTAGACCACTGAGCCATCTCACCAGCCCATGAATTCACTTTTAAAGCAACATACCTAGAATATCATCCTGTGCACCCAGCTCTACCTAGTATTGCAATATTTCCGAAGAGTCAGTGTCATTATTATACCATTTTCATTATGTCTCCTTGTTACTGGTATTTTTCAGTAAATTTTTAAAATCTGTTTTATTCTAAATATTTCTGGTGTGACAAAAATGATGTAAAAATTATATTTTTTTCAAGATGTTGAAATAATACACACCAGGGCCGGTGGTATAGCTCAGCAGACTAAGCGCTTACTTAGGTAAGCACAGGGGTCACAGTTCAATCCCTGGCTCTGCGTGCTGTTCCCGCCTTGCCCCCAGGTACGCTGAGTCAGCGATGGAGTGCAGGTGTGGTGGTGCGTGCCTGTAATCCCAGCACTTGGGAGGCAGAAATCAGGAGGATCACTATGCATATGTATTGTGTAGTGAGACCCTGCACAAAAAAGAAGAAAACTTTTTAAAAAATAAATAATAAATACCTATTAACACAAAATGTTTAATTAGCACCTAAAAATCTACATACAACAATGGTACAAACAGCACATTTTAGGTTGTACCATAAGATGATGCATATCAGGTCCAAGAAATCATTGTAATAGATCTTATAGAATCAACCATATTCAGAGTACATATTTACTGAAATAAAATGGGATTAAAATAATTAACTATATCTATTTCTATTTCTATAAGTAACTATATCTATTTCTAGATTGAACTGCCTTACTAGTTATTTTAAAATTTGCTACTTATCAAACTACTTTTTAAAAGCTTTCTTATCATTTTTTCTTCCTAAGTATAAATGTGAAGAATGTTGATTGAAAAAAAATGAAGAAAATGCAGTTTAATGAAAAAGGGTAACTAATAATTTTCTTTCAGAGATAACTAGATGGTTATTTTGTTATCTAATCTCTCAACTTTAGTTTTCATTATTTAGCAATTAGTTTTAAAAAGTAGCTGGTTTTATATTTTATATTTTTAAAACTCCAAGTATCACAGATGCTCTATACATTCTTTGCACATATGTCCAAGTATGTGTAAAGGAATGAAGTGTGAATAAAGGAATGCAAATGCAGGAATGATGATTCTATAGTGAGAAGTCTCAAGCTGCACCTGCTCCTATTTCTTTTATTTTATAGGACTTATAAGTTCCTTTGCACTAAGTATTCAAAAGAATGACTGATAAAAAGAGAGATATGTATTCAGTCACTTAATACCTATTGATAATTAATTCCTTTTGTAGTCTATGGCACCCATATAAATCATGGTAGGTATCTTAGTTACTTCTGTCTTATTGTAAAGGCAAAATACCTGGCACCCAAAACTAAAGCGGGAAGGGTTTCTTTAGCTCATAGGTTGTAGAGGTTTTAGTGCATAATCTGCTGAGTACAGGCAGCATAGCTTGGCAAACAGAAATCACAGAAGAGAAACAGTTTATGATAGCAAGAGACAGCAAAAGCAAGTAAGGGAAGGAGAGGAAGAGCCTCTTTCCATCCCTTAGACTATATCCAGTCTACTGGCACTAGGGAAGAATCAATCCAATCAGTGGACTGATCCAGCAATCATCCACCCTTCATCCCAGCATGGTTAATCTCAGCATTTCACCAGTAAATAATCACATACTCTAGATTTATCACTTCAGAAAAAAGCTCCATCTAAAACTTCCTGAGGCTTTGGGGGTACATTCAGACACAAATCACAATATTTGGGTAGAAAGATTCAGAAGGCATGAATTATAATAATAATTGTATGTGTCTTCATATAAATCACTTTCATTACTCACTCTGAGTTATTGAGAAAATTAAATGTGAAAAGATATGTAAAGATTGTGTAAAATCACTTCCAAAGGATTCTACATGTTACCTTCAACCAGCGCCCTAAATACTTCAAGGATGCTAAGCCAATTTGCTACATAAATCAACATCAAATGAATCATGCTACTAGTGCTGGACCAACCTTATTCCATAGTATCCATAACTACATTTTTATTGCTTCTATCTGGATGGATCTCATGAATTTTGCTGAATAGTTCCACAACAAAAGCAATGGGATCCCATCACTGACCTGCTAGTCACTGTCTCTGTCTAAAATTCTGTACACTGCTTCACGCTTTCTGCCTTCACAATGCATCTGTTAAAAATCCTTGCATTCATTTCCTAAAACCTCCCTGGATCCAAGAATCACAGCCAGCCTGTGCTTGGCTCACCTGAACTATTTTCTGTTACATCTTCAACATTCAAAGATTCCTGCTGCCAGAAGTAACACAAAATTTTAATAAACTTAATCAGCATATAAACACAAATTGAACCCGTGTTTCTTATCTAGTTCCAAATAGTTACTTCTAGATCTACTTCCCACTCACCTCTTCAAGACTTTGTTATCTAATCAAATGGGATGACAAAATTCTCTTCTGAACATGCCCAATCACAATTTTGCTCTAAATGTTCTATGTAGAATGCTTCCGTTCACAAAGTTAATCAACATACTGCTTCCTTGTTTATTATATTTTCAGTTTCTCCTTCTGATATTCACATTCCTGTTTAAAATATTTAACATCTTTTATGGCACTACTATTATTATATTTTGTATTATCACTCTGACATACCTTCAGTTCAGGCATACTCTGTCCATATGGTAGGTACTAGTCACATGTAGCAATTTACCTCTTGAAATGTGGCTCATATAACTTGAGATTGGTAAAAAAAAGTAATATCTCATTAATTTTTGTATTGATTACATATTAAAATACATTTCTACTTTTGAAAATTCTTGTTTCTGAAATATTTTATTAAAATTAATTTTACCTGTTTTTTAACCTTTTAACATGGCTATTAGAAAATTCCAAATATTATATTTCCATTGGGCAATTCTACTTTAGTCCAGGGCCACTTCAAAGCCTAGCAGGCCGTTACTTCTAAAACAGGGCAAGAAGAAGTGAAATCAATACTGCCCTCTACAGAATACACTATGCACCCTGAAGAATGGTATCTGATAATTCTTCTGAAGAAGAATAAGTTATTTCACTGAGAAGTATCATTCTCTAATCAAATTATGAACTTTAGGAAACTCTGTGTTCAGAAGAAATGCCTTTTTCCAATTTTCACAAAGCATTCTATAAGCTAGCTAGAGTTCTGAGTTGGAAGACGTACCTTACTCATGTTCTATCTGCATGTACTAGCTTAATAAATTAATGAGTACCCAACTCTACCTTGTTCAGATCCACCCTTCTCATGTTCCAGCATTTACTACTTTTTCTAGAGATTATACCCTTCATAACTGCACACAAATAAAATTTATTAAATCTCGAGATTTTAAGTCTTCTACTGCCAAATACAAATTACTTCCCACCTTTCTTTTCATAGCTTTGTAGTTCTATCTCACTATTTTCAACATTCTGTGCAAATAAAAGATTTGTATAAAAATAATTATTTTAACCCCATGGTATCCCTAACTCTTTCAATCAACCTTATTAATTTTCTTTTTCTGTGTTAGAATAATTGATCTTGGGAGATTTCACAATTTTAGAAGTTCTTGGGTCTACTTTCTTTAGTTTTCCTTTGAGAAAATAAGTTCTATTATGTTCAACATTTTTTCCTCTTTTGCATATTTGTGTAAGTTCTTTGCTCTTCTTGAGATTTGTTTCTGAATCTGTCTTCTTATATGTACAAAAGCTTTTCATTTTCTGATTTTTTCAAGATTATCTAAATCTTTCTTATTTCTAGGACACTCTTGGTTAACTTTCATGGTTTCTTTCTCTTTTTCCTCAATCTATTTTTTTAACCTGCTTCTTTTTCTGGTCCGGTGGTATTTCTTCTTTATTTCTATTGATTCAGTGCTTTGCTATCTTCATCAGAGAGATTAAATAGAGAATTCTAATGGCCTTCGAAACAGTTCAAGCCCTGGATAGTGCCATGGTTCATGACCGCCTCTTATACTAACAGCACAGTACAGTTTGGACTTTATGTCATGAAGCATGACTCAAAATCTCTTGTCAATTTTGACTTTTTGATCTTTTTCTAGCATTTCTCAGAATCTAGGGTCCATTGAAACCCACATAAACCACTAGAAATAAACCATCTTCAAAAAACTCTAATACATCTCAGATCCTTCTTAGCCCAACATGGAACCCTGGGCCTCTGAATGCAGTTAGCTCAGCTTTTCCAAAACAAAATCCATGAGAGAGTCAGGCTCATCAGTCAGCCTAGAAGCTCTTGCTGGTTTCTCTGTGTTCTATAAAGCTGAAGAGGATTTCTCTCAACAGGTGAGCAGTTCTTTATCAGAAAGTTTTTGTGGCGCTAAAATGAAAAGAATGAAGCACACACGAATGTGACATGGTAGAACAATTCACATAGCCTGCAGAAAGGTCTTATGCAGTCAGAGACAGGAAATGAAAGAAAAGGGGATTCTTAGGTGTAAATCTAAAGTAACGTCTGAGGATGGTGTCCTTTCCCTTGTTACTCTCTCATGGTGAAAACTTTCTGTAGTTTAGGTGACATTCCAGACTCAAAACAGTATACTGTCCTAGGTGCTTGGTGAAGTAGCAGAGAAGGTACTCAGGTGCTCAGTCTTGAGCATTCTTTCTCACTTCCTGGGGCTTTTCCTCTACTTGATAGTGCTGGGCTTTCCAATTTCAACCTACTTTGAAAGAGCAGAAAAAAATGGACTAACTCATTGCTCCTACTGTCTTATTTTTCACAAGACATTGAAAAAACTCTATTTTTCTTAGTTACCCAGATTAGATTGTTCTCAAAAAGGAAAGTAATTACTATGATAAGTGTATTTCAAGAGTATTTTTAAAATGGAAACTGAGGATGTAGGACATGGAAACAAGCCTTTCCATAGTTGTGTACTCTGTAAAAGATAAAGCATTGAATGCCTCAGCTGTCAGCATGGTGTCAGTATGGTTCAATATGTACGCATTCTGAATTAATGTGAAATTCAGCTTCCTATTAAAGATTCTTAGGTCAGGGGAGATAGCTCAGTGGAATAAGTACTTGCCTGCCAAGCGCAAAGTTCTGAGTTCAATCTTTGGTAAAAAAAAAAAGAAAGAAAGAAAGAAAGAAAGACAAACAGGCAGACAGAAAGAAAGAAATTCTTAGTGAATCTTATAGGTCCTTTGGGTCTCTTTTTTGTCTTATTGACGTGTGATCCTGGTGCAAGTTCTGAATAGATAAGGACACCATTAGTCCATATGCTATTTTGGAGAAAGCGCCTATTGCAACAGCTATATTTACTAGACTGTTATGTTTTCCATCTGATCTTTGTTCATTTCAGCGCAATTCTTTCAGAGACCCTCTTTTCTTTGATTCTAGAGAAAAATCTCTGAATTCAAGCAATCTGTGTTAAGAGGGTGTCCTTCAAGAACACTGGTTATTGATAGGAGGGCCTTCTAAAATCGCCTGCTTGAGTTTGTTGAATGCAAATAAATTTTTCATCTAAGTGTAAGAATGAGTCTATAGGTACACAGTATTTGACTGAAAGTGGAAAAACAGGAGCAGTTTATTCCAATTATGCTTGTTCTTTGACTTCCTGTTATTTTCTTGTCATCTTTTAGCTAAATTAATGAAGTACACGGAGAATCCTTCTTTGGGGTGCCCTTTGCAAGAATATTATTCTGGAATCATTTCTCTTCCTTTTCCACAATCATACTAACATAAATTTCACATCCATGGGCGAATGTTTCCCTGCTAAACTGAAATTTTATTTCAGTTCCCGCTTGCCAAAGCCAGCATGATTTGAACATTCCTCTTGGCATATATAAGTCCCCATCAGATACCTATTAAATGAACTGAGGCCACAGATTAGAAGGAATTCTAGCAATGTAGATGCTGTCCCGATAATGGGATAATGGGCAGCTGTGAATTAATCCAGCAGGATCACAGCCCGGGAGGGTGGCTGTCAACGGGAGCAAAGGGTGCTGGGAAACTTGGCCATGGTGCCTGTCACTTACAACACTTTCCCCTGAGCCAAGCAGGCTAAATTTCATATCTTAAAGTCATCAGAGGAATGGGACAAATTCCATTGTCCCACCTGGCAACTGCTCACCATAGCCAATCAGTTCTCTGTGACTGATAGGAAGGGGAACAGTCATGTTGCAGTTGCACTCACAGGAATGAACCAGTATGAATGACCATGAGAGAGCTAGTGACACAGATAAAAGGCATTGGAAACAGAGACAGTTGACCTCCTGAGCGGTTCCATTTACTGATTTCCAGCTCAGTTCCATCACCACCTCATTCAGGTAACGCAAGAGGCAGGGAACCCTTTGCCTGAATATTTCAACATAATGGCAACCTATTACCTGTTTTAAAGTTGGCAAAGGCGCATACAGAATCCACAAACAGCACCTGGAAAAACCTAAGTTCCAAATTTACCCACTGCTCCACCTTGGATCTCTCTCAGCAGCCTGCTTGAGATGGGGGTTCACTTTTGCCATCAGCATGAACCACAATTTGAACATCTGACCTTCGTGACCAAGCTCTGCTCAAGCATGACTTTTCCTGCAAAATTTAGTTAGCACACAATCAGTGGACTTCTGAGCTCGACCAGAAGATGGAAGCATGCGGGGTATATAGCATGTTTTGTTTTCCTGTTCTGAGACAAAACAATTTGATTTCCAGGAAAAGCTGAGTCATGACACCCTTTGTCTGACACAGTATCATATAAAAAGGAGTGTGACTGGGCTGAGATAATTAGAAGAGAAATGGTCTGCATTTACTTTCAGATCATTTAGTTTACTTAAAAATTAACTCTCTTCTCTCACTCCATTAAGAAATGTGAATCATGTTACTTATAGCAAAATTATTTTATAAGCAGTAATGTTGTCTCTAAAGCCTAGATTGATTTATAAACATTCACTTTTTAACTGAAGGAAGGAGGAAGAGAGCTTTTAACTTATATAGCCTGCTCAGCTGGCTGAGAGGATGGATGCTAAAGCAAAATATCTTTCTACTGAGAACTTATTATATCTCTTTTACCTATGTTTCTTTGGCAGATTTTAATTTAGAAACCACAGTATATAATTGACAGAAATGTCCAGGAACTTGTGGGTTATTGCTGAGCACTGACAGTAAGTCAAATGTGAGGCAATTATGTGTCTTGACATAGTTGATAATTGGACTGATATTGAACCTGGAACAGAATTATTCCTTTAGTCTGCACCTCCTGAAGCTGAAACTCAAGCCTTCACAGCCATTCATATAAGTCCTCAAATGACTTTACTGAGGCTGACAGAAAGTCTATAATTCATATTTTGAATTATACCAGGAGGAAGGCTGATAGGCTTTGATGGTATTATACATCTTACATTAAAGTGTTCTTCATTTTTCAAAAGTCTGAAGAAATTATGAGATAGAATAATTATCATTTCATGAAAATTGTTTTCATTTGTGTCCATGCTTGAGATCCCGATGCTAAACACTTCCTGTACTGTGTTTTGGTTGATCAAAGTGGTGGGAATACACTGTTGCATTGGGCGCCCCCACACTGAGGTTTCAGCGATAATCCATGAATATATGTTCAGAAGTAGACTCCTCCTCATCTTTAGCCCCCAAACCTGCTTATAGCCCAAAACGCACTGTTCCTAGTTCCTTGACCAGCCATTCAACTCAGAAGCTTACAAGGTGTCTTAAGATCAGCTTTCTTTCCACACTCTACAGACAATCATTGACAACACTGCACACTTGGCCTCCTGATATGTTGCCAACCCAATACACCTTTCCAACTCCACGGCCACCAGGTCAGATCTGGGAATCATAGACTTTTTCATTACTGCAATTGTCTCCTACTTGGAGACTTGGATGAGTCATGAGTGATGAATATGTCAGACAATAAGAAATAGACATGAAATTATTAGCCTTAGAACCAAAATGCTCTAAAACAGTAAATTTAAGGTGTCGGTCAATTCTGGTAGTATAAAAGAACATCATAAATTGGGTAGATCATGAACAAAAAGTTTATTTTTCACAGTTCTGGAGGTTTGGAAACCTAGGAGCAAAGAAGTAACAAATTTGTTCCTTGATGTAAGCTTGGATCTCTTGTTCATAGGTGATGCACTCTAGGCAAGTGCTAGTGTGGTGGAAGAGAGGGACAAACATGACTTTTTGGTACAGGAGCTCTTCCCATTCATAAGGACCAACTTCTCATGATCTGATCACTTCCCAAAGGTTTTACCTCTTAATACTATCACCCTGACAAATAAGACCTTAACATAGGAATTTGGGGAGACATAAATTCAGGCCAAAACACAGAGTAATATATAAAGTTGAGTAGAATTCACAGTAGTAAACTTTTAACAGACTACTCAGGAATTTAGACAAAGCACTTAATGTGTTACAACCAGTTTCAACACAAACCAGTCCTGAATTTCACAGTTAGAAATATCAAATTAAAAAAGAAGAAATATCAAATAAGTTATCCACCACTTGTACTATGCAGTTGACCTGGAACAGTATTTCTTAAGGAGGATAAAAAAAAACCAGTTACTCAAATACTGTTCAGATGTAGCAGCTGTCATAAGATTGCCAGGGTTTGGGAAAATGTTAATGATATTATTAACTACTGTTTCATGAAATTCATGTTTACCTCCTCTCAAGGCCTAGGTTAGAACTTATATAAATAAAACCAACCTCACAGGATATGTGATACATACCCTCATGCTTTCCACCACCAGCCTTCCACTGGCAGTTAAAGACTGGGACCTGTCTTTATTTCTGTTAAGCTTATTAGTGGAAACCCAGACTCCAGCCACAGTGAGTTTTTTTCCATTTTGTTGCTCCTTGCCTGCAAGGTCATTTACGGAATGATAAACATTCTCACTTAGAAGGAAAATAGAGGGCCGGGGAGATGGCTCAGTGGAATAAGTGCTTGCCTGGCAAGTGCAGGGGCCTGAGTTCAATCCCCAGTTCCACCAAAAAAAAGAAGGAAAATAGAAAGTGTTTTCCTGCAACCAGCAATACTATCTGATTGAATTCATGTTTGGATCCATTTTAGAGTAAGAACAGAAGATCTACAAGTTTGTCTACAAGGCAGTCAAACCTACTTCCCCTAGGATACATCCAGGTCCAGATAGCTAAGCCTTAGGAAGAGAAACTATTTTTTATTCAAAATTACTTTGCATAAGTTGTAGTTTAATCTAGCAAGAATCAGTGTTACTTCTAAAGTTAAAATGACCTTGTTTACATAATCACAAAGTTAAAACAGTTCCTAATAAATATGCAAGATCTGTTAGGATTTCTTCATTGGAAAATGCAGATTCTTACCATTTTTATTGATAATTTTTATTCATTTGTTGAATATAGGAAATCTGGAGCTCTTCTCACAAAGTTATTCAAGATAATTTGTTCCTAATAATACCCAACTGCTTTGCCGTGTGATAGTCGGAGACACTGGTCTCCTTCTGGACATGGCACTCCTTCCTGACCTTCTGTCCACAGAGACAAAAAAAAAAACCCATGAGCAGGAAGTGCAGACAGGCCTACAAATTCTAGAGGCCTGGGGAGGTATATGTCCAGAACTTTGAGGGCCTGCTGAAAACAAGCCAATGTCTAAAACTTTGGGAGACATTCTAAAATCATCAAAAGCAAACATAATAAGAAAAACCAAGAAGAAAGAAAAGAAGAAGAGAAGAGAAAAAAAAAAATTTATCTTTATTACCTTCCCAGGAACATTCTCAAATCCACTGAACCTAGAAATATTTAATTGGATTAAGGTTGCTCCTACTATAAAAATAGGGAAGACATATTTTAAATGATAAAATATGTACAGAACCAAAATAAAACTTTTGAAGGCAGAATCATTTGGTATTCGTTGACTGTTGTTTAATAATGTCCTTTTCCTGACTAGATCAGACAACTAAGTCCCAGCAATTCAGCAAATAGTCACACCTCCGAACATATTCCAGTCATGGCATCATGTTCTCCTGGCTTAGGACAGGACAGATAACATACTAGGGCAAGAGAAACAATTGTGGTACAACAGACGTAAGTGTGGTGCACATATATTGAAATAAAGCCAATATAGAGATTTTTAAGTGGTCCTATTGGGCTGGGGAGATAGCTCTGCGCTATAAGCTCCTTCCTGCCTGGCAAGCACAAGGACCCGGGTTTTCTCCCTGGTACCACACACCATACCAGCCCCAGAACCCCTGCCGGACCCTGCTGGCTAACAATACTGGGCGTGGTGGTGCATACCTGTAATACCAGCACTGGGGAGGCTGGAACAGGGAGGACTATTAAGAGTCCAAGTTGTGTAATGAGACACTATACCAAAATATACCAAAATTTTTAATAAATAAACAAATACATGAATAATTAAATAAATAAAATGGTCTTATTATGGAAAAGCACTTTTATATGATAAAACTTTCAAACATCATATTGACTGATTTTTTTTAATTCTCTCAAAACCTTCTAAAGCGTCTCATTTTCCCCTATGTGCAAAATACTATAAAATTTAAATTTTCATTAAAAGATTTTTTTAAAGACTTATGCTTAGTAATCTAGAGATATATAACCCAATATAGTAACCACTAACCACACAAAATTATTTAAAACCAATACAATTAAAATTTAGATTCCTCAGTTGTCCATTAAAAGAGTTTCATGGAACAGTCTCAACATTTCCACAGAACAGCACTGATCAAAAATAATTTTAGCACACTGTGCAAGTCACTAACTGTCAGCTTTTAATAGGGGTGATGTACAAAAAGTTCTGAGTTAATCATGGTGTTTCTTTCCTGCAGATACATGGGCCTTAATTGTCCTAAGTAAAAAGTCAGTCTCCAAAAATAAGAAGAAGTGTGGTATGATGAGTTTTCTCCCACCAGTTTAGGCACCACACTCTTTTTTTGTGGAGTAAATTCCAGATAGTGTTTTATGGATCAAACTTAGAGGAATGTGACGCTGTGGACAAATAGTTGGATGTCACTGACTAACCTGTGTCTCCCCTTCTGTGTCCAGAATAATGTCTCCTATTGAGTAGGTAGATATTTTGTTCAACTGAGCTTACCTATGTAGGCACATCCAAGAGTAAGTAGTAAATCAATATAGAATGAGAACCATCAAACTTTGGGGTTTCCAAACCAATTGCTTTTCTGCTAGTGTTACTACATGAGATAAAATATCACTCTTGCAATACCCAAATGCAAGCAACTTTTAGATTTTTACATTACAGTTCACTTCTCTGACATACACCATTTCAAATTTTCATAGTTTTGGAGAAAGCACAAAACATTCTATGATATTTGAGGCTGAATCATTGTATTTAACTTGCTCATTTGCATTTAATCAGAATTTTCCTTTACTCCAGTTTCCCGGCACTGGAAAGACATACCGAAATCGTCCCCTCAATCTTCCTAGTATTTCAGTTTAGACAACTTCCAATATGAATTCCTTCCTTTATGAACAACTTAAATTTTATTTTTCCATTTTTATTTTAAAGAAAAAAACAATAAAAACAATGATAGAAAATTTTAAACCCAGACAGTAGGAGAGTAACAATGGTTAGTACTTTACACATTGTTATCTTCAAAGTAGGTGCTCATATTACAAGGTATATGGCGCTCAATATACAAGGTATATTAGAAGGTATAGGTATGAAATACTGATCAAAGAATATAAGCATAACCTTTCTTTCAATGAACTAGTAGAAATTATTAGTATAAGTATCTTGTATACAGTTGAGGCTCTTAACTGGGTCTTATTTTGGGAGTAGGGCTTATATTATAAGTAACCTGAAAAAATCATGGTATGAATTATTTTTCACGTAGGTATTATTTTGGAAGAAAATAATATATACAGTACTCTGGTTAGACAAATGTAGATGAATCAAATTCCCTGGACATCTTAAAATCAGATAGCTTCCCCTAAGACATCCCTACTGATAAGATACATGGTCACCACTGGTGGTGTCCTTTCTTTGATTCTTCCTCTTGTTGAGTTAATGGAGCTATCTAAAATACTGACAAAAATGGTCCAACGTTCAGGGCTGAATCTTTCTGGAAACAGTCTTCCACCCCACATAATAAGACTTGTGTGGAGCAGGCAGGCAGAGTCCCTCACTCCTTAGTTTATGGTGGTAATGAAGTGGTCACAGCTGCAGGGACTGGCAGCGACAAGATGTGTATGAGAATAAAACTGCCCAGAGCCGGTGTCTGCTTCCCCCATGAGTAAGGCTGACGACAGATTTGGGATGAGAAGATACAATTTTTCTATAAAGTACTTTAAAAATGAAAAAATTACAGGTTAAAAAATTACAGTTCCAAGCCCTAAAAAAAGTGTTCTTATAGGCCCATAAATGTTTTATTAACAGCTTTAGCCTCTAGATATAAAATAATTTTAATAAGTCACAGCCATTACTATTTTCACAAGGCGAGATAGAAGAATAGAAAAGTGAATTTTCCAGGCAGGTGAGTAATTACTGTACTCCCAAACCTCGCTGTTGCTCTTCTGTGTGATGCATAGGCATAGTACACAGGGCCAGGCCGTAATATCAAACAAGTTTCTTACTCAGGGTCACCCCTGGCAGTGTTTGAGAACCACGCCTGTTTTGCTTACTTCTTGTTAGCCATGGGCATCTGCAAACATTTCTGAAAGTTGTTTTCTGGCTTCCATATATAAAGTCCCTATGAGTTTTGGAAGCAGAAGCTAATTTCCATTTTAATCGTTTCCCTGCAGTCAGAGTTTGTGTAAGAGGTATTTGCAGTATCTTTTGTGTGAAAGGGCAGATGGGGTATGCCATGGCATACTGGAAATAAAGATTTCTGAAATTACTAATTTTTTCTTTGTTTTTTAAAGAAAACAAAACTGTCAATCTTTTCTGGCCTCCAGGGAACATTCTGAAATACCTAACAACATTGTTTCATCAGTGTGACTAAGGAAGGCGTGGACATTAGCAATCAACATGGATGTGTGTGAAATGAAACATTCAATGGCTTTGTCTTTAAAATTCCAGCCCATCTTTTGTGTGTATACATTGTCACACAAAATAAAGGGTCTCCAGACACCTTTCACATGTATAGATATAAGGCTACACAATATGTGTGTCCCAAACAAAAGGGAAAACTATATATCTCTTTTTAATGTTAATTAAAAGGACAGTAAAATCCATAATATGTTTACAAGTGTGGCCACTAAGTTTCCTGTTTGCAACAACGGGCTCTGCTACAGAAACCCACAGAAGGCAACTCTAGTTGACCTTCACCACCGACATCCTTTCCACCCCAAGTCAACTCATGTAGGACCCAAATCTCCATAAGCTATTAAATCTTTGTAGTGTACAACAACCACATAAACAGGAGTATTTGCTAATTGAATATTTGCTAATTTGCTTTGCTTACATCTGTGCTGTGCCCAGTATTTCTAGGATTGAATTCAGGCATGCTTTTATATTCTTAGAAACCTTGTACAAATCAAGGTACTCTTTCCTCCAAAACTTGATAGTATTTCTGATTTCTCCATCTCTCACATATTTGCAGTCTTGACTTCTCATTCGTATTCCTAATTTCAAACTGCTCACAACAATGTGGCCGTCTGGTTGTGTCACCAGGTAGTATGGATATTCACTTCAGAAAAAATGGAAATATTAAAGAAAAAAATGAAAAAGCTTTAATTGGAAAAGCTTACAGAAAAAAAAATGAAAAAGGTTTAATTGGAAAATTAGAGGGAAGATAGGAAGGAACTCTAGCTTAAGTAGCTGGGGGAGGGGTGGTTGTACATTCTGGTACAGGGACTCAGACAGGCCCGTCCCTAGAGGTAGGAGGCCTGATTTCAAAACTTAGCTGCTGATCATTATTCAGTCTTGGTGTCGAAGTTCTGGAATCTTTATGGCTGAGGAGTGGTTTTCTTCCCACTATAGGATTGTCCTCTCAGTCATGATAACCATTATGTGAGGCTCTGCAATTTCTGAAATGTTCAAGAATGCCCGGTATTGGGGTTGGGGAGATAGCTCAGTAGAATAAGTGCTTGCTTGGCAAGTGCAGGGTCCTGAGTTCAGTCCCCAGTACCAAAAAAAAAAAAAAAAAAAAAAAAAAAGAATGCCTACTATCAGTCTATTAGTAGAATCTAAGGATTCTGGGCATTTGATCTCAGCCTTGAGTCTTATTCATTTATAGTAATTACTATATGACTCACAACAGAGTGTGTGACACAACAAATTCATAATAAAGTTGTAAGTTATTTTTATGCATATAATTTCTCCATTGTCTGAACAAGAAAGTTATTTTGTCGTCTTTCTTGGATGCATTTCCGCACGAACTTCATCCGTGCTCCAAGGCCTATGGCAGTATTCCTTCCCCAAACAAACTCTTCCTTTCTAATTCCTATAGTGTATCATTTTGGAGGAAAACTATTTTAGGGAAGACTATGCTATTCATTTGCCATACTCTTGATCTTTTCCTAAATACTTACTTCTGATCCCATGCCACCTAGCATGGTACCAAAATAAAAGTAGATACAGCCTTCACCCCCAAATACTTCTGTCATGGAAAAAGTCTCCTTATTCAAGTGTTCAGTGACTGACTACCTCTGCCTGGTACAGGTTAGACATTTAAGGTACAGACCCATGCAAACAAATAAATCATAATATCAGAAACATATACACAGTACAGTACACACTCAGAGAAAGGAGAGACTAATTCTTTCTTCAGAAGGAAAAGCAGCTTGCTGAATTCCTGTGCTTTCCTACCTTTTCTCTTTAGCTTTATTTGTCAACAAAAGAAAGAATTTATTGTCCTTAAAAGTGTACTTGAAGACCTAAAACGCCCAAAGAAAAGTGACTTGTTAAAATGATATTCAAATTTTATCCATGTGCTCTCCATAAATATTTTATCATTGATATTTGCTTTAAGTAATTCTGCACATAAATTCTCCTTAGCTTTTTATTAAGCCACAGCTAAGTTACAGTCTTGAACACTGACTCTAGATACATTAGTGTTGTTTGCAGAAATTATTGACACATTCCCCACTTCCCTTCCTTTTCCTGCCCTGCCCTTCCATTCTCTCTTCTTTCCTTTCCCCTCCTTTTCTCTTCTCTTTCATTTTTATACCTAATTTCTTGCAGGCCCAATGTGCCTAAGAGTCTATAAAGGAAGTGTTGTATTCTCCACTAAGAACAAACTCCAAACTGTATGGCTAATCAAACAAGTGTGTTTTGGAAACATCCCAACTCCCTTCGCTTGATCTCAAGAAAGCGGTGTTTGATCTAGCCCATCTAATCTTTCATTTCCAACCAGTTGTGAAAACATGCTTCACAGGAATCCAGACCACTGGAATAAATAGGATAAATAATCAGAAGCAAGAGATTAAATATAGATCAGGATTTACATGTATTAAGCTTTCGAGAGCTCTTCTGACAGTTCCTCCATGAAATTCCATCTAAAGCTCCCCTTGTCAGTAATATGCATCTCTTAATTGTTGTTAACCATTTTAAGGCCAGAGATTTTATTTTTATGTAAATTAATCCAATTTTTTTCACTAAATTATTTATGCCTCTGACATAGCAAGGCAACTAACTCATGGGAAATATTTAATCTAAAATATCAGTTTAGGAGACCCAGTCCTAG
>NW_004524578.1:30832780-30834122 GCF_000260255.1 Octodon degus
AAAAAAAAAAACACAATTCTATACCTCTTGTGTAATACAAGAAATGGAAAACAAAATCTCTTAAACTGTGCATAGGAGTATAAAATAGCATTCATGGTCCTATGTTATTATTCATCAAAATTCAAATATTTCTACTTTGACCCACTGATTCTACAATGTAAGTATCAATCAATGGTCTATCACACAAATGGCCAAGCATTGTGTGTAAGAAATTTTATTGTAATATTCTTTCCAATAGATAAAATAATCAAATATCTATTAATGTGGCTGTTTAATTAAAATGTATTAGTGCTATGCAATGAAGTATAATGTAAATATTTTTAAATGAAACATGCTTATGTAATTTTCTCTAAGATGTATTATTTTATTAAGAATTTACAGCAAACTTTTGAGATATAACTTGTCTGTAAAGATTATTTGTAAGGGCTTCCACTTTCACCCATAAGAATAGGAGTTGCTTGTCAAAGTAATATATACGAATTATCTTCTCTGTGCTAAGTAATTATAAAAATAAAATATTTTAAGGAAGTTTTATTTACAAGTTTGACTAAAGATAATGCAAAGCTGTCTACATGAGAAGGAAGGTTTGTTGTTTTGTTTTGTTTTGTTTTGTTTTGTTTTGTTTTTTCAGAACCAGGGATTGAACTCAGACCCTTGTGCTTGCTAGGCAAGTGCTTATTCTACGGAGCCATCTCCCCAGCCTGGTCTATTATTTTTGAGAAACCAAAACACAAGAGATAAGTTCTACATTTACTATGTCCTTCTTCCTCAAGAAAACTTACAAACTAAGGTGCAAGGAAGTTACATCAAACATGGAGCAAAATTTATTTGGGTGAAATACAGATCAAATTCAGACCTGATAAGGGATGTGGAGTTTGAAGAATAGAGAAAAGAAAATGAGGTCACTGTAAAGACAGTTAAAGTAACCATATATAATATAATAGGTAATAATAGCATATAATATATAATGTTACCCTTGAAGACTAAGCTGTATATATAGTGTAAGATCTCACAAAATCCGGAGTAACAGCTACCACAAGGTTAAGAGCAGGAAAGAGATTCTAGAGATCGCAGCATGCTCTGCTATGTGGAATTACAACTGCCGGAGAAGAGCAACCTTACTGAGTGCTTTGCATGTTCAGTGGAGGCCTTGCGAAGGGTGTGCCGTAGGGAAGCAGCCTTGCACCCCTGTTTGCAGGGAGTCTAGAGTAGCCTCAACAAACCCCAAACCAACTTTTGCTGGGATTAAGCTGACTCTCCAATAAATCAACTGATTTCCAAAATAATGTACAAAGGAAGAAAATAGCATTTTAACCATCCAAATATAATAAATATTAGATAC
>NW_004524578.1:30835942-30837045 GCF_000260255.1 Octodon degus
CCTGTCTGGCAAGTGCAAGGTTCTGATTTCACTCCCTGGTATTGAAAAATAAATAAATAAGCAAAAATAAAAATAGCTAAAATGTTTAATTTTAGCATAAATAAGTGTAATAAGTACAAATGATGGAGAAAATAAATGCAATAAGGCTCCTATATTCTATTACATTTAATTGAACTTGTAGTATGATACTTGAATACATTATAATCACAAGGTCAGTCACTAAAAAGGAAACAAAAAAGGCATCACTGAAAATCTAAGAGAATCAATAAATGGAACAATAATCAATATTTGGTGAATGTACAATATAGCACAATATGTGAAAAAATATGAAGTGCAAAGAAAAAAGCAAAATATACTAAAACTCATTCATACAAATAATAATGTAAATGGAGTAAACCAATTAAAAGGCAGAGTGCTAGATTCTAGAAAAAAACGATACTCAATATGTAAGTCTATATAGAGATACATAAATAAGACAAGACTCAATTAGACAAAAAGACAAGACTCAGTTATGTTTAAACAGAGATAATGGAAAATAAAAAAGTGAAAAATATTTTGTGTGTATATAAAAAGGGGAATTTATAAAAGACAAGAAAATATTATGACCTGTTTGGTGCCAATAATCCTACAGAAACTCCTTCAGAAAATGGAGCAGAAAGAAATACTTCCCAGCTGACTTTTAGAGGCTAGTATTACCAGAGTAACAAGGACGGAAAATACATGAGAAAATTGTAGGTAGTACAAAAAGTTTATAAATCACAAAGATCTTTAACAAGATGTTAGCAATTTAAATGTAATAACATAGAAGACATAATGCGTCAAGGCCAAATGAGGTTTACCTATGCAATATTGGTTTACCATTTGGCAATCAGTTATCATAAGCTATGATGAAAATAGAATGAAATCCAGGAAAAATACCCACATGGTCTTTTATTTATTTTTATTTAATTTAATTTATTATTTATTTTTTGGCAGAACCGCGGATTGAACTCAGGCCCTTGTGCTTGCCAGGGAAGCGCTTCCACTGAGCCATCTCCCTGGCCTGTCATTTTAATAGGTGTAGAAAAATAATTAAAACAATTGAACATCAATCCATGACTTAA
>NW_004524578.1:30837990-30860599 GCF_000260255.1 Octodon degus
AAGCCTCTATTAAACAAAGTTGTAACCTGCATGTGCAGCTGTGGTCAGTCAAAGGAGAGTAGTAGCCAGCAGCCAAAGTCTCTGAGACCAAACACTTCACAACATAATTTTGTTCCCAGGATTGAGGAATTTCCTTCATTATAAAAGTCTTTAAGAAATTTGCCAAAAAGTTGTCTGGTTTGGATAATCACAAAAAACAGTAGAGAGGATGAAAGCTATAGGGAAGTGAAAACTATTTCTATTATGTTTTTCAGACTTTTGGCTGTGGCAGCAAAATGAATAGATAAATGAATCTATTTCTGTATACATTTTTATTAGTAGGAATTTAGACTCTCCTGGCCCTCACAAGTAAATATTGAATAAATATTTAAAAATTCATCTTGAATTAGTCTAGAGACACCCACATTTTGAGGTCCAGCTTTGTCAGTGTTTATGTAGTATTTCTTTTTATCCTTTTCATCATGGAATAGTGAATCAAAAAGAAAAATAAAAAGAAGGAAAGAAAAAAAAAAAGAGAGAATTAGGGTCTCTTCCAAGACTAGGATTATCTAAGCAAAAACAGAAACAAATATTAGAGTCAGAAACCACATTTAAGAAAAGACAGACAATTTGAGAAATGTGTAATTGAATGCCAAGTTGAACATGGAATTTAAATGTGTTTTAGGAATTCAGACATCAGTGAGGGCAATGGCCAATGAGAAAGAGTATATGTTTTATGTAGATAGATCCTGAATAGGACTTGAAAGTAGAAGTTATGACTAAGAATTGAGTACCAGACCCAGGCCTAACATCACTGAGTACTATGGTGTCTGGTTCTAGTCCTTCCTTTGAGCTGCTCCCAACAATCTCACCCACTTGAGCAGTTCAGTGTCTCCAGACAACATGTACATGCAGAGAGAGAGAGAGAGAGAGAGAGAGAGAGAGAGAGAGAGAGACTGTATTAATCAGCTTCCCATCACCGGTACAAATACTCAAACACTCACAACTTAAAGGAGGAGAAGCTTGTTTGAGTTCAGAGTGTTCAGCCCTCCAAAGGCTGGCTCTAGTGCACAAATGGCATGGTTGGTGGATCTGGCAGAGGAAAGGGAAAAGTTGCTCAACTCTTTCCAGGAAGAAAGAAGACACACCTCTCTAGTGATCTACCTCCTCTAACTGGCCCCAACTCTTCAACAGCATATTCAACTAGATACTCACTAATGTATTAATCCACTGATGAATACAGTGCAGCACCTCTGTGATCCAATCACCTTCTGAAAACCCCACCTCTGAGCACTTGAGAGCTCCAGCATGAAGTGTCACAGAATGAATATTCTGACTCCAGATGGGAGAAATATAAATGGATAGAAGAAAAACAAGACTGAGATCAAGTGGACCAAACATTAAAACTGGTTAGCTCCATGTCCAGCACCTGGGGTATGTGGTAGTAAAATATAAGCTCCAATAAGCAGAGGAATAGACACATGACCTTGCTATTATAGCCCATGTGGCTTCTTTTGGGTTGGCTCCACCTAGTGCCTGTGGCTTTCTTCCACAAAACTTCCACATTCCTAGCATCTCCAGCTTCTTGAAGTCTCCACTGAAAACTTGGTTTCATGTTCATAGCTTCATGCATTGTCTACTCGGGGGCTCTTAAGAGATACTGTGACTGTCTTACCACACTGCCTGGCTTTCCAGGTTTGCTTTTGAAACCTGGTTGGAATCCTGTATGATTCTAGTAATGTTTGCATTTTGAGAGCCTATAAAACCAGAGTTATATAGATCATATTGAGATCTACTGAAACCTTGAGCCTTCGAAGGATTCTACCATAGTGGCTGTGGTAGCCCCTGAGTGCCTGCATGGATGAATTGTTCCTTTTATTTCCCTAGATGGCCCTGAGTGAGTTTGGAACCTGAAGAGTGCCTTCATTTGAAAGTTTTTCAAAGAAATTTACCTTTCTACATCCTTGAGATTCTGATGGCTGGGCTTCATCAGTTCCTGAGATTTTTTTTTTATCAGTTCTTGAAATTACCTGAAGTCATCTTTTCTATTATCCTTGGCTTCTTTATATCCTTGGCTTCTTTCAGCAGCATTGATTTCCTTGGAGACCCAGTCTAGTTTTACATATGATTCATTCAGCCTCACACAAAATCTTTAGTCATAGACAAAATGTAGGTATGTTTTCTGTCATAATATAATAATCTGTACTCTGTGTCAGTTCTCAGTACAGTCCTTCTTTCATTTGAGAAGTCCTGAGCCTGACATGTACTATTCATATTCTTAGCAGTATTCAGACTTTCTGAGATTTGAACAGAAACTGCAGCAAGCCCTGCTTGCAACATTCTAGGGCTTCTCTTTCCATCTTGCATCTCCAAATCCTTCCACATTCCCACTGAATACCAATCCTAAAGGCTTCTGAACTACATAATCACATAGAGTAACAATAACTATACTTCTTTTCCAGCAGTTTTCTGTATTATTAAGTATCCCATTGGTGGGATAAAATACAGGACAAGTACAACTTAAAGAAGAGATTTATTGGCTCATGATTTCAGAGGATTCAGTCCATTGTCAGCTGGTTCCAAAACAGAAATGTCATGGCAGAAAGACATGTTGGAGAAAAGCTGCCCAACCCCTGGAAGTCAGAAAACAGAGTGATAGTGAGAGCAAGAGTCCAAGGTACACTCTAGAGACACACCTTCAACTTCATGAACTCATCAATGGATAAATCCCCTGATGAGTATTGTACCTTCCTTTAAAAATCATCTTCCAAAAGGCCTACATCTGGGCACAGGTGACTCTGGGGAGACATTTTAGATCTACATTATAATACACACACAACAGTACACACACACACACACACACACACACACACACACACACACAAGCAAGTATACATACAACATGTATCTTTAGCTTGAAGTAAGATCTTAAGGAAAGTGTGGCTGACTATCTTAGTTACTTACCATAACAAATTCAGTAATTTGCAAGACCTTCTCATATATAATAATCCTTGGTGAAAAACAGAATTACAAAAAATCGTGCCAGTAATGATAAATTGTATACCCTTTGGATTATTCCATTAACATAACTTTCTTTCAAAAACTAATATAGAGCTTTGCACAGTGGCAGTATCATAGCCAATGAGGTTTATCTGAGGCGCGATTATTGCTAATTAAAAACTTTTCCCAAAAACTAATACAGAGAAAATGTTACCAAAACTTTCCTGCTCAGCCTGGGACAAAATAATAATGCTGTGCATTTGGCACCTGCTCATAGGGGAAGATACTATTGGCTCTTTTTAAAGAGACTTCTGTGAGCAATGAGAACTTGGCCTGCCTCTGTGTTTTGACATCACCAGTAGTATTAAAGGCAAAAACATCAGCACCACTCATTAGGTACAAGGTGGTATTTTCTGTTGTTTCTGTTCAACCAGACACTGGTATGGCTGTGTCTCTTTCTCACTGATTGTTTATGGAGAAAATTTCTCTGGAAATTTTAACATATGGAAAAGGATCCTTGGTTAGCAAAGAGAAAAGTAACTGGAAGCCTGACTTTTGAGATATGTAGGTCTTATAGTAGGTTAGTTTCTGGGAATATTTTTATAGAGGCAAGCCATTCTATTATTTTTCAAGTAATGAATCATTTTCCCATTAAATTTCTTTTTCTTAATTCAATTAAAAATAAATACATATATGTTATTCTATTTTCTAATAATATATAAAAATCATGTTCAACCCTCAATGTTACTCCAACCAATATAGAGGAGAAAGAATTGGTAGGAAGATTTTTTTATCCTTTTTCTATAATTAAGAATGAAAAGAAGACATAAAGGATGACATATGCTAGCTTTGCAAATGATTTTTAGATATTTCCTTACTGGTAAAAGGGTAAGTAAAAAGTAAGACATCTTCTACTAAAATTTTACAACACATAAACAAGTGTTATGAAAGTATAAGTTTGATCTTTTGTATTTACTCTAATTTCTACAGGGCCTTCTTCTTGATATATTCTAATTTTATGAGGTTTACAAATTAGATTTTGAATAAAAGAAGATTTATGAGAAAGAAACAAGTAAAAAATATTTTCAAGAAAAATAAGTTAGTTTAAAGTGATTCTTAGTATGGTTTAAAATCAAACTATAAATATAATTTTAGCTTTCTTTTAAAGAGATCCCTCAAATTTGTAATGAGCTCTATAGCTACTTATAAGAACTAAAGTTTGAAAAAATATTATATAGATTGGTTAAATCCAATGTAACAGAAAAATAATATTGATAATATAAAATTGTTGCAGGAGATTTCATAGATTTACTGTAAAGAATATCTGCCATACCAATACGCAGCCATACCAACGTCTGACTCAAAAGGAAAGACAAAAACTATAACCTTGAACATAACGAGTGACATGAATGTTTTTCCCTTAATGCTACTGGTGTTGTGAAAAGACTGAGGCTTGCCAAAAATTCTACAGCAATTCAGAAAGAAGAAAGTTATAGGAAATGCATATACCAATCAAGAATTTGGGAAAGTTTCTCTTTCTGGTTAAGACACAAAAGTTATGAGATTGTTTGTTATGCTTTATATCTCACTGTTCCCACCAAAGCCTCATGGGATCTTAGATGGGGCCTTTGAAAGCCTCATCATAGGGGCATTATCCTCATCAGTGGACTAGTACTAATCCCCCAACCTACTGATCAGTTTAGACCCAAGTGATGATGAGAGATGAAGCCTAGTCAGAGGATGCCACTGGGCCATGGCCTGGATAGGTCTGTCTCCTTTGATCATCTCCTCACTTTCCACTAAACTGGCTTGTACTGTCTCTCTTATATTGTGTCTCTTCACCATCCTGCTTTGTCTTGGAGCCAATAGACTATGGGCTGAAACTTTTGCACACTGTGAGCCAAGGTAAAGCCTTCCTCCTTTAATCTGTAGACATCGGGTATTGTGTCTAAGTTACAAGAAAATAGCTAAGACATTGTTGCTATCATCCACCATGATAATAAGCCAGATAAGCTCCAAAATTATAAAGTTTTTTAAAAATCAAAATGCCAAGTATGCAAATATATCTCAATGAACCAAATGCCAGAAAGCAACATGTCTCTCTTTGGAGAAAAGAGACCCATAACTATTTTTATCCCTAGTGGAGCTGACAAAGAAGACAATATAGTTTAAGTCACTAGATATACATACTAATAAGATGACATCAGCCAGGACTCTTGGGAACTTTAATGGATATTAAAATGAGGGATGGGGGCTGGCAAGAGAGCTTGGCTGTCTAAAGTATCTTTTTTAGGCAAGCTTAGGCAAACACAGGGACCACAGCTTGATCCCAGGCACCACAGGCCACACCATCCCTGACACCAAGGTGGGCTGAGCCAGCCACACCCACACACAAAAGTGAGGGCTGATATTACAGATCAAATTACAACAAACCACAAGAATAGATTTCTATGACCACCTGCCAAAGTTTTGCAAAAGTTCTTTACTAAATACTAGAATTCATATGTTGAAAGGTGGAGCTGAGACAAGAATGGAAGATTAAAGATGGTCACAAATGACATGATTGTTTTGTAATATGACATTCTATGTTTCTTTTGCTTAAAAGTAGAAGGAGCACTGGGAAGATAGCTCAGTGGTGTAAGTGTCTGCCTGGCAAATGTAAGGCTCTGAGTTCAATCCTCAGTACAAAACAAAATAAGCAGAGGGATTCTGTGACTTATTTAACCTGTAGTATAAAGCAAGAGTATTCTAGGAAGACTTTCTAAATTCAATATGTAGGAGATGAGGAATTTTTATTTGTTGTCTTTCGAAACTGTGGTTCCTGGAAACAAGCAACCAAGCTCTGAGAAAGCACATGCAGGCCTGTAAAGTAGAAAATTCAGTGAGTACACAGTAATATCTCTTTGTAGATTTTATTTTTATAAAATTTTATTGTTTTTTATTGCTGAATAACATTTTATCATAAAGATATGCCACTGTCCATCTAGCCATTCACATGTTGAAGAACATTTGGTTTTTGGTTTTTTGTTTTTTTTTTCCATTTTGGAGTCATTATACATCATTAGTTATCAATGCTCTAAAAAAGTCATTTATAGGGGCCGGGGAGATAGCTCAGTAGAATAGGCACTTGGCCTAGCAAGTGCAAAGACCTGAGTTCAATCCCCGGTTCCGCAAAAATAAATAAATAAATAAATAAATATGAAAAAGTCATTTATGGCTTTCTCAAACATACATTTTTAATTCTCTTGGACAAACAACTAGAAGTGCAATTAATGAGATTTATTTTAATTATTGATTTAAATTTATAATTACTACACTGCTTTTAAAGAAGTTGTAGCATTTTTCATTCCTGAGTCCCAGGTGCGCCTCCATCCTTTCAGTTTAAATGTGTGTTTTAGATTTCTGGATATTTAAAAGAAGATTCTTGCAGGCAGCATATATTTGTGTCTTTTTAAAGTAAATCCGACAAATAATCTCTGCCTTTTAATGGTGGTGCTTAAGGTCATGTAAATTGAATGTAGCTATTGATAAAACTTGGTTCAACTTTTCATCTTTCTATTAGTTTTCTACATTCCCTTGGACTAGTTAAATAGTATCTATGATTCTGTTTCTCCCCATTATTGTCTGTTTATTAACTACAACTATTGATTACTCTATACTTTATTTTTTATTTATCTTTTAAAATTTTATTTTGTTTTATTTTATTTTTGTATTTTTAGGGAAGGGTCTACAGGGTGTTCAGGGT
Organism: Octodon degus; assembly: GCF_000260255.1. NCBI lineage: Eukaryota > Metazoa > Chordata > Mammalia > Rodentia > Octodontidae > Octodon > Octodon degus. The sequence continues at coordinate 30,844,715 of NW_004524578.1, forward strand.
CTCAATACTAGATCAGACTTGTAGTGATCCACCTGTTTACAGCCTTCCAAGTGCTGGGATTACAGATGTGCACCACCACACCCAGTCTCAATTGCTGTCTCAGTGTGCCCTGGGGGCAGAACTGGTATGGCAGGCCTAGGGATCGAACCCCTGGCCCCTTCACCTGCTTGCAGGTACTTTAATCCACTGAGCTATTTGACTGGCCCTAAAATTTTATTTTAAAGAGGAAAAACAAGTACCAAGAGCAAAGACATGCCATGTTGGCCCTGCCCCCAGGGCTAGCTGAGATGATGAATGAGACTGGGCATGGTGGCGTGCATCAGTAATCCCAGAATTGGGAGGCTGAAAACAGGAGGATCACTACGAGTCCAATATGTGTAGTAAGACCCTGTAGACCCTGCACTCAATACATTTTTTAAAAGGGACAAAGACAAAGCAAGATAGAACAATAAAAATGGTACAGAATTTCAAAACAGTATGAAAGTAACAATAGTTGTTATGTATTACTATCATCAAACATGTTGCTCAGATTATTATAGTCATGCAAAACTGATGAAACAATTAAACATTAACTCTTTAATAAACCTTAAGTTTTTCCTTGTTCTTTTTCATTTTTTAAGTGTAAAAATAATAGATAAGACATTAGAAATAATACATATGTTAAAAAATATAAAAGGTATTCAAAGGTGGTTGTTATAATGGGCATTACTGTCTTCAATGTAGTTGCTCAGATTACAGATATGAACATATAAAATTGGGCAAAGTAAAAATTTTAAGCATTAACTGCTACGTCCAAAACACTGATAGAAGGACCAACAAAATGCTTAGCAGATTAAAGAGCCTGCAAACAGGTGCAGGGGCCAGGGCTTCCATTCCTGGGCCTGCCATGCTGGCCTGGGCCCCCCGGCACCGCAATTGAGACTGGGCATGGTGGTGCGCACCTGTAATCCCAGCTCTGTAAACAGGTGGATCACTACGAGTGAGACCCTGAACACCCTGTAGACCCTTCCCTAAAATAAAAAAAAAAACTGATAGAAATTAGTAGCACAATCATGTTAGCTATCCTGTGTATATACTTACATGAGTTTCCCCTTCCTTTTTTTCTGATCTTTTCTCCTTTCCCTCATCTCAATTGTTTATTCCTTATATTCAGTTTCTTAACCTTTTATTATATCTATTGTACCTCTCAGATTTTATTTATTCTTTCAAGTTCTTACACTAGAAATACAATACAATGTTTATACATGTGGGTCTGATTTATTTCACTTATGAATATAGTTTTTAGTTGCATTCATTTACCTATAAAAGTCTCAAGTTTATCTTTCCTTGTAGCTGAATAATACTATATTGTATAAAAATACCACATCTTTTGTATCCATTCCTCAGTTGATGGGCAGTTGGGTGGTTTCCAGATTCAGATATGACAAACTGTACCACTATAAACATCAGTGGACATATATCACTATGGTATGATGTTTTCTGTTTTTCCCAGAAAGGGAATAGCTAGTTTGAATGAGACTTCTAATCCTAGTTTTTTGGAGGAGTCTCTACACTGATTTTCATAGTGGTTGTACCAGTCTGCACACCCACCAACAGTGGAGAAGGATTCTTTTGCCCCACAACCTCTCCAGCATTTGTTGTTAGTTGGTTTATGACAGCCATTCTTTCTGGAATGAGATAGGATCTCACTGTTGTTTTAATTTGCATTTCTCAAATGACCAGTGCTGTGGAACTATTTTTCAAGTATTTATTTGTTATTTGTATTTATTCCTCCGAGAAGTTTGTATTCATCTCAGATGTCAATTTTTCAATTGAGTTTTTGAATTTCAGGGAGGTGGTCTGTATTTTTTAGTTCTTTATTTATTCTCAGTAGAAGTACTTTGTCTGAATGACTGTTGGTTAAGTTTTGTTTTTGTTTTTGTTTTTACCAATTTTGGGGTTTTCTTTTCACGCTATTGATGATTTCTTTTGATATGCAAAAACTTCTCAATAAGATGAGATCTCAGTTATTAATTCTTTGACACATTTCCCATGCAATTTTGTTTTTGTGCATGAACTCTCTGCCTACCACTATGTCTTCAAGGTTTCCACCTACTTTCTCTTCCAGTAGATTTAGTGTTTCTGTTTTAATGTTTAGATCTTTAATCTATATTCACCTTAGTTTACTGCATGGTGATAGAACTAGATCTAGTTTTAATTTTTTAGCACATGGAAAGCCAGCTTTTCAAGAACTATTTGTTAAAGAGGCTATCTTTATTCCAGTGAACATGTTTGGCACCTTTGTCAAATATAAGATGGCTGAGTGTGCTTGTAGTTGTGTCTGCATCTTCTCATCTGTTTCATTTATCCTCAGTTCTGTTTGGGGGAGGACTTTTTGCCAGTGCGATGCTGATTTTTATCATAGCAGCTTTCTAGTATAATTTAAAGTTAAGGATTTTAGTGCTTCCTGCCTTGCCCTTGCTAGCCAAAATTGCCTTTCCTGTTCCATATCTTTTCTCTGATTCCAAATGAATTTCAGGAATGTTATTTTCTATATCTGTGAGGTATGCTGGTGGTATTTTAATTGGGATTGCATTAAATCTATAACAATTTTGGGAAGATGGCCATTTTCACAATGTTGGTTCTTCCTATCCAGGGGCAAGGAATAGCTTTCCATTTTCTGAATTCCCCTTTAATCTCTTTTTTCAAAGTATTGTAATTTTTATTTAGAGAACTTTTACTTCCTTTGTTAAATGAATTCCTAAGTATTTCATAAAATAAGAATTTTATGACAAAATTTTAATGTTCCTCTCAGTGCTTAAGAGCCTCACCTCTTTTGCTAACAAGCCAGATTTATAGCTATACCCCTGATCACCTTTTAGTCCTAGGACAGTGAAAAATGTTCAGTGACTATTTCAGTACAGTTTAATCTGTGGCTAAATTTTTTCATTTAATTTTTTTTTAAAGAAAAAGAACAGCCAGCCAGATAACTCAGCGGACTAAAAGCACTTACTTAGGCAGAGCACAGCATCTAGTGTGGCCTGCTATGCTGGCTCCACCCCAGGGGTCCGCTGAGACAGTGATTTAGACCGGGCATGGTGGCACATGCCTGTAAATCCAGCGCTTGGGAAGCTTAAAACAGGATAATTATATGGTTCCAATCCTGTAGACCTTGTAGACCCTGTACTATATACATTTTTTTAAAAAGAAAAAGAAAACACAATGAACAAAATTCCAAAACTATATGATAGGAGAGTAAGAATTATTAATATATTGCATATTGTTTCCAATTTTTAAAAAAAATAAAAATAATAAAAAGAAACATTAGAAACAATACAGAATTTCACTAAACAAAATGGTAGAAATTCAACAATGGTTGTAATATTGCACATTCTTGTCCTCAAATTAGTTGTTCAAATTACCAGATGTAAGCATGAAAAATTGGTCAAAAATTATTTTTAAAAAGGAGAGAAAAAATTGAAGCATTGACTGCTCCTTTCAATATACCAGCAGAATCAACTCTACAATTGACCAAGCTATCCTGTGTGTATTTGACTATATCTGATAATGTAACTCATGATTTCCACAATGTGACTTTGATGCATTAAGTTAGACAGCACTGTCCTAAATTGATTGATGATCAGTTTTCTCCCTCCTAAACTAACTATAGGTCTGAGAAAAATATAGAAAGGATTCTAGAAAATAAATGATCAAAGGACAATTTGATACCAGTTTAAAATTTAAATTGTACTATTTTGTAAATAATAATAAAGTATAAGAATTCTTTATTATGTAACTTTGTGGAGTTTACAAAATTTGTATATACTTTTTATTTTATTTTTTAAATTTAATTTGATTTCAAAAAGCAAAAAACAAAGCAAGAACAAAAATCAGGAGCCAGAAACAAAGAAAGAAATAGGGCAACATACAGCAGTCCATATGTTACAGATTTTTAAACCAAGAATAGCTGATTAACAATGGTTGATATATTACCTATTTTATCATCAAATCTGTTGCTCCGATTAGCAGATATCATTATATAAGGTTGGGCATATGTTTGGATATTGCTATTTGTTTTCAAGAAACCTTAATTTTTGTTCTTGTCTCTTTTTATCATCGTTTTATTTTTTTCCATAATTTTATTGATAAACAAATAGCAATGAGACAGTTTCAAACCAAATTGGTAGGACAGTTTCAATAATTAACACATTGTGTACATTCTTCCTAGTGGTTATTTGCAGTACAAGATACGGACATGATATTCTATTTACAAACTCTATTAGAACAAATCCCTCTACCACCTTGAATGTGCCCGATCTCATCTGTATACTGTATACTTTAAAAAGATATCTGTTTATCCTTGTATTACTTTAATTATTTATTGAGTAGTATATGAAAATTAAGAATCTCAACTCTGTTTCCATTAATGATCACAATTTGATTCAACAAATATTTATTAAATAGATATTCTAAACCAACTGTTGCTGTGTTTATGAATACATTACTTTGTTATTTCTTAATGATTTCCTAACAGCAGACTCTTTCATGTTATTTGTTTTTTATAGATTAGTTTCACATTGGGTAAATATTGAAAACTTTAAAGATTATTTCTTCTAGCAAATACATACAAAGTTCTTAAATTACAACTGATTTTAACAACATATAAATATATATATATATATATAAATGCACATCATAAGTACATATACATATGCATAATAAAATGTAAGACCTTTGTCTTTAGGATTTGCTACCCAAATACAAAAACAGTCCATTGTCATTGAATTTGAAATGGACTGAAGATTATTAATACCATCAAGTATATAATTGTTGAGTCATAATAGGTTGAGTGGAGATTTTGGAGTACTTTCAGAGTTAAACCTAAAGTATTTCTTTGGCCTACCAAAATTATTCATGCTAATTATTAAATATAATACTAACTTTTCTCATTATAACATAACTCCTGAGAAATGCCCATTTCTGAAAAGGAAATATTGTGAGACAAAATAAGAATTTTAGGCAAATGTGATGCCATGGAGTAAAATTTCCATGTCAATATTTTCACAGGTACAGAAGAAAATATTATGAGTCAGATTTTACACATGTTCCTTGGGATGTGGCTTAAATGGTTTGAGAATGCTAAGGATGCTGCAGAAGCTACTTCCCTTCTCCCAAATTAAACCTCATTACTCTGCTATGATCCCAATGTTTTGGTGCATGTCCACTATCAAAAAAGCATCTTTACTTTGAGAAATAAAGAAAAGCATATTTAATGAAGTTTTTTTTTTAACTTTGCAAAAATTATCATTGAATTTTAAAAGTTGTAGGACTTAGTCACACTAGAACTATTTTTTAAAAGTGTTATGAGTTCCTTAGTCACTGGAGAATGTTTTAAAGGGTCACAGAGTTTGTTAAATGAACCCTTAAACTTTGTACATAGCTTTGTTTTAAAGGAAACATAAAGAACCAAAGAAATTAGACTGTGGCTGTTGGTGTGTATGACTTACATACCTAAAATAGATTGAAAAAATAGGAGGACATTAAAGCATAGCCTTGGAATCAAAAACATCATAGAGCAGAGAACAACAAAGTATTTGTCATCTGCACACATGCATCTCTGTGCAATAGGAAACTTGATCTTAAGATTATTCAGAGATTGAAGCTTGCATTTTGGGATTGACTCCTGGTTAGCCAATCCATAATTATTCATCTAATGCATCAAATCAGTGACTCATTTGCACAATGGCTGGATTGAGCAGTGCTGTTACTAAGACCAGTGCCAAAGATGTGTGTAGTGTAAGACACAGGGAAGTCAATCAGGACCGAGTTGCTCCCCATAGGGAGTGAAGCTGTAGTGCACACTGCACTCAGTGAGCTGCTTCATGGTGTCTTTTGGAGATGAATTATTTTTTTCCCAGAAATCAGAATGCGTCTTCAAATGCAGCCAGCTAGCAGGCCAAAGGAAGTAGAAAATTGTGCCCCTTAATTCGAAAGTGATTAAAATCTAAGATACAGAAAAACCATCTCCCACATAGTTAGCAGGGACTTCCAGACAATCAAACACTGTGGTCAAATTCCACGGAATTTAAAGAGTTACAAATAAATACAAAATATCTTTTTAACTTTTCATGTTATGTGATGAAGTACTATAAGAAGATATATTTATTTTATTTCAAAAATTATTTTGGTATTTTACAATACCTCAAAGTTACCATTGCAACCAATTACCATTATATTTCCTAACCAGTGCAGATTATGCAGCCTTATTTAAAAGGGTCCAAACTTCCCAGAACTGTGTGCCTTGGGGAATTTCTACTTCTGTAGGGCTTCCCTGACCCACTCAGAAGCCTCTCTCTTTGCTGTCCCCCAATAGAACTCCTTATCCTCTGATCTCATTGCTGTCTTTATGACCCCTGACCTTCAAGGGAAACTTTGATAGGGAAGATTCCATCGTATTCCCATCTCATCTGTACCAGAAGCTGTCTTAGTGCCTCCTCTAGTCTTCATCCAGTCTTTGTTCAACTCTTGTTGGTGGCTGAGAGATGGAGATTATTAGTCTAGAAAATTTCATACATTGCATCCTCCCTCCCCATGCTTTACTGCAAGAGGCACTTTCTGTGACCCCATGGACAAGCCTGGCTCAGCAACATAAGCAGGAACTGGGGATCTAGGCTAACGCAGGCCGACCCACATGTCCTGGCCTACACAAGGGCCTCACTCTTCAATGGACATGGGAATTTCATCTTGCACTGGAAGAGTTGTCATGTATGATAAAAAGCTTTGTTTCCTATATTAGATGTGGTACCTATACAGAGCTGACTTTTCTTATCACCAGCTTTTCCAGGTGAAGGGCTCATCCAGTAGTTTAGAGAAAATGCATAAAGAATACCTAGGAGGAACAACCAGATAGCTCAGCAGCTTAAAGTGCCAGCCTAGGCAGATGCAGGGGCTGGGGGTTCGATCCCCACTGCAGGACCATCTCCATCCCAGGGGAACACTGAGACGGAGAATGAGACTGTGTGTGGTGATGCGTGTCTGTAATCCCAGCACTTGAGAGGCTGAAAACAGGAAGATCACTATGAGTCCGATCTGTGTAGTAAGACCCTGTAGGCCTTGTACTAAATATATTAAAAAATAATAATAAATAAAGAACTAGCAGCTAGCAACACATTTTCTAATAAAAAATAGCAATTGCTTCCAAATGCTATATGAGTTACTTAGGGAGAAAAAAAGGAATGGCTGAAATAGTGGAAAATATTATTTGGGATTAATTTCTTTACAGGATGTGTTCATTCTCTGTTTCAGAATAATATTAAACATGGTTAAATTTTAGTGCTATATTTCTCAAATTGTTATCAGCAGTAAACATCGTAGTATTGTCTTTTGGGATTTCTATAATGCATAGAATATTCTGTTATACAATGTTATGAAAAAACACAAAGGTAGTAAGGCAGCATGTAGCATCATGAAGGATTAGTGAAAGCATTTTCCTGTAAAAATCATACTTATGTATCAAAACAACATTCCAGCTATATTCAGAGTTCAAATAAATAAGAAATAGACTAAATAAAAAATATTTAGGTCCTATAAAATATCACAAAGAACAAGTCACAGCATCACCAAACATGCCAAAGACTAAAACACTTTTAAAAATACTGCCACAGGAATAATAAAAATATACAGTAAAGTATAATTTCTTTGCTATCAGAGCAGCAAACTCCTTTAGAAAAGAGGCCTCTCAAAAAAAAAAACAAATCAATACATAAATTGATGAATAAATAAGTAAATAAATAAGATGCCTAAATAAGATGCCTCTCTTCTTTTTAGTGGTATGGGAAATAAGAAGTACACTGCCAGAAAGGAACTCTTTCTGGAAAGCAAGAATAAATTTTTCAGAATCATTAAAATGTTATAACATTTGCTGTAGCTGATCTAATTATGACAGCTTATGCTGAGAAGGTAATCAGAACTGGTGACAAATATTAGTATGAAAATGCTTTTCTGCATGGTTTGCCACAGAAAAAACACTAGCCTCAAGAAAATAGTAGCAATAGATCAAAGAAAATGCTAGTCAGTCAGGTACACATTTAAGAACAGAGGCACCTATAATATTCAACAACGGAACTTAAAAAAATTGGGGTATAACTATGAATGTCCATTTTGTATCTGTGTATTCAAAGTGGTTGGGATAGATATATAGTTGCATTCTCTTAATGAATAGAATGATTTTTTCTAATGGTGTTTGTAAGTAGGATCACAAGTCTGCATCTTGTATAGCAATTAACCACTAAGAAGAATATATGCAGTGTATTATTTGTTGAAACTGTACTTTCGATTTGATTTGAAACTGTCTCATTGCTATATGTTTATCAATAAAACTTTGAAAAGAAAAAAAAAAGAACAGAGGCATGAGAAAATTTTTAAATCTAATATTTGGTTAAAAAAGATATAAAAGATTGTAGAATATACATGCATATTCAATATACTTTGGGAGGGATATGCTGGAGCAATATTCTTGCATCTCATTTTTAGCAGATACCAGCTATCTGAAACAACACATGCTATTTGTGGGTGAAATTTCATCTTAAATGAAATAATAACATGTTTGTTTAAAGTTTTGTGCAAATTTTTCTATTTTTACCAATGTTTTTGGGAAAATCAGTACTCAGGTATAATTTTCTGGGTCTGAAGTTCAATTCATTATAGCTGCTACCTTTCGGAAGTACTGGAGAAGAAAAGAACATAATGGGAAAATGAGCACCAGCATGTGCTGCTTAGTGGAATTTCACTGTGTCATTCCCCCGCTAAGTCCTCCAGGGCTAGGATGGTGTGGCGAATTGTTTTTCTTCTGGTAAAATGAGAATATGAAAACATACTTTGTAAAGTAAGTCAGAACCTAAATGAGGGAAATATTTAAGACACACACACACACACACACACACACACACACACACACACAAAGGCACAAATTAGAAAGGCCAAGAGAAGAAGAAGGCAAAGACAGGCTCAATGCATTCTCTTGACAAGGAGCGCCTAGAGTCACCGGAGCAAGAAAAGACCTGGAAGATTTTCCACCAGGGCATTAGGAAGGAGCACAGCCTTGCCTGAACCGTCCTTTCAGAATTCTAGTTTCTAGAACTGTGAGAGAATAAGACACAACAGATGCCACACATGTGCTTTCTCCTGTCCCCGTTCCTGGTTTCAACCAATCAAGGCTTGGTGACTCTGCAGCCAGCCACGTCATGGTGAGAAGTACGGCACTCACGCTCCTAGTCCAGATGGAGGAGTTATGATGCAGTCATGTCCAGTGCTCTTAAAGAGAAAATTTACCTGAAAGATGAGCACATGTGTCCTTCCTGATCTTTAGCAGGATGTCCCAAACCATAATAGTTGCCCTCATCACATTTCATTAAGAAGGAATATCTGGTTTTCTCTAAACACACGTTTAGTTTTACTAGGAGTTGAAAAGTGATGTCTTTCTTCCTTGGTGAATAAACACATGTATTAAAATTTATACAACCATTTGATTTCAGAGAGAAATATTTGGCTAAATATAAGGCCTGTGGGGATAAGGGATGAGATGAAGTGTTTTCTAATTAAATATACAACTCAGTGCAGGTTATGTGCTTCTAGCATTCTTTTCAGTGAGACAAACCTGGTCTGTTTATTTGGTTTATTTAAGCAATTAGTTGTAAAATCAGGCTGGGATTTTTTTAAGCCCTTAGTAGTTATTCTTTATGGGTCTGGGCCCTGAACAAAAATATTTCTTTAAGGTTTTTATTTGAGCATTGCTTGCTCCAGGTGAGCCCTGGCAAACACTATAGAAATGTATAAATCTGGAATGGTAGGAAGTATAGAGAAGGGAAGGAAATGACCTCAGGCTGGCAGGAGGCACAGTGTTACTTTCTTTAAATAAAAGGCATCCTCTGTGCTGGCTGACCGTTGCAGCCCAATTGAGCATGTCATTGTATTCTGTCACTTAACCCTGCCAGCCGGAGACAGAGCTGACACCAGACCAAGGTTACAAAGAGCCTATGTGTGCCCTGAACATTCCTCCTATGGCTTGAGGGGAGGACACTTTGTTATTTTTCTAAACTCCTGTCACAAATGGTCTTTGACAGAGATGCCCAGAAGGTCTGATCCAGAGCCATAAGAGCTGGTTGTCCCCAGAAGTGCCCTGTGCCCTCCCATGCAGGTAGGAGGGTGGCAGCAGCTCTATCCACGACTCCCAGGGATGATCCCTGGGTCTAGCAGAGAGAAGCCACTCATCAGAGGTAAGAGCAGTCATGGCTACAGGAAAAGCAAGTTCTGATGGGAAGCAACAGGACAGAGCTTGGAATAAGACAACACATACCGGGTCACAAAAGCCTTCTGGCACCCCAGGCCCCAGGCTTCGATGGTTTGTCTTCCTCAACATTCTAGCCGGTCATGTGCTGTTTTATAAGGGGAGAGCATTACCTTAGGCTTTTATTCATGAATTTACTGTAAATTTCCAGATGAATCGTTTGTCTAGTGTGTACAGCGATAAAGACTATCACCGCCATATTTGTACTGCATCTGATATATGCAATGTATCTTTTCTATTAAAGATGCTAACAAAAACTAAAATCAATAATCATCTAATGATGATAATTCTGTACCCTTGTATTTGTGCATACTCCAACTACCACTATTTATTTTGATGTTTTGATCATTAAGAATGAAGTTCCTGAATATAATCTTTTAATATATTCCATAATCTTTAGAGCTCTAGCTTAACACTGTTCTTTCTTTAAATGTAGCAAGTGGTACCTATATTTACTTATTCAATCCTGTGTTCTGGTCCTAAAAGATGATTAATAAAACCCAAATCTATTCCAACTTCTGGTGATGGGATTCCAAGAGCAATTCTGGCACCAGTTTTCCTGTGAGCTGTCATAGTTCTCAGTCTTATCCCTGGTGTCACTGTTACATAGAAAATGTTTGGCAGCCAAATGTACTCAGGGTGGAGAAGACTTCAGAGATTCACAGGCAATTTCCTCTTCATTGGAAATGTGTAACACTAATGTGAACCTCTTCATAGGGCTGACAATCTCAAGATAGAAAAATCATGGTCTTAGGAGAGATATACAAGGAAGGAGTTGTAATAAGAAAACTTTTGAAGGAGAGTCACTGTAAATTTGACAAGAAATGATCTTTGATAATCCACGGAGCTATGGAACAGAGGTCACTGGATTCTATTGTAGAGTCAATAATGAAGCCACTGACTTTCTCCAGTTCCTAAAACAGCTTCTCCTAGTAAAAACAAAGTGTAACATAGCCATTCAAAATCTTGTTTAAAATATTCTATTAATTCTGGTGAGAGATTTGGAAACAGATAATACATAGCCTTCTACCTCATAGTGAAGTCATGGAAGCAGAGCCAACTTTTGCAAAAGACTTCTGCAGCCCCAGAAGGGGTCAGAGCAGAAGTTCAGGAGCTATACTCTATTAAGGAAATTTGATACAAGGATTTTAAGAGTATAACACTATATGGGTATGAATCCAAGTGCTAAATTACAGAATGGAGATTGTTGACGGTTCCCTAAATCCTAGGTAGAGGTTTCCAAGTCAGAAATGACAAGGAGAGGAGAGTTGCAGAAAGAAAGAACAGAGCATTCTTAAAGTAAAGATTCAAGATAGAAAAGTATGAAGGCTTTTTGGTTAGAACTCCCAACAGATATGGAGTGGAACACAGAGAGGTGGGATAAACGTTGATTGCAGTGCATTGTGGGAGGGTCAAAGAGGTAAATCAGTCCATTACCCAAGAAGCAAGAGGTTCGCCAGGCTTCCTACCAAGGCATTTGATCACCAGTATTGTGCAAGTTATAGAACTCATGCTCTGCAAACAAAACCACTGCAAAGGATTTTTTTTCCAAATTCCCAAAGTATAATTGTTGAAAATTATTCGCAGAAACTATGTGCAAAGTACTTGCCAAGCAAGGATACTTAGCTCTTCTTGTTTTTTGTTGTGGCTGCAGGAAAAAAAAGATTAAGACTAATGTTTTCATGGTTTTGTTTTCTAATGTTGAAGTTACTCTGGATAATTTAAGGCAAAAGGGAGGTCATGTGTTTATTGAAATGTATTCATAATGCTTCCTATTTATTTCCACACTTATGTTTTTATTTCTTTTCTTCAGACAGGGTGTCTGTGTAGTCCATTTTGGGATTGAACTCACTGTGTAATCCAAGCTGGCTGTGAACTGCTGGAAATCCTGCTGCCTCAGCCTCACAAATCCTGGGATTATAGGTGTGGACCACTACACTGTGCTTCGTACTTTGTTTTAATGACAAACTGCATTGACTTTATGTTTATAACAATGAGTATTTCCTTTGTAGGACAGTTGTTGATGTAAAAAGTAAAGTGGAAATAAAAAGTTGAGTCATTTTAGAAGAAAATAATAAATAAATAACAATATAAGGATAGGATCAAACCCATTAAGGTGCTTTATGTATGACTAATAAATTTAGACAACACTGATTTAGGTAAACAAGGATGACTTTATCATCCCCTACAATTATATTTAGCTTTATGACGCTGTGCTGTGCAGTGATCAACCTGACATAATTGCTTAAATATTCATTTCTTACAGGGGGCTATCAAAGTGTATGAGGGTCTTTTAGAAATTACTTAAAAACAAACAAATGAAACACATGAATTGATAAAGTAGCCACTACTAGCACTGTACAGTTTGAGTCAGCCTGAATTACATTTTCTCTTCTCTCATTCAGATGATTAAATTATGTAACCCTAATAAAATTGTCACCTTGGGGGTAGCTGGGAGTTGTAGTGGGTAAAGCAGGAGGTTAGAACTGGGCTCTGGCTTTAGGTTCTGCTTCTGCCCTTTATCATCTGTGTGAACCCCAGCCAATCATGTGGTCATGTGAGCCAGTTTGTGGATCCACACAGAGGACAATGATGCCCTCTCCGTGGTGTTATTATCTGAGGACCACAGGTGCTGACACATGTGTCGCTCAGGCTTAGTGGCTGGCACCCACCTTGGCTGCCCCTCCTCATAGCACCCACTTGCCTCTCCAGGCCCTCCTCCTACACTCTGCTCCTCTCTCACGGCCACCATCCCTGCTCTTCTTCCAGCCCTCAAGCTCACCTTCCCTTCCCATTGAGGGTGTTCACTTCATCTACTCTCTTATTGAAAGCAGCCTCGTTTCTTTTTCTTTTTCTTTTTTTTTGCCAATTTAAATATTTTTATTGAAGATATTGCGTTTCCACCTATAGTACAGTGCTTATAGGGTAATACTATCTTTCCCTTTGTACATGTTCCATTATTCAAGTACTGAGAATGCCCAGTACTTTACTATAGCAGCTCAACTTTAATAACTGCAACAGAATTGAAAGCAGCCTCACTTCCCCGACTCCTCCTCTTCATTGCCTGTCCTGTTTACATTTCATAATGTGTCAATTATCACTAAAGCTGAGACATGATTATCATGTAAAACCACATTGCCTTTGCTTTCTCACTGGATGTCAGCACCTCCATAGGTGAAAAGTATTTGTCTCTCCAGTTCATGACTGTATCCTCAGTACCTACAACGGTGTCTGAAGCATAATACTTGATATGTAGCTGCTAACATCATTATTTATTGTTACTGGAGGAATTTTGAAAAGTCGTTACAGAATTCATTGAGTTTTTGCTAAGTACTAGCTGGACCCAACCCATGCCCAAAATAATTTTTCTCTAGGTGGGTAAAAGTAAAAACATAGAAATTAGGATTTGCTATTTTCCTTTTTCTAACTGCAAGTTAAACAGTGGGTCATTTTAAATAGGAACTTTAGGAGGAGTTTAAAGAAGGCACTGGACAGACAGGGAAGGTTGGAAAGACTTCAGAAGAAAAGGAAAGCATAGGAAGTAGTGCCCAAACAGGGAGCTACTCCCTCAACACTGAAATCTTCATGGCACATCCCATCAGCACCACACGTGCTGTCTCTGCCGACGCCATGCGCCCACATGTGACAGGATGGGATGTGAGCCTTTCGTATCTCCTGTAATCCATGTGCATTCTGAGCTCTTCTGAAGTGCATGTGTGTGTGTGTGTGTGTGTGTGTGTGTGTGTTGTGTGTTTCTTTTCTTTGGCTCTGGAGTCAAATCAGTCTGCTCTTAGCACTTGGCAACCCAGCGTGCTTCCTCCCACTAACGACAAGCCTGTCTGCAAAACAGAACAACATCTTTGAGATGGGGTGTTTATCTGGGCAGCATGCAGCCTCTTCAGCCCACAGGGGCCCCTCCTTCAAAGGCGCTGCTGAGCTGCGCTCACCTGATGAAAGCCGGGACTGTGTGTACTTGACTTGATTTACAGGCAGCGGCCAGCTCATTAGGCGCACTGGCCTGAGGAATCCAGTCTACCTTGGGAACAAATGTTTTTGTAGCTCTGTGGTGCCTGCAGTGCCATGTGCAGCTTGGGGCTTGAAGCACAAAAGGGGCAGTGATAAGGGGCTCTGGAATCTCAGGCCTGGCTCCAGGCGTGCTAACTGCCCAGGAGATTGATATCTAGGGTGCAAAGGCTAAAAAAATGAGATTTCTCTCAGCTGTGCTCACCGAGAGATTGGGTTGCAGCTGGGGCTGAGACGTGAGTGATCAGACCTCAGAGATGAGGGGGCAAGTCTGCAGCTGGAAGGAGGGAGGAAGATAGATTGCCTCTCAGCATGCCTGCTCCCCAGTGAAATGATACCTCCAAAGGCAGCCATGCCTTGCCAGTAATTCTATAAAATGCCAAAAGGAAAGCCCGGTGTGTGTTCCTTGGGATAGGGCACTGGAAACTGGGGACACTGTCTTCTGATCCCAGGAAAGTCCTCCGGGACAATTGCTTTACAAATTCTCCCAGCTTCAGTCTCTTCACTCAATGACATAAGACTACACAGAAATTTATTTTAGGTAACCTCAAAAATAAGAGTTTTCTTTCAATTCCAGTACTTTGTCATAAGATATTATTTCTGGTATTTCTCATGATCCTTTGTCTCTCAAACTCATGGTTGCCTGTAAACATTCTTCACAAACAGGGTTGTATCCTTATGTAAAAAGTGTAGTAGAAAAAATAATTAAATAAATAAAATAAAAGATTTAATAGACTTTAAATTACATGGCATATATGAAAAAGAAAACATCTTTTTCAATGGAATTTCATTGTTCATTGTTAGCTTTATGTCTCTTAAGTATACTTTACAGAAAATTATCCATTTAGATGTTATGTTGGAAGTAGGCTGAAGTCAGAACACCATAGATTATGAGAGTTAGGATCAAGACTCATGAGAATTATACATCCAGGAAGGCAGAGTCTTTGGGGAGAGTGCCATGGTAGATGGTGGGATAATGACCAAAGTGTACTGAAGACCAAGTTCCTATCATCCAAGGGGAATCACATGTTTCGTAACATTTCTTATTTGTCATCAAATTGGGTAATGAATAGGGAACTTCATTAATAATTATAAGACCTTAAACCCATGAAAAACTATCTCTCTCAGAAAAATGGTGACATTCCATAAGTCACAAGTCTACAAAGTGGCAAAGTGAAGAATGAGGGTTTATGTCTCCCCACTACTGAGTTGCTGCTTATCCTGTCACACACACACACCACATTCCTATAATGACTAAGAAAATCCAGGTCCTTAATGGAACTCAGAGTGAAATCAAGGAATAGCCACAAACCACTATTTAAACAGAACCACAAAATCAAACATTTACAGAGGGCAAAATTAACATTCTTGGATCAAGTTCTCTAGCAAGCAAAACAGCATGTGACCAGAAATGCTTTGATGTAGGAATTTATGGGATGATGGTGCATGGGTAGTGAGAGGTACATTACCTCTCAGAAAACAGGAATCTCCTTTAAGTTGCCCTGAATTCAACCAGCACAGAAACACAAGAAGGAAGA
>NW_004524578.1:30861894-30863373 GCF_000260255.1 Octodon degus
AAAAAAAGAAAAGAGTGATAGAGCCAAAACCCAATTTGGTTTCTGATGTTCCATGTCCACTAGGGTGATGAGAAACAAACTCATTTAATGTTAACTAATCGACTTTCCAAGGGAAAAATAAAATGGTAATAAACAAGACTGTCAGACAAAAGAAAAAACAAAAACTGATGATGGGTTCATCAAGGCCTCTGAGAGTATATGTACTCACAGACCAGAGAAACATTTCCTTATATTTCCTTGAAAGTGAGAAAATTAGTTTGGTTTTCCTAAATTTACATCGTTTTTTTTTTTTTCTAAATCTCCTGCTTTCAGTCTCATCTTCAGTTTTCCATTTCTCACACAGATAGGACACCTACCACACACACACACACACACACACACACACACACACACACACACACACAATCTCTGAAAGTATATAAAACATCTCTCCTCCCATATGCGCACAGGGAGATGGAGATACATCTAACTTTAGATTTCTCATTTTCTACCTGAATAAGTATTTGGTAATGAGGAGCTGCTGCCCTCACTGCAGGGCTGTTCCAAAATGACCCTCACTGTTCTCTGTGGCACTGAGAAAAGTGCAGTCGGCATGTCTGTGTGAAGAGAAAGTTCTTCCATTTTGGAGGAAGAATATGAAATGGAGTAGGCATTTTCCTGATCATTTCGGACAAAAATAAAGTAATAAAAAAAGACTGTCAGAAAAGCCAAGAGATGGCAGTAAATAGGGCAATAGGCTGACAAAATGTCACTCTCGTGACTTGGGTGAAGAAATCAGACCAAAGTCCAAATGTTGGTATTTATATGAACATACAAATATTGTGAAGTGGAGCCAAATAGTATCTACACTTACATTGTCTCTTTTATTTATTTTCCCTACCCCTATTTTAATAGTTGTTGTTTATTGACCTCTTCTGAGTTTATATCCAAACTTCCAGCAGAACTCTGAACTTTCCCTGAAATGTGCATCCTCCTGGCCTTGCAAGATGTTCACCATCAGGCTGGGAGAGTCCTTTGCTTCCCCCACCTTAAGCCTTTCACATTTGTACCTCTACATGATGCATAAAATGTGCAAAATGGAAGAACAAGTCTCCAACCTGTGAACTGTTTTAATGACAAAGCTATATATTGTGAACACAGTGCAAAGAAAAAATTTAAATGGTAGACAAATGTTTTCTTCTTAAAATAGTTGATAATATTTCTGCATGTTAAATATGCATTATAGAGCTGTATTTTTACTTAACCTGTGTATTAATTATATTCTTAATTTTTAAAAAAGTAGCCAGAAACTGTAAACCTATCTAAATAAGGAAGAAAAAGAAAGTTTTAAGTATCTTATAACAGGCAGACAAAATCAATCATTAAAAATGGCTACACATTTAGAAATGACCACAAGTTCTTTCCGAATAATTTTGTTGATATCTAGTGTTTACATTGGCTTTACATGTTGGCTTGCATTCTTTCAAAATGAGGAGTCCA
>NW_004524578.1:30864748-30873796 GCF_000260255.1 Octodon degus
TTAAGTGTTATACCTAAATTCCCTTTTCTAATAATACTCAAATACATCTAGTCAGTAAAGCAACATCAAATGTATTTGACAGTATTATATAATCACTGCCATGTAAAAATATATAGCTTGAGGTTTACAGGAATACTTTTTAAAGAAGATAATTTATTGAAAGTGTATTGTTGAGGGCTGGCCAAATAGCTTAGGAAATTAAAGTGCCTGTAATCAGTTGCAGGGGTCGGGGGTTCTATCCTTGGGCCTGCTGTGCCAGCCCCACCCTGGGGCGCACTGAGTCAGCAATTAAGACTGGGGGTGGAGGCCCGCGCCTGTTATCCCAGCTCTTGGAGGCTGTAAACAGGTGGATCACTACTAGTCCGATCTAGTAGTGAGACCCTGAACACTCTGTGGACTCTTCTCTAAAATATATAAAAAAAAAAAAAAGAAAGAAAAAGAAAGTGTATTGTTGAAGGTTCTCTTTCTGTCTCTCTTTTATTTTCCTTTTATGAAATGAAAGTTGTATTTCTCAATTCTGGGTAGATCTTTGGCCAAGTTTCTCCAAAAATAGAACATTTCACTGGGGGATGGGAAAAGTATAATAATCGTATGATTACTTATTCCTTTTCTGAAAGGAGTTTCTATATCTAGTCAAAACTCATTTGAATATTCTCTCTATAGGATAAGATTTTTTTATTATCCTATTTCATATTTATTAGTGAGCTCTGTGCTCCATATTATTTGTGTATACATCACAAATGCATATGTATTATTTCATATATTACATAATCTGTAAATATATATTATATGTGTCTATATAATCCATATATGGTGTATGGATATGGTGTAATACATATGGTGTAATACATATGGTGTATGTGTATAGGGAAGCAAATTAACATATCCATTATTTCCTATAATTACCTGGAATTTTTTTTTCAGTACGACAATCTAAAATATACTCTAAGCAAATTTCTATGAAAAAGATGTGGTATTTTTACATGAAAAAGATGTGATATTTTTATAGAATGGAGCATTATTCAGCCATAAAGAATGATAACTTGAAGCCTTTATATTTAAATGGATGCCACTTGAAGATATACTCATAAGTGAAATAAACCAGACTCACGTGTGTAAATATCATATAGTCTTCCTAGTGTAAGAACTCAAAAGAAGAAATACAAATAAAAGGTATAACACAATTAAAAGGAAAAATGAGAACTTAAGAATTAAACAATGAAGAGAGGGCAAGGAGAAAAGCTAGGATACATGACAGGGGCAAAACCATACATTTATATATACAAGATAGTTAAAGCAATGATCCTGAGAATCTTCAGCATGTTTTTGAAACTAGCAGTTAATTGGTAAGATTCTCACCCTGACTAACTATATATGCTGATACCTGTGAACTGGGCAACTGCACTGAAGATCGCAATGTGTAATGCTTGGAATGCCTGTCATTCTGGTCTTCTGAATGTGAACTGCTGCTAATGTCATATCAATTACTGCTATACTGTCACTCAAGTAAATATTTGTTGTTTTTTTTTAAAAAAAAGGGCAATAAATGAAAACAAGAGACAAGAAAAAAGTTATAGGACGGTCCTACTACAGTGCTATATATGGTTAGATTTCTAAATTTCAGTGTAAAAAATATGTAATTGTTTATTGCTACTTTTTAATATTTTTTATTTTTTCTTCACATTCTATAGGGATTTAAAGTTTAACATATCAATACTTGATGGAAAATACCTGTTCCATGTTATATCTGAGATGTTTGATATTCAGATGCAGAGTGAGGTTAAGCTCAACTACCTGTGTTAGAGGGTAGTAATAGCATTTAGCTTCTCTTTTGGAGAGTAAACAACTTAAGTTTGCAGACCAAAAATTAGAGAAAGAGAAGAGCTGTAAGGACAGACAGCATTTTGGCCCCCTGCCATTCAAGGTTAGTGAGGACTCAGGACATAGGAGAACCTGTACTGTAACATGCTGTAACTCAGTGGTGCCCAAAATTTTCTGATCAAGGAGATTATGGGGCCACAGAGGAAAGTGATCAATGATGTAGAGTCACATGGAGAGAAAACATTTTCTCAGGCTTTCACAGGGAACAAATTGGTCAAGCAATGGCCATGACTCATCCACATCGCTGACACTGAAAAAGGATCTATAAACTGCAATACAGGGTTTTGGGATAAATCCCGAGGGGATTTGACTGACCTTGTCAGATACAAAAGTTACATTTCTTGTTATATAGGTCTTGCTTTATCTTGGTCTTAACAATCCAGCAGAAAAGTATAAAAATGAAGTATAAAAAGTAAAGTCATATTAATATGCTGAGTTATAAAAGACTCAAGTCAACAACTTCTGACATTGCCAGTCCTATGGATAACCCACTACTATTATGGACTACTGAACTATATTGTATCATTTTGCTGAATTCATGCACCTACGATATTTAAATAGTAATGGGATATCCATCTCTGACAAAACTAAACAAAAAATGAGAACACAAATGAAGGATCATTTAATCTGTATATACAAAATAGTTAGGATAGATATACAGCTACTTTCTCCTAATTCAATGAAAAGAAAGATTTGTACTAATAGTGTTTGGACAGGATAGCATGTCTGCATCTTGTACTATGAATAACCACTATGAAGACAACAATATGCAATGTTTTAATTATTGTAACTGTCCTACTAACCTGTTTTGAAACTATCTCATTGCTTTTTGTTTCTCAATAAAATTAATAAAAATAAAAAACCAAAAAATTTCTAGTACATGATATTATTATTATTATTATTATTATTATTATTATTATTACTTTGTGGTACAGTATATTGAACTCAGGATCCTGCACTTGCCAGGCAAACACTTATTCTACAGAGCTATCTCTGGGCCCCAGTATACGATATTAGTAACAATAGTCCTTATTCATCTCTGGTCTTATTCATCCTATACAACCACAGTTTTGTGCTCTTTGACCACTTATCCCACCCTGCTTCTACCATCCTACCACTGTTATGGTCTCTGAGTGCACATGAATCAGGTCTTTCCAGTAGAAACTTATGTATCCTCTTGATTACAAGTGCTTCGATTTCACCTATCTAATGTGTAAGGCATACAAAACTGCTGCTAAATCTTAGGCATATTTACATGGGGGCAGCAGATGCAATTTCTCAGGTTTCAAACTCTCAAGGAAGCACATATATTTTCTGGATTTATGTATCTGTGCCGTGTGGCAAACGGTGCTAATTTCAATTGGTCCAATTTCAGCTCACCAAACTGAAACAGCATTATGAAAGATGTCCAAGAAGCAGCCCCTGAAATTTCATCAGAGAGATACATCCTCCTGCCTCTCATGTCAGATCTCTGTGCCTTGTGGTGGGGTGTAGGCTTTCACAGTGGTTGGAGGGTATTATGATCAGCAGTTGGAGAAGGCATTAACTTTTATCTACAGACTTATCTCAGAGATGGGGCTGGGTAGCCTAGAAGCATCATAACTTCCTTGCTACCCTGTGTCCTCCTTGCATAGCCCTATGAATAGCCAAGGAACTAAGTTAATTATAGGAAGGGAGGGAGTGTAGGTATTTGTTGTATTCATAAATAATTTAGTTTAGGCAACATTCTTTCTCTTATTTCAATCTAGTAGAAAGTTCTATGATATGTCAGGGCCAAGCTTAGCATCCAGTTGAACAATTTAGGGAAACATAACTCTGGGGCTGAGTACAAATGAAAATTCTGTATCCTGGAGGTAGAGCTACAGCCACCACCTTATGCAATAATGTGTAACCCATGCATCCCTTCCCCTTGCCTTATTCTACCCCACTCTTCTGTCTCCCTTCCCAGGCATTGTCTAGCTGCCCTTGACCAACAGGAACCTCCCTAAATCACCAGGTTGTACCCAAAGTGACATCTTTTAATTTTTAAAGGCAGCATCTTCTAATTTGTGCTTCCATGGCTCTCTGCTTCAATCAAACTTTATTTGTTTCTGTTTAACTTCCTCTGGCATCTTTTTCAAAGACAAACAATGGGGAATAAAACTATGACTTGGGCTCATTTGGACAACTTTCTAACCTACTTAAACAAAAAGGCCACATCTAAGTCCAATACAAACACCTTATCCTTACATGCCCCAGCCCCCAATGCAGGGGAGAAAATTGTACTAGTGTGTCTTAGAGGCAGAAAGCAAAGGAAGGAAACCTTAAGCCAAGTCAATTGAAAATAAATATTATTTTTTTTCTCTAAGGCTGCACCAGTGTGAAAAAAATCTCATTCCAAGAAACAAACTTAGATGTTAGCTCTGAATGTACCAAAAGTCATCAATAGTAGCTCTTACTCTACACTACACTGAAAGAAATTAAGTGGATGTTTTTCTCACACTGTAAACTCACCAGTATTTAGAACCTCTTCTAACATTCTAGCATTCTACAGTTCAAAGATATTTAGTTTTCCAACTCAAAAATACATAGCAAGTGTTCTTTTAAAAACCTTTCTGGCAACACTATTTGTCTAGGTAAAAGGTTTAGAAATCTTAGAGGGTTTTTTAATATTTTATTTTATTTATTTATATATTTTTTGAGACAGAGTGTCTCTCTGTAGATCAGTCTGGCCTTGAACTTACTATGTAACTCAAGCTGACCTCAAAGTCATCTCAATCCTCCTGCTGGGTTACAGGGTTACAAGTGTGCATCACCCTGCCTAGGTAGAAATCTTTTTTTTTTAACAAGAGCTGGAACTCAGGACCTTACAAGGCAGGTGCCTATGCCATTGAGCTACCTCCTCTGGCAAAGTGGAAATCTTAATAAATCTTAATAAATTAATTAAAGTGCTTTATGATACTTTCAGAGGAACATATTGAAATTATTTGTAAAATATTTTTAGTAATAAACATTCTCAGCACATGCAGTTTACAGTCATCTTGGGGAATGTGTACATGTACACAACCAATCTTGAATCTTTTCTTATTTAAAAATGAAAATGGTGATTGTAGCCTTTAAAGCCAGAGTCACACAACTTCAAAGTATCATACAAATAGGTGTATGATATTCTTTCACAGAAAGAATGTGAATCAACAGGCAAAAGTCAGGGCTGGCAAGATAGCTCAGTAGACTAAGCACTCGCTTAGGCAGGCAGAAGGGTCAGGATTCAATCCCTGGCACCACATGCTGCTCCGGCCCTGCCCCCTAGGCACACTAAACTGGAGCTGGAGTCTGAGCATGGTGGTGCACTCCTGTAATCTCAGCACTAGGGAGGCTGAAAACAGAAGGATCGCTATGAGTCCAAGCTGTAGTGACACCCTGCACAAAAAAAAAAGGCAAAAAAGTCACCATAGGGGTCACATCGTTCTTGATTTTCTTTTAAACATCTGTAAGGAGAATATCAGTAAATCATAAATAGGCTGGCTGGCAACTGCATACATTACATGTATGGAATGTTTTTTCTGTCTTAATGTAGTGAATCTTCTTTCCTCATTACTGTGTTTTATCTTTTTTCCCTTATCAGTGAAAGGTGGGTATTAACTTTCCAGTATTCACTTTGAGAATCAAAAGAAGGGTGATTAAGGTTAGCTGACTTCTCTTTATGTGTGTTTTACTAATTCTGTAAGCAGTTCTAGGGGTGTACTGGTTGATACATTGTGTCAAGTTGAGAAGGTTAATTAAGTGACCCAGCAGAGAGCCAGGATTCTTACTTATAAACATCCTCATCCTGTGCAAGAGGAGGGCATGGAGACTGTGTAGTTCTAGACCCCCTATTTAGGGCATGCAGGGCCTGCCCTAGGGCATGGAGGGTGCTCCCTAGAGTGACTCAGCACTTAAAGAATATATAAAGGGACTTGAGGAAGGATGATTGGTGCCACTTCCTCAGAGGAACTGCAGTCTTCACAGTCAGCCTGGAAGGAAGGGAGAAAGGATTACTGGAAGCCACAGCTGTGTCTTCTCTCTTTGCTTTGCTGTTTTCTACAAACATGAACTGTTGCCATCTACAATGTTCCAGTCTGCCTTGGAGCCAGCTGAGTATGGACTGAAGTCTCCACTAACTGTGAGATGAATAAATAATTCCTTCCTTAATCTTGGGTATCAGGTATTTTATCCCAGCAACAGGTTAAAACTAACCTAGACACAGAGAGATCATTCTATAACACAAGGCTGGTAGGCTCACATGTTAAGACTGTCTCCAGCACTTACTACATACTCCACCTCAAGGCCAGTGATAATCTTTTTTTCTTTAAATTTTTATTTTTATTTTTAATTTGAGAGAGAGAGAGAGAGAGAGAGAGAGAGAGAGAGAGAGAGTGAGTGTGGTGTGTGTGTGGCCAGCTCAGCCCACCAGGGGGCGGGGCCGGCTGGCATGTGGTGCTGGGGGATTGAACCGTGGTCCCTGATGCCTTGCCAAGCTTGTTCTAAGTAGGTGCTTTAGACCACTGAGCCATCTCTCCAGCCCCAAGGCCAGTGATAATCTTTCAAGATGGGTAGCAATTCTTCCTTAGGAAGTTTGGTGATCTCCCACTACGGTGCTTAGGACCTCTTTCCCAGGAACACTAGTATATCTCTCCAGACATCCCACTTATTGCAGCTTTCCCTTTGTATGCAATCTATCAAGTCAAGAATTAGAGCATTTTGGAAGTTCTGTGGGAATGAAAATGAGTTGTGTATTCTTTATTTGGAAAATAATATTTTATAGCTATGCATTATTAAATAGCAATCCATTTCCTTATTGTAAAAGTTACACTGTCCTGTTCAATACATAAAGGAAACAATTTCTACCACCCAAAGGTGACTACAGATCATCTAGAATGTGTGTATGTGTGTGAGTGTGTGTGTTTGAAAGCATACTGAGAGATTATGTCCTACATATTGTATGAAATTGTGATCATCTGCTCACACTGCTGAAAACAATCTCTGTGCTAATGGTTAGTGGCCACATAATGGTCCACTATATTCTTATCCTATTAGGTTGATCCCAATGAAATTGCTGATATAAATACTGTTTCAAGATAAAGTATTATCAAAGATTAAAATAGCAACTTGATATAAATCAACTCAGTGAAGTTTATTTTTATTTGTTCCCCTGAACTTTGTGTGAATACTTCTAAACACATTTGTATTTATTCATGTATGTAACCATTTCTTCGGTATAATTTTCAACAAAAAAGGAATTTACTTGAAAGATATGAAAATATGGAGGGTCATAACATCTAACTTGAAATTTTTTTTTTGGAGTGGTCATGCCCATTTCCATTCTGAATTATATACCCTACCCTACTAATTTTACCTTACCATCACAAAATTCAACAATTTTATTTTTGTCACTGCTAATCATAAAAGTGAATACTATATGCCATATTTTATTTTATTTTTATTTTTTTGGCAGAACCAGGGATTGAACTCAGGCCCTTGTGCTTGCCAGGCAAGTGCTTATTCTACTGAGTCATCTCCCCGGCCCTTATATGCCATATTTCAATAAGATCTTAATTAACATAACTTCATTTCTTCTGATTTAAAGATTATTAACATGTAATTTGTAAGTATATGAAATTAGTTGAGGGTCAGTCAAATAGCTCAGCAGATTAAAGTGCCTGCAAGCAGGCATAGGGGTCGGGGTTTCAATCCTCGAGGCACACTGAGATGGCGATTGAGACTGTACAT
The DNA here is from genome assembly GCF_000260255.1 of Octodon degus. NCBI lineage: Eukaryota > Metazoa > Chordata > Mammalia > Rodentia > Octodontidae > Octodon > Octodon degus. Next base: position 30,872,378 of record NW_004524578.1, read on the forward strand.
GGTGGCACATGCCTATAATTCCAGCACTTGGGAAGCTGTAAACAGGAGAATCACTATGAGTCCGATCTAGTAGTGAGACCCCGAACACCCTGTAGACCCTCCCCTAAAATACAGGAAAAAAAAAGAAATTATTTGAAAGAACAAAATCTAAGAATAATTGCATTTAATGTCAGGATATTGAATTACCCTATTATCCTAGCCCTGTAATAATGAACTGTCTTTAATAGTATATAGGAAACTATAGATGATGAAAATTTAATTGCTGCTATCTTTGGTTTATATGAGGATGTCATATTTCCCATTCTAAATAATTTATTTGTATACAAAATATGTATGTGTATTACGGTTCGTGTCTAGTTGCACCCCCCAAAGCCTCATGTAGTTATGGGGCTGCTTCTAGAATTTGTGACTAATGCATGATCCAATGCTGGGATTGTGGATGTGAGTACTCTTCTGGCCCAGGGGTGGGTAATCTGCACTACGATGTGAGGAGAGAGAGACTTACTAGCTGCCCCAGCTGCTGCTCCTCCCTTTGCTTTTTGCTGTTTTCCTCCTGCATGAACAGCTGCCCTCTGCCATATGCCACTCTTCCTTGGAGCCAGCCAAGTATGGACTGAAACCCCCACTAACTGTTAACTAGGCCTTTCCCTTCCTTAATTTTGTGGATATTGGGTATTTTGTCCCAGCAATGAGAAAAGAATAGCTGAGATAGTGTGAATGGTATTTCATCAGTAAAAGAAGTTTTGTTTGTTTTTGTTTTGTTACACAGCCTTATTTAAATCATGAGTGTTTTTCAAAGTTCTATCTTTGGGCCAGCGATATTGACTCAAGCATAAGGTCCTGAGTTCAATTCCTGGCACCAAAAAAAAGAGTCCTATCATATCCTTGATATGACAGGATACATATCAAGCACAGCTCAATTATAAAATCTTAACAACTTGGGAGAGAAGGAAAGCAACAGTATACAGCAGCAGCTGGAAGAGTGACAAATCTCTTTCACAGTGAGTCACTTGGTTTCACAGCTGCAAATGCCTGCAGTAACACAGTTTTATTCACAGAAAATCCTGTTATTCAACAAAGAGTGGCCCCTGAGGTACCATCCTGTGGCTTCCTGTGACATTGCTTATATTTTTCTATTGTTGCTCTTAATATTCAGTGAATGTTGTATTTTTATGGTAATAAGTACAGTTTTTTCAGTTCATAATTTTTGTTTATTTAAATAAACTAGAATCTCTAGCCTCACAGATACTAAATATATGTAAGAGCATGTTAAAAATACAGAATGTTGACAAATTACTGGTTAACAAGCCAGATGAGTAAGATAAGTTGCATATCTTACACTATTGTGTATACTACACTATTGGCAAACATTACAGACCTTATGATCTGTATGAAGTGTCAGACTTATGACATTTTCTT
>NW_004524578.1:30878871-30886081 GCF_000260255.1 Octodon degus
GACCTTGATACTGTCCAAATTTAGAAAGACCTAAAATGAAACTGGAAAAGGAAAACAGTGTACAGTGATGAAATAAACTTACAGGCATCACAAAAAGAAGTTACATGTGAAATTGTATTAATGAAATTCACAAAACCCAGCATCAGAGCCATTCTTTCATCAGTGTTTGTGAACTGACTCAAACACAGAAATCCAGCCATCACTCTCTCCTGGCACCTCCACCTACTCCACAAACACTGAAACTAAACCTCTTGTGAAAGAAAAAAGTGGCCCTAAAATAGTCACATTCTGTCATGATTCATCTCAATAGCTTCACAAAATGGAATATAATTCTAATTATATACTTTTATTTTTCCCAACACACTGTTTTATACTAAAGAATTCTTTCTTGCATAGTATAATTTAAATATAGAATCAACAGAGTAGCCTTGTTTTTGAGAGGCTACTGACTGGTGATTAAACCCAGAGCCTGACATGGGCTAGGGCAATGCTATATCACTGAGCGGTGTCTGCAAGCTGAGCAGAGAAATGTTGCATTAAAAGACTAATTTAAATTCCCATTAGGCATCTTTCAAATGTGCCTTTACAAATAATTTATTTAATGGAGGAAAATATGTATTTAAAATTATCCAGCTAGACCCAGTTTAGATGACCCCAATTTTGTTGGCAACATCCAGTGCATCATAATCAGGAGCCAGTCGAACATATGCCTTCTCTCCATCAGGCCTGATTAGGGTATTGACCTTGGCAACACTGATCTGGTGGAGCTTCTTTACAGCTTCCTTCATTTGGTGCTTTTTGGCTTTGACATCCACAATGAACATGAATGTGTTGTTGTTCTCCATCTTTTTCATGGCTGACCCTGTGGTCCGGTGGAGCTTGATGATGGCATAGTGGTCAAGCTTGTTTCTCCTGGGGTGCTCTTCTGAGAGTATTTGGGCTGCCTCTGGAGCCACAGTGTCTTGGGATAGTGGAAGGTGGACAATGTTCTTATATTCTTTTTGTGGCTGTGGATACCTTTTAGCACAGGCTTCTTTTTATCAAGATAGTGCTGTCTTAGTTACTCTTCTCTCATTGTTGGGACAAATACCTGACCCCCAAATTGAAAGAAGGAAAGGTTTCTTTTGTTCACAGTTACTGGAGGTTTTAGTCCATATTCAACTGGATCCAAGGCAGAGTGGCACATGGCAGAGAGCAACCTTTCATGGCAGTAGTAAAGAGCAAAAGCACAAAAAGAGCAGTAGCAGCAGCTCAAGCAGCTAACTTCTCTGTCCTCCTTACATTGAAGTACAAATTCCCTGCCCCAGGGCAGGTGCAGCATCCACACCCACAGTAATCAATCACAAACTCCAGAAGCCACCCCAAGACTGCATGAGGCTTTGGGAGAACACATAGGAACAAACCATAATAAGTGCCCAAGGTCAAGAAGGCAACCCCTCCCCCTCCCAAAACTGAAGCCAAAGCAAAAGCTTTAAACAGAATTTTTTAAGTCAAAGATTTTTAAAGAAAATATTGAAAATTATCACTTTGGGAGACTTCTGAGGAAATGGTAGACAATAATATCACTGTAATAAAGGTGATCATCAATAAAGTAGTTTATTAGCCCTCCATAAACTCATACAGAATGAACAAGAAATATTCATAGAAGAAAAAGCAGTGTCAAAGAAAACAGTGGGATTATAAGTCCATGAAGGAATTAGTATTACCTAGGAGACAATTTAAAGGATATTGAAGTAATAAATGAGCCAGAATCAAAAGAAGAATTTGAAAAACACTAAATCCCATGCAAGTCTAGAAGATCCTATCCAATCATTGTTAAAATATAAATTTGTATACTGACAATCTTTGTATTATAATCTGAGAATATTTTTAACTCAATAAAAATTAAATTGTGTCAGAATATGAAAATAATTAAAAATATAAAGAAGAGGAGAGGAACATCTAGAGACTTTAGCTTAGAAATAAATCCTGACAGCTTAACATGTCAGAGAACATGAGGCTGAGACAAGCAGTATAAAGCAGGAGAGCTTTTCAGAGTGTTCCCCCAACCTGTGACAGAAAGAATTAGATTTTAAAAGTAAAAAATGCAATATTTAAATTGCTAGGTTTTAGAAGCAACAGTGATAACGGCTGGGGTGGCAGTGCAGCAGAGAAGCAGAAATAGGTGGAGGGAAAGCCTTAATTAACTCTAAACACAGGGAGAGGACCGAGGGCAGGGAGAGGGCGGATCCTCTGACCTGACACAGGGAGCCTGAGGCTTTATGGACTTTTCCTAGGGGTGGAGCTTGAGGGGCAGATTTAGTGATGTGTAAGGAGCTGATTGGAGGTTCCCTTGTGTGAGTGGGAAAGGTCAAAGGTAGTTGTACCCAGGGCTGGAGTCAGGAAGGAGGAGGAAGTGGTCCCTGGGAAGGTAAGCTGTTGTTTTAAGGGCTTCAGCCATATCAGGTGACTACTAAAATTTAACAATTCATATTAGGGTCATAACCTATCATACATATTTTATTTAGTTAGTTGGTACAGAGTCTTGCTATGCAGCTCAGACTCATAGTGCTTGTATTGCACACCCCATCACGGGGATTGCAGGTGTGCACCACCACATCCAGTTTCAGTGGCCACCACCGTGTGTACTGGCGTTCTGGGGCTGATGGCATGGTGGTATTAGAGAATTGAACCTGGGTCCTTGTGCTTGCTAGGCAGGCACTTAGACCACTGAACCATCTCCCCAGTCCACAACTTTGGAAGGCAAAACCAGAAGGCAATATTTAGGGATCCTGATGCTTAATTATAAAGCAGAGAGAGGAATTTGAGGAGCAAAGCAATTCATAGAGCAAAAATTGGAAACTGATTCAGTCAGATACTTTTTAAAGTAGCCTGAAGGGCTGATCAAAATTCTATTTGAGAAGCATTGAAATTTAATGTCTCTTTCACTTAAAATATTGAAAGCCCCAAGGAATGTCACCTCATGATCACAAGAATAAACAGATAATTTAGAAATTTCTACGCATTTTTCAGTTCATCTCAAATGTTTTCAAGTCAACCTGGTTATCTTAATAACAAACTGTGAGTATATCTTGTAAAAGGAATGTGAACAAATTCTTTTGTGTATGATATAGTAAGAGAAAAAGAAATGTATGGCATACAAGAAAATAAGAAGAAAATAATTGAACACGATTTCTTATTAATTAAGTTTATTGGTATATTTTAGTTATGCATAATGACCATAGTCATCATAGGGAATTTATACTCATACATGATGATTTCTTTATTTCTTTTTTTAGTGTACTTGGTACAGGGTCTCACTACACAGCTCGGACTCAGTGATCTTCCTGTTTCAGCTCCCTAGTGCTGGCATTATAGGTGTGCACCACCACGCCCAGTCTCCATGGCTGGCTCAGTGTGCCCAAGGGGTGGGTCTGCATGGCATGGGTATCTGAGCTCAAACCTCAGTCCCTGTTCTTGCCTAAGCAGGCACTTAGTACATTGAGCTAGCTCTCTGACCCACGTGACATTTTTTGATTCTTCTTTCTTCCACAATCCTCTCTCCTCCCCCTTGAGCCCATCTTCTCCTCCCTATTTACAAAGCTTTGTTTCCATTTTATACTTTTCTAAATTGTATTTTCCTTTCCTTCTTCTTTCCTTTTGAACAATTTCTTCCCATTTTACAGTACCTACTAAATATTTTGGTCCTCATTTGCTCTTTCAGTTTTTTACATGAAGGAGACAATGTGGTGTTCAAAGATGTAAGTCTGATTTATTTCATTTAAGAATATGGTCTTAGTTGCACCCATTTACCTAGAAATACCTCCAAGTTAAATCTTCCTTATGGCTGAGTGTAAAAAACACACATCTTATTTACCCTTCCTCAGTTGATGGACATCTGAATTGTTTCCAAAATTTAGATATTATAAACCATGCTGCAAAAAAATGGGTGCACATATACTGCTGTGGTATAATGTTTTTAATTCTTCCAGAAAGATACCCAAAAGGGGAACAGTTGGGTCAAATGGTACTTCTTATTCTAGGTTTTCAGGACCCTCCATACTGATTTTCACAGTGGTTGCACCAGTCTACACTCCTAACAGTGGAGAACAGTTCCTGTACCACCTTAGCCCCTTCAGCATTTGCTGTTGGTTGACTTCTCGATGATGGCCATTCTTTGATGGAATCTCAGCATTATTGTGGTTTTTTTTTTTGTTTTTGTTTTTGTTTTTTTTGTTTTTTTCAGAACCAGGGATTGTACTCAGGCCCTTGCACTTGTGCAGGAAGTCCTTATTCCACTGAGCCATCTCCCCAGCCCCTCAGCATTGTTTTAATTTGCTTCTTTCTAATGACTAGTGATGTTGAACATGTTTTTATATATTTACTTGACATTTGTTTTTCTTCATCTGAAAAGTGTATTCATCTCAGATATCCATTTTAAATTAGAGGGCTCCAATTTTTTTTCAGTTCCTTATATGTTCTAATATTAGTTCTTTGCCTAAAAAAACAGCTGGCTAATTTTTTTTTCCACTCTGTGGATTGTCTTTTCATTATGCTAATAATTTCTTCTGTTGTGCAAAAGCTTCCATGTAGGCTATGAAAATCCATGAAAAAGAAATATATAAGAACTGTTTACATTCACTAGCCTCCATATTTTCCCCATGGTCCTCCATTGAGTACTTACAAAGAAGACTGAGATAGCACAGAAGAATCAAAGAATTTAGAACCACCCTTGGGAAGAAAAAGCTACTTAATGCATGACTATGATCTCAGCTATTTGGGAGGCAGAGACCGGAGGATGCCAAGTTTGAGGCCAACCTGGATAACTTAATGACTCTGTCTCAAAAATAAAATATCAGTGTAGGACATTTATAATGCTTGAATTTTAGAACCTGAGGCAGGAGCAACACAAATTCAAGCCCAGCCTGGACAACTTAGTGACTTAGCAAGCTCCTGTCTCAAAATAAAAATAAAAAAACTAAAAAAGTCTATGGCTATAGCTCCGTGCAAAAACCCTGGTTCCAATCCCCAGTATCACTAAAATTAAATGAAATAATAAAGTAAAATAAAATAAAACTTTGAATGTAGCTTAGTGCCACAGTACTTACATAACATGTACAAGAGCCTGGGTTCAATTTCCAGTATAAAGAAAAACAGAAGAGTTTAGAACTCTTCTGCCATGAAAAGCAAAATCCATAATCTACATAAGCACTAAGAAAGAAATTCTTTATGAACTTGGACCCAGATGTCAGACTCCTTTTTGAGTAGTTAGACAAAACACATCAAAAAAAAAAAAAAAATCAACAGGATCACGGCAGACTTGAACAAATACATTGGCATAAAGTATTCATAATCCCTTTATTATGCTTTTTCAATAACTGATACTAGGTATCTGTGTCTCGTCTTATTTTTCTTGGTCAATGTGACTAGCGGGTATATCAGTTTTATTTACCATTCCAATGTGCTGCCTGTATCTTCATGCCTTTTTATCTATGGTTTCTTCTGTCCTTGCTTACTTTAATTTCTGCTGTTTCTACTGCTGCTTGTTTATTTCTGTGTGCTGCCAGCCAATTTGACCTAATTGATAGTCATGGAACACCCAATAATGAAGCACACCCATCTTTTCCAGCACTGTTGGGCTCATTCATTGATATAGATTGTGTGACCTAATTTAAACAGTCATCAACACAATTAAAAGGATTAAATTATACAAAATACATTTTCCAAACACAATGAAATTAAATTAAAAAATGCATAAAATATCTCTAGTAATGGAAATAAAGCAATATACTTCTAAGCAACACATAAGTCAAAAAAATAAATCAAATGGAAAATTAGTAAATATTTTCTAATTTCTTATTGAAAATAAAAGACAACATGCAACCAAAGTGGTGCTTCAAAAGAAATTGCACAGCATTAGTGTTTATGTCAGAAAGAAAAATATTGTCAAATTAATGACAGAAAATTCCAACTTAATAGCTAGAAAAAGAATAAAAAATAAGCAAATTAAGCCAAAAGTAAGCAGAAGCAATGGTAATGAAAAGAATAAAAACTAATGAAGCAGAAAATAGAAAAAAAATAGTGAAAATACTTGAACCAAAGTCTGCTACACTGGAAAGATAAATCCAATCAATCTATTTTTTAGACTGGAAGTAATTCAAGGCAGAAATGACTAATAGTTATGAATACAGGAGAATCAATATGAATTCTGCAAATATTAGGGGAATGATGAGATATATTTCCACATTAAATATAGACTGTATATTATATATCAATTATGATACACAAAACAAAAAGCCAAGGACCTTTACACAAAGCTACATTGTCAGCACTGTTTTTAAAATATTTATTTCTTTTTTTTATCTATTTGGTACAGTGTCTTATTATGCAGCTCAGACTCATAGTGATCCTCCTGTTTTCAGCCTCTCCAGGGCTAGGTTTACTGGCATGTGCCACCACACCCGATGTCTGTGACCCACTAAGTATGCCCAGGGGCGGGGCCAGTGTGGCATGTGGTGCTGGGGATTGAATCCTGGTCCCTACGCTTGCTTAAGCAGGCACTTAGTCCGCTGAGCTGTCTTGCCAGCCCACCAGCACCTTTTTACTTTATTTTTAAAACTTGATACAGGGTCTGACCAAGTTGTCCAGGCATAACTAAAATGGCACTCCTCCCCTCGGCCACCCAAAGTGCTGAGATTATAGGCTTGCACCACCATTCCAGGCCAGACATAATAGGGAGTTGCAGCTTCATTCACCTGGGTGAGACTATGGACTGGGGAGAGGGAAGCACCTAGGGTAGAACCTTCAAGATCTTCACGTTTATTTAACATTGGGATAAATACAATTTGGAAAGAGGAAAAGGAAAACTTAGCAAGATAATGTGAAAAATATTTTGTCATAGAAGCAAAGAGAAAAGAAAGTCATCAACTAGTAATTTGTCTGAAAAAATGTACTATAAAACTCATGTGTGATAAGTTAAAATATAATTCAAAAGTAGCAGTAATTCTAATGAGGAATAAATTGGTTAACCAAATTAATAAGTAAAATTAGTTTTTAAAGTCAGAATGGAAGTCATCCACATACCTTTGTTTCATAATTTTATTGATAAACAGATAGCAATGAGAAAGTTTCAAATCAAATCGGTAGGACAGTTTCAATAACTAACACACTGCATATATTCTTCTTAGTGGATAATTGCTGTACAAGATGCGGACTTGAGATCCTATTTACA
>NW_004524578.1:30886811-30892371 GCF_000260255.1 Octodon degus
TTTCACAGAAAGCACATTGGCCAAGCAATGGCCGTGATTCATCCACATGACTGACACTGACAAAGGTTCTACCTTTTTGAAAAGACTTTAAAATTTTGTTTAATGCTATTCCTTCTTGACCTGAATTCTACTTTTTCTGACATTAATCTCGTTAACTCTACTTTATTTTCTCCCCATTTTCATCAACTAAAAATTTTAAAGTCTCTGTCTTCATTTTTGTTTTATATTTTATTTGTGTGTGTGTGTGTGTGTGTGTGTGTGTGTGTGTGTGTGTGGCCAGCTCACCGCACCTTGGGAGTGGGGCTGGCACAGCATGTGCTGCTGAGGATGGAACCAGGGTCCCTCTGCTTGCCTAAGCAGGCACTTTAGTCTACCGAGCTATCTTATTTTGTATTTTTCTGTGTTGTTAATAGTCATAACTTTAGGGGAAGGGGCCGGGGAGATGGCTCAGTGGAATAAGCGCTTCCACTGGCAAGTGCAAAGGCCTGAGTTCAATCCCCGGTTCCGAAAAAAAAAAAAAAAAAAACTTAGGGAAATAAAAGTTTTTGTTTCAATTATGTAAATATAGAAAAGACAAAATAGAATGCTACCAGTTATCATCTCTCTATGTTTGAGTTTCAAGTACATTTTTTACCAGTTATATTAGCTAAAAATATCCTCAAATCCATACATTAAGTTCTCATGTTAGTAAATTTTGAAACAAGGAGACATTAATTCTTACTTATCTCATTTTCTGGTTTACTAAGCATCTATGCTTTCTTTTTTAGTTATTTTCCTTTTTTTGATCTTTCTCAAGTTTATCCATCAATACTTTCTATTATATTGAGTTTTATTTGCTATCTTTATTGCCCCTTTTTCAGTTTTTTTTTTATAACTGCTTCTAGTCTATCATTTTGTTTTCATTTTATTTATATTACTGGCCATATTTAAAAGTTTTTGTGAGTATGGAGTGAAATGTTCAACTCATTCCTATGTGTCTTATTATTTTATAATAGTCATAATATCAATAATTAAAATTTTATAATAATAGTTATAATATTATTTTAGTAGTAAAAATGCTGTTAAAATTAGGTGATAGAGTGTTAGGTGATTGGTTATGTAAATTGTGATATATCTACTTAACTAATAGTCATATGACAAACAAAAATTTAATAACTAAAATGTTCATAATTTTTAGTGATATAAGACTTAACCCCTGGGGTTTAAATGGTCACTCCCTTCCCAAATAAACAAAAGGGAAAATGACAAATCTGGAGAAAAATTGAAGAGTTTTGACTTTGAAATGTTGAATTCAAGTTGTTATTAAACTGTCCATGTAACACAGAGCATCACAGAAATACAAGTCAAATATAAAAATCTTGAAAATAAATGATTTCACAAAGATATATAGCAAGAGAAAAAATTGGAGACCTAATCCTTATGAAATGAAAGAGAGAGACAGACAGACAGACAGATGACAGACAGAGAGACAGAGAGAGCCTGCTGTTATCTGAATGTGTCCCCACAAACCCCATGTTTGAACTTTAGTCGAAAGGTATTAAGAGATGGGACTGTAAGATGTAGTGATTCTCACAAATCACTGCTCCTGGAAACAAACTCAATGGAAATTGCTAGTCAATTTCCTCTTCCTACTCTCTAACATGAAATGACAGTTTTTCTCCTGCAGGAGCTATAGCTACAGGCAGTAGTTTGGAAGCAGAAGCTAGAACCTCAACTCATATTGAATCTTCCAGGAGCTTGAGTTTCTCAACTTCTTGTGAGAAATAATTTTGTGGTTTATAACTTATCTAGCCTTCAGTATTTTGTTATAGCAGCATGAAAGTACTAAGATAGAGTCTAGGAAGACATAGCCTAAGGAGGAAAAACAGATCAGAGGTAGGAAAATACAACCCATGTGACGAGCTCTACATTTCCTGTATTGCAGATGACAGAAAAGACAGGAAAGTGGCTTCCAGGAGAGGCTGGCGAGAATATGGACATGCTGCCATGGTTCGCAGCATGGTTTTACTTCTACTTTCATGCTTCTGAGTGGGCATAAATACCCCAAGTCTCACACCACCTACTGCTCTCAAAGTTCCCCAACCGGTAGTTTGTTCATCTCCTAACTCCAATTTCTGTTGAATATGGAAAGCAGAAGAGTAAGACAGTTAGGAGGTGCCAAGGTGTCTTAGTTGCTTTTCTCTTTGCTGAGACAAATACCCAACACTTCACGTTAAAGGAGCAAAGGCATACTGGGCAGGATTCAGTGTGTATGTGGCTGGCTCCTAGGTAGGATGGCAAAGCAGAGGAGAACAGTTCAGAGCAGGCGAGTGCACAAAAGCAGCAAGAGAGAAAGTAGCGGGGAAGCAGAAGCAGAAGCAATAGGCCTCTTTCCGTAACTTTTTTGCATTTTTTTATTTTTTAAAGAGAATACAAAATAGTAAAAAATACAAATTAGAAATTGTACAGAATTTCACTAAGCAAAATAATAGGAATTCAATGATGGTTGTTAAATTGCATAATGTTGTCTTAAGTTCATTGCTTAGATTACCAGATAGAAGCATGCAAAATTGAAAATTATACTACAAAGCCGCTGTGATAAAATCAGCATGGCACTTGCAAAAAACAAAACAAAACAAAACAAAACAAGACAAAAATACCTTAAGATCGGGCTGGAGAGATGGCTCAGTGGTCTAAAGCACCTACTTGGAACAAGCTTAGCAAAGCACAGGGACCGCGGGGTTCAATCCCCCAGCACCACATGCCAGCCAGCCCCGCCCCCTGGTGGGCTGAGCTGGCCACACACACACACACACACACACACACACACACACAAATAAATAAATAAATTAAAAAAAAATACCTTAAGATCAATAGAACAGATTAGAAGATGCAGACACAACTACAAACACACTGCCTCAACATTTGCAAAGGAATCAAACACATTCACTGGAAGAAATACAGCCATTTTTAATAAATGGTGCCTGAAAAAACAGCTTTCCACACACTGAAGGCTAAAATTAGAGGCATGTCTCTCACTGTGCACTAAACTGTCAAAATGGATCAAATATTTAAATTTTAAAACTGAAACACTAAATCTCCTGTAGGAGAAAGAAGGTAGAAATGTGAAAGACAGGAATAAACAATTACATATTTTTACACAGAAATTTGGAAATCTAACCATATACAACATTGTAGCAGGACAGTCCTATGACTTTTTTTCTCATCTCTTGTTTTCATTTATTACCCCCTTTTTTTAAACAAACATTTAGGGGGCTGGGGAGATGGCTCAGTGGAATAAGTGTTTCCCTGTCAAGCACAAGGGCCTGAGTTCAATACCTAGGTCCACCAAAAAAAAATTTACTTGAGAGACAGTACGGCAGTAATTGATACGACAAGACAAGCAGTGCATATACTACATACATTTTTTAAAATTTTTCGAAGCCCAACCCAAAACTGGCCATCTGAAATGAATAAACACTTCACAAACAAAAAAATACAAATGACAAATAAATATATAATAAATATATGAAAAATTTTCAACAGCATTGATCATTCAAGAGACAAAAATTAAAACAATGCTGAGATTCCATCTTATGCCAGAAAGAATGGCTATCATCAAGAAGTCAACCAATAACAAATGCTGAAAAGGCTATGAGGGAAAAGGAACCCTCATCTACTGTGGGGGAGTGTAGACTAGCACAACCACTATGGAAATCAGTGTGCAGATTCATCAAAAAGTTAAGATTGGAGGCCCCATTGAAGCCAGCTATTTCCCTCTTAGGTATTCTTCTAAAGGAACTGAAAACATCATACCACATCAATATATGCACACCTATGTTATAGCAGTGCTATTTGTCATAACTGAATCTTGGAAAAACCCAAATGTCTATCAACTAGGAATGGGTTAAAAAATGTGATATTTTTACATAACAGAGTATTACTTAGCTATTAAAAAAATAAACTTGAGGCTTTTATAGGTAAATAGATGCAACTAGACAACATCCTTATAAGTAAACCAGGCATGGTGTTGCATGCCTGAAATCCCAGCACCAGGGAGGCTGATTCAGTTGGATCACTATGAGGCCAAGCTGAGTAGTGAGACCCTGTGCCAAATAAAAAGAGACAGAGAAGGTCACTACATAACTTGTTAAGGGAAAACTCTATCAGGAATAGATAATAATATAGATATGTATGTACCACATACAGGGGCACCAAACTATATAAAACAAATATTTATGGACATCAAAAATCAAATAAGCACTAACACAATTGTAATGGGAGAACATAATAGCACATTTATCAAAAATAGATAAATCAGGGGCTAGCCAGATAGCCCAGGAATTAAAGCATCTGCTTAGGCAGACACAGATGCTGGGGTTCAATCCCCAGCCTGCTGTGCTGGCCCCACCCCTGGGACATGCTGGGAGGGCAAATGAGATGGCATGGTGGTGTGTGCCTGTAATCCCAGTGCTTGGGAGCCTGAAAACAAGAAGGATCACTACAAGTCTTATTTGTGTAGTGAGACCTTGTAGACCTGTACTAAAAATACATTTTAAAAAATAGGTAAATCAACTATAAATAGGACAAAAACCAACAAAGAAATATCAGAACTGAACCAAACCTCTGAACAAATGGACTTAGTAGATATCTATAGGACGGTCCACCCCCATAATGTCTTCTCAGAACATTCTTCTCAGTTATGCATGGAATGTTCTCCAAAATAGACCACATACTAGCCTGCAGGGTGTGCTTAAGTAAATGCGAAGGAGCTGAAATAATCCAATGCACATTATCTGACCATAGTGTAATGAAATTGGAAACTAATGACAAAAGAAACTGCAAGAACTCCACAAACACATGGAAATTAAATAACACCCTACTGAGTGTTAATGAGCCATAAAGGAAATTGGAGAAGAAATTAAACAGTATCTACAATTAAATGATAATGCTGATATCACATAATAAAACTTATAGAACATGATAAAATCAGTCCTACAAGGGAAATTTATAAGTGAATTTTTGTATTAGGAAAACACAATGAGCTCAAATAAACAACCTAATATTGAACCTCATGCTCCTATAAAAGAAGAAAAGTCAAGCCTAAAACTCATATAAGGGAGGAAACTGTAATGAACAGGGCAGACATTAATGTAATTGAGACTAAGGAAAAAAGTACAAAGAAAAAATGAAACAGAGGTGATTGTTTGAAAGATTAAATAAAATAGATAAATGCTTATGCAACCTTATTTTAAAAGGAAAGACTCAAATACATGCAATAGGCATGACAAAAGTGAAATCACAATGGATTCTGCAGAAAAGTAAAAGTTCAGAAATACCTTGAAACATCAGCCAGGGCAACTAAATAAGAGAAAGACATAAAAGGAAAAAGTTAAATTATCATTTTTGAGGATGACATGATACTCTAAATAGCAAATCCCAAAATACTCCACAAACATTCTTCTAGATTTAATACCAAATTCAGTCATGTAGCTAGACACAAGATTAACACTCAAAATGAAATAGCATTCCTATACACAAATAAACAAGCTCATTGAGAGTGAAATTAAAAAAAAAAAAA
>NW_004524578.1:30892471-30900486 GCF_000260255.1 Octodon degus
GAAGAAGAAGAAGAAGAAGAAGAAGAAGAAGAAGAAGAAGAAGAAGAAGAAGAAGAAGAAGAAGAAGAAGAAGAGAAGAGAGAAAAGAAAAAAAGAGAGAGAAATACCTAAGAATCGATTCTAACAAGAAAGTAAAAGAATTCTACATTGACAACTATAGTATTCTGCAAAAGGAGATTGAAGAAAATGTAATATCACAAAGTGGAATACATGAATAAACACTTTTAATATGAAGAAGTGAAAACAGCAAATAAATATATGAAAGATGTTCAATATCACTGGTCATTTGAAGATGAAAATTAAAACAACGCTGAGATTTTATCTCAATCCTAAAAGAATGGCTATGATCTAGATATTAACCAATAACAATCCTGGTGGAGATGTTGGGAAAGAGGAACTTTGTGCACTGTTGGGAATGTAGACTGGTACAACCACTGTGGAAATCAGTGTGGATACACCTCAAAAAACTAAGACTAGACACTAGATTTTCTCGTTCTTGGTATCTTCCCAAAAGAATTAAAAGCATCATATAGCAGCAATATATATACACTCTTATTTATGACAGCAGATTATAATAGCTAAACCTTGGACAACCTATATGACCAACAACTGATGAATAGATTTCAAAAGATGTGGGTTTCTTCTTTATACAGTGGACTACTAGTTGACCATAAATAAGGATAAACTTGAGACATTTATAGCTAAATGGATGGATCTTGAGACCATACTGTTAAGTGAAAGAAGTCAGACAAAAATCGAGTTATCACACTTTCTCTGGTTGAGTAAACTGAATGTGGAAATACAAACCAAAATGTATGATAGATATTGTGAAATAGAAGGAAATTGTTCAAAAGAAAAGGGGAACTGGGGAAGGGGAGGGATAAAGGAAGGAAGGGAAAAGAAAAAAGAGAAAAGAAAGGTTAATGAAAATAAACATTTATAAATAAGAAGGGGAAGATGGGTTAGAGGGAGGAGAATGAAAAAAAAGATAACCACAATATATCATGTATAAGTATCACTTTTCTGGGACTGGACAAATATCTCAGCAGATTAAAGCACCTGCAAGCAGGCACAGGGCCTGGGGGTTCAATCCCCAGACATGTTGTGCTGACCCTGCCCCCAGGGCTCTGAGGTGGCAATTGAGACTGGGCATGATGGTGCACACCTGTAATCCCAGCTCCCAGCTCTTGGGAGGCTGTAAACAGGCGGATCACTACGAGTCCAATCTAGTAGTGAGACCCTGAACACCCTGTAGACCCTTCCCTAAAATATAAAATAAAAATAATAAAAGTATAACTTTTCTGCGATGAATGTGATGATTTTGTATATCTAAATTATAACAATAAATTTAAGCATTTATGTATGTACATATATAGCTAAAGATAGATATATAGATAGAGATATAGATATAGAGATATATAGTATAGTTAAAGAAAGGAAAATATAAAACCAGGCTAAAAACACATTGCAACATTTCCCAGATAAAATCTATGAACAAAACTTTGCTCGTATAATAATATGATAATCAGGGCCAGAGGGCTGGGGAGATGGCTCAGCGGAATAAGCGCTTCCCTGGCAAGCGCAAGGGCCTGAGTTCAATCCCTGGTTCCACCAAAAAAATAATAATAATAAAATAAAATGAAAATAATATGATAATCATAGATTTGTCTGAGATGACACAATGAAAGATCCTTTCCACTGAATTACCTATGTTGTCATCAGTTTTCCTGGGGACAGTAAAAAGAAGCTGAGGGTTGAACCCACTGAAACAAGTTAGGTACATTGAAGAAATAAGAAGGTATTTCTTCAAGGCTTAGTTTGTTGAAGAAATCTCAATGTAATCCCTGGACAGCAGTTTCCTTAGGAAACAGGGACATACATTTTTCTCTTAAATGAAAAATGAAAAATAAATATTAAAAATGGACAGAAATTTGATTTTATAAGAACTGCTCTTGGAAACAACTAACAAGGACCGTTTATTCACTGCTGCAGGCCTAGTAAATTTAAGGTACCACATTGGTAATTGGAAGTTTGCTATCATTTGGAAAGATCTTTCACTTTGAAAGCCCAGACATATTTCTGAGCTGGATTGTCTCCAACAATGGATGGTCAAGAGTCTGCTTCTGAAACTGTATGAGAAACATCATTCTGCATCTCTCTCTCTCTCTCTCTCTCTCTCTCTCTCTCTCTCTCTCTCTCTCTCTCTCTCATTAGAAAAGGGTCCCTAACAATTTGAATCACTAAATTAAATTTTCAACACACGGTTTTTAAAATGTCCATTCTGCACTTGAATCAGCATGGAATGTGTAATAACAAGAAAGAGAAATATACAGACTGTCTTTGCTTGGCACAGCAATGTGTCATGTGGCTTGGGAAGGTATGCCTGGGAGTATCATATGGCTGATTCTCAACCTTGACACAGAAGAGCTTTGTAAAGCATCCTTCACTCCCAGCCCCAAGTAACAGACATTCAGCTGAGCTGGCTCACACTGCCTGTGAGAAATTTCAATCTAGTCCATGAAATATTTTTTCAAATGCAAAATATGCACTTTTACCAAATTAAAAAAAAATCAATCACTCCTTTATCCTTATTTCCAATCCAAAATCATCTTGTGCTTCATGGAACCCAAGTTGACTATAACAGGTAAACTTTCTAATTCTCACAGTATTCATAAGTACTTATAAGCTCTCTCCTTCAGATATATGCTCATATGTTAACTAACTCCCATAAATTAAATGTTTGTAAATTATACGACAACTTTATAGAAGAGGTACTATTATTATACCCATTTACAAAAGTCAAAGACAAGGCTTAGTTTGTTGAAGAAGCTCAAGTAAGCTCACACAGTTAATATGTGGGGAACCAGAATTCATGTCCAGAGCTGCCTAATTTCAGGTAGCAAGTTCTTTACCACCATAGTATATAATGTGTTAGAGTAGACAAGTGTTGACTTTATTCAATGAAATGCAAGAATAAAAAAAAAGGTTTTTTAGAAAAGCATTCTTAAAGTCCCCCCAAAAGGCTATAGTCAATAGCAGTAGGATGTATTCATATGCTGGAAACAGTACTTGAATCATTTCAAAACAAGTAGAAGCAGCAAATTCTTGGAATAGCTCTAGCTGCATTAGCCAGGAGTAACAAATCTCCCTTTTCTGCTTCTTACCAGAGGACAGGGGATACGGGAGCTCCACTACCTTTTGAATGATGTGCCCCAAATACTGTCAGTGATAATTATTTTTTTTCTATGATGGTGTCAGCTACCAACAACTTTAAGCTTCAGATGGAACCTCAGACATTTCAGGCTTTGTTGAAGAACTCTGTCTAATAAAACTGGTTTAGAGGAAGGCAAAGGTCAGTAATCTCAGTGTATTGGTCGCATGGAAAATGGTAAGAGCTGAGATTTTGCAAATGAGAAAAACTGGCAATATATGTGACTCTTTACTGACCAGCCCCCTTGGGTCTTCTCTTCAAAGAACACAGTCCCAGCTGTAGAAAGGGACCCAAACAGAACATCTACAACAGAATTGAAATTTGCCTAGCATGCTCTCTGACTACTGCGATATAGGCACCAAATCTTATCTCACTTCACAGCACCCCCCAAGAAGGATATTTATGCCCTGCGATTTAGCAATTCGTGAGATTCTTTCATATTTTTGAAGATGTGAGAGAAATAAATTGGGAGATTGTATGGTTCATCTCCTGGCACTCTTTTTGTACAAAAGCAGCTAAAAATTTATTTAAAAAGTCAATTAAAACCATTGAACTCCATGTTGTAGAATGGCAACTTGAGGACACAGATATGAGGTGGTCCTAAATCTTCATCCTAGTTGTTATGTCTGCTATTTTAATTGACACTGAATAAACAATTTGACATGATAAATACTTGGGACCACCCAGGCACTGTCCTCCTCCCAATAATATATACAATCATAAGCAACCATTGTATATAAATGATGATAAGCTTTCATAGCCAAAGAGACATCGTGTTGTCCACATGAAAGCTCCAAGCAGTGCTTCCTCCCTAATGGCCTGCATGTCCTGGGGTTGTGTGGCCACCCTGAATTCTTTTTAAGAGTCCAGTAGCTTGCCATGCTGTTCTGTAGCAGCTGAGAGTTCTTATATCCCTCAGTTCTCAATCTTCAGGGCATTTGCTGGGCTTCAGTTTTACAGAGGCTGTCTACCAGTTAGCTAAGCTCTACCAATACATTTATCCACCAATACATTTTTAAACCTCTTGGCCCCCATTATAATTACAGTTCTTTCAAAACATACCTTGAGAGTTTGGTTGCAATCACTGTGGCTGATTGAAACAGGAATCAGGGTGCAGGGCAAAGTAATCCTATATATGGAATTATATATGGAAGAAATAAGAAAGGCCTCTGGTTCAGAGCTGGTTCAAATGCTCCCAGGATGCTTCACGTTAAATGGGCAAACTACAAGTCACATTCTTTACTAGAGAAGTACAAATGCTAGGTGGACCCAAAGCCAGGGGTTCACTTAAGGTCAGGCTGTTGATGCAAACATAGCTGCCTTACAGGGCTGAGGTTTGTTTGTGAATTATTGAAAGCTAGAGGGATTGGATTGCTTTCGAAGCCATTTCCATAATACCCTACATTCCTATGCTCCTGGTGGCACAGGCTGCCAGTGTTGAAGGAAACCTTCACACATTTCCTTGAAAGGCCTAAGGCAGAATCTATTATTCAAACACCAAACAAACAAAAAACTATCAGGAAAGCATAGGTGGACCCAAACGAACAATGTTTTCACTTAAGGATTTTTTTTTATGATGATGTGAATATAATCATGTCTAATTAGTAATCATAATTTGAATTTTGAACTTTTTCTGAGATAGTGCCATTCTTTTCCCCTTCAGTATCACAGGCAGTAAATTATATCAACACTTCATTATAATATAATATTTGTGTTAAATAATTTTCCAAAGTGCAGGTTAAGGTAATTGCTGTGTGCACATTTAGGTAGGCTAGACCAAGTTCAATAAGTTAAGAGCAATGAGTGTGTTGTGTCTTGCAAAATTTTCAACTTACGATGGATATATTGAGTTTATATATCAATGAAAGTAACAAATCTAAGGGCTGGCAAGATAGCTCAGCAGACCAAGCTCCTGCTTAGGCAAGTACAGGGACCATGGTTCGATCCCTGGCACCACATGCCATGCCGGCCCCATCCCCAGGCATGTTAAAACTGCAACTGAGACTGGGCGTGGTGGTGCATGCCTGTAATTCCAGCACTGGGGAGGCTGAAAGCAGGAGGATGACTATGAGTCCAAGCTTCATAGTGAGACCCTGTACCAAATACATAAAAAGTAGGGGCTGTGGGTTCAATCCCTGGGCCTGTCATGCTGGCCCCGCCCCTGGGGCATGCTGAGAAAGCAATTGAGACTGGGCGTGGTAGCACGCGCACCTGTAATCCCAGCTCTTGGGAGGCTGTAAACAGATGGATCACTATGAATCTGATCTAGTAGTGAGACCCTGAACACCCCCATACCAAAGAAAAGACCAGGGAGCGTCTACGTTTAAATTCTATTTTAAAGATACAGAAACTGGCTCATAAAGCTTAAGTGCTTGGCCAAAGTCCAACAAGAAGCCCTTGGAAGGGGTTGCATGAGTTGGGCAGTGCTATGTTCTTCTAAGGGGCTGTACAAGTCCCAAAGACTAACTTTATTAAAAAGGAAGCACAAGAGGGACTAATTAACAACCACCCCTGAGGTCACCTCTTGGCTCTGTGTGCTCACAGCAGCACCGCCCCCATACTGCAAACATCCAGTGCATCCAGAATGCTTTATCTGTACATCTTTCATTCATCCAAGCCCAATTCTTCAAGGCTTCCAAGCTGTAATCAGCTAAGAGGTAAAGACACCAAGTTGGCTGCTACGGAAGAGGGACTATGATCCCTTTCCTAGGGCCGTTGCTTTAGGCCAGGGTGCCTACTCAAAGCTTGCAGCTGGACTTCTATGGTAATATTGGGTTGTTGAGTATGTTGGAAAGGAAGAAAGGCAGCGTGACTCCAGGGCGACATTACTGACCATATTTGGGGGCCAGTGTGGCCTTATAATGTGCTTGAAGGGTGTCTTGTCTGACTACCTTCTTGTGACCAACTCTGGTTTTTAAGTATTATTTTGTCATCCCCGACACATGCTAATAAATTCTTAACAACTAAGTTTGGGGAGGGAACTAGGCTGTACTGGGAAGGAGCTTTAAAAGGATGTTTTTGTCTGACAGCTGCCTTTGCTGGTTGCTGCCAAAGGATATCAAAACAGCAGAACAGAGCCACCCTGGGCTTTGTTTCCTATACCTGGGAGGATGAAAGTGTTAATGCACATTCCAAATAGTAATAACACCATCAGGACAAGAATCCTGGCAATATGATTGGCTCCACTAGCATCCCACAAATGTGACAAATAAAACAGCCTCTGTGAAAGAAGGTCAAAATGGTCCCTTGACAGACCCAAGGTGTCTTATTTCTTAGACACCAGTGAAGGTAACAAAAGAGTTTCACCTGGTCATTTATTCACTGAGTTCAGTGAATACTCAAAAAGGAATAACTTCATGATAAATATTGCAGAGCTAAATAAATAAAATCACGGATCTAAAATGTTGTAGCCCACTTCCAGTCCCTATCAAACCATATTATTTAAACAGCACTTATCACAATCTAAAAGCACCTATTTTATTCACTGCTATGACCAAAGTCTGTCTGCAGTATGGTACATTATCAATTAATGAGCATTGAATAAAAATACATAAATACACAGGAACATGCAATGCTGGATGAGTAAATACACTAAAATGATTGCTAAGATGAACTGTGAAGGTCCTAAGGCATAATGGTAAGTTGAGAACACGAATTGAAAGGTCTTCTTTCCAATGAAGCCACACTCTGATTATGTGACCTTGGCTAAGTTCTTTCATGTCTTTTCAATGCATTTTTCATCTACAAAGTGACAGTAATGTCTCACTAGGTTGCTTTGAAGATTAAATAATTTAATATACACAAAAAGTGCATAAATAATAAGCACCATGAAAATATTATAATCTTCATGACCATAAAATAAGCTCAATGATTCAAGTATTATTATGTACTTAACAGCCAGAATAGCATGGCTGATTCCATTCGGAAGTAAATCTCAAAACATGTGCATATCTTTCCGACCATCTGCCCAAGCAATTGGTACAAAGACAATTTATTATCTTCGATTTCTTACTCATCTCGGAAAAACAAATGCATATTTCTGCTTCCTCCTAGAATTCTCCTAGGATGTTCTTCCTTAATCTTCTTAATTCCCACACTGTGTCTAAATTGGATCTTTCTTGTCTGTAATCATGTAACAATCTACATACATTTCATTGGTACCCGGTTGGCCTCAACCATAAACTGTGTCCTCTTTTGATTGCCAACTGTACTTAGAACAGTGTCTGATGTAAAGCAACAATTCAGTAACTGTAGACTGAATTGCAGCTGGTGATAAGTCTGAGGGAGGCTGACATTTCCATGGGTCAGTGTTGCAAAACTTCCCTGTACTGAAGCCAGTTAATAGTTAATCCTCCAAATGTAGTCTGAAAACTGATTCACAGACCTTCAGGAATGTGTGTCCTTGAAGGGGTTAGAAAAATGTCAAGCTGTGCTTGACTGTTTATCTATTAAATGATATTTTTCTCCTTTTATTTTTTTCATATGTCTCCTCTAGCAATAAACAGGGTCTCTCTTACCATGGCACCGATACAACACAAACCACAACTTCCACACATTCCTCCTACAAAGGGAACTGTACACACTTTCAAAAAAGAGAAAGGGGGAAAAAAGAAGTTAGATGGAAGACATAGAAGTCATCAGCATTTTTAAACTTTCCAAAGATCTCTAGAGCTATTGACATTTGTGAAATAACTTTGAACTCCAGCACTCAACAACTTTCTGAATGTTCTATACAATGAAAAGTTCTACTTCCATAAAATCAGAAATTCTTTCCTGGGCTTATTTCATACCAGAATACAATAAG
>NW_004524578.1:30909181-30910988 GCF_000260255.1 Octodon degus
ATTGAAAGAAGAGGGGTCCTGAAGGCCAAGGAAACTCCAGTTTGTTCAAGACGTTGGGGTGTTTTTTCTTCCCTAGTTGGCCTCTATACACTGTGGCTTGCTCCTTTTTCAAGGATCCCTCTTTGCCTTCCAAAGAAAGTGTCAATATTCTCTATATCTCAAACCAGAAATAGTTTACATGCCAAAGCAGAGACAGAAAGTTTGAAAGTAGCTCTCCCACACAAGAATTATGGGCAACATAATAATTTAAAAATACCTCAATCTTAACAGGATTCTGCTACCAAAAAAACAGGACAAGGAGTGAATGCTTTATTCAGCATCTATTCCCACATCCGTTAAAAAGACAGTGCATTAATTTCCAAAAAATCAAAAATAATGTAGCAGAATTTTAGCATCAGAGAGGACTCTGTCTGGTGCATCCTTTTAACCAAGCCCTTGCAACTTCTGGAAACATCCCTTCTGAGCCGATATTCAGCCTCCCCTTGACTTCTTTAGGAGAGATGACTGATGGCCATTTGTCTTCTGTTACCCTCATATATCCCTGAAGACATCACACAGCTGACATTCTGGTGTTTGCAATGACTTGTACCACTCTGAAAAAAAAATCTAGCAATAAAAAAATATTCAAAAGTCTGACTTCCAGATGTTTTCTTCTGAAAAGACACTCACTTGTGGGAGCTGTGCAAGTCAGAACCGGACACTCCAGCTCAGTGTCCCCTACTGCATCTCATAATCACAAGAAAAATTAACTAGGGGTTAATTCAACCTGTGCAATGCTTTCAAAGAAGGAAAGAAAGAACTCTCCCCCTATTTTTCAAGCTATTTACTTTCATGTGCCCTGGAATCTTTTTAATAACACTGCTGGAGAATCTAGTCTGTAAGCTGCCCTTGGCTGAAGAATGATTAAAGAATTTATACTGTTTTCTCTCTTCTTCTTGTAACTGCTGCCAGGGGAAGCAAAATATAGGCATTTGCAACTCAACACCAGCAAGTACCTGGTTCCTGAGATCCATGAGAGACAGTAGTCATAGTCACCCTCACAGGGACAATGGATGGGCTGAGGTTCTCTACCCTTTCAAATGTACCAGCCTGGCCCTTTTGCGCTGTGCCAGTGCTGTTGGGGGTCAAGGAGAGAGACTTTCAGGCCTGGGTACCAGTTCAGACAAAGTCAATTCTGCCATCTGCCAAAACCACTCTGGAAAGCGCAGAAGAACAGACTGTCTTGGGAGACTTCAGATATTTCCTGCTGGTGATGTCCAAGCAATGATGGCAATGATGTGCTATGCCCAGCTGAGGCCCTCGGGTAGTATATAACCCTGTCAGGGCAGCCCAAATGAATACCTCAATTTAATCATCAAATTCTAGGGGTGGTATACAGGAGCTCGTAAATCATGAAAAATAAAAGATTTTCTGCCTGAGCTCCTCAGAGCATTTCTGACAACAGAACTTTAGCCAAGCCTCCAAAAAGCAAAAGAATTTTCTTTAGTCTCATACTCAGGATGATAAGCTTGAGTCTCGGGAAAGATTCAGCAGCACACCTACCACAGCAGGGGGGTCAGGAGCTGCTACAGCCCCAGCCAGTCTGCCCTCTCTCTGCTCTTCTAGGTCACACTCTACCTCACCTTCGTGACCATCTGTTGTTAGGAAAGGAGAGTGAGGCAAGGCAGGTAACTGTGGTTAGGGGATGGTGGAAATGGGGTCTACCTTTCAGGTTCTCTGATTCCTTTTGCATTGCCAAGTTTTCATATTCCATCTTCACCTAAAAATGATCTAATAATTCTGCTGATAAATAGAGGTTTCTTGGAAA
>NW_004524578.1:30912058-30925389 GCF_000260255.1 Octodon degus
TTAGGCTCTGTAATACTACTGGAATACTTAGCACAAAATGTCAAAGAAATAACTTTCATAGCCAAGTAATAACTACCCATCACTTTGAGTCTTGAGCTGTGAAAAATATACCTCAACAATATTGATTCAAGAAAGATAATCCAGGGGGTTGGGGAGATGGCTCAGTGGAATAAGCTCTTCCCTGGCAAGTGCAAGGGCCTGAGTTCAAGCCCCGGTTCCACCAAAAAAAAAAACAAAAAAAACAAAAAAAAAAATAATCCACTAAAAAAAAACAGGGTTTTTTGATAGATAAAATACCAAATGGTATTTTTTTGTGGTAAAACTACCACAAAATTTTACCATGCAATCAAAATATGAGCACTTTCAATATTCCCCTTCCTTTTATTACAGGGAATCACAAAATGGGAATGATGTTCCCCCATCATATTTCATGAAGCTAATATAAACATCTGTGGCAACATTTGACAAGGGGAATATGAGGAAAAAAAAAAAAAAAACAACACTCGCCAATCTCTTCCAGGAACAGAGACAGAAAAATCCCAAGCATATCATCTGAAAACGGAATCTAAATATAGAAAGGATAGTACATTGGGATCAAGTTGGGTGTGTTTCAGGAATTTTTCCTCTATGATAACATACACAAGGCAAAACATATGGGTACATCTACAGGAAGTTGGAGTTTTGGGGCAAAGGGCCCCTGGAAATTCTGACTGCTTCATTGTATTTTCAGTGTATTAGATTAAAATATTATTGAGTTCAAGATGGAAATACAGGAGCAAGGTTTAGAAGTTTAAGGAGAAAGGGGAGAGTAAAGGGAATACAGTGTTGTTTTGTTGAGGGCCATTTAGGTTCATGGTCATGAATTTAAAAATCACTTACTAAAGGCCCTGGCTTCAGCAGTAAAGAAAAACATCACATAAGGATGAGAAAGGAAGCAATCTCTAAACCCCACATGATTTACAGAAGATAAGACAGTTCTTACTGAAAACCCTAAAGATACCACAACTAGCTCCCCTGTATTATTACAAGAGGAGGAATTCTCTTTTAGAGGGACTATCTGCTTTGAGAAGGGAAATATAAAAGCCAAAAAGTACATCTCTGACACCATAGTCCCAGAGACATTACTATATAAAAAGTAGAAAATTATGGGAAAAAAAGTAGAAACATTTCAGCAATGTAGTAAGATGGTTTTTCAACAGATGATATTATCCTCTTTAGGGGCCTTAGCGGATGTTGTATATCCGAGAAAACCCACTGCACTGCCAGGACTTAGGGAAGAAGCCTGCAGCATCTCAGTGACCCAAGGTGTCTCACGCAGCAGTTTGCCACCACCCCACCTGCTCATTGTCACGCTCTGCCTACTGCTGGAGTCCTACATGAATGTATTATTGAATATATTAGAGTTTATTTCTTCTTTACACGCTTGTCTTATCACTGAGTGCTTTCTGCTTGAGAAATGCTGAACACCTTAAGTACGAGGTAGGGACTACACATGATGGTATCTAAACTGTAGCTAGAAATTAAAGCAACAGTTTGGAGGGAATGTCAGGACTGATTTTGAGGAAAGACAAGGCTGCCCCAGCAGAGAAAAGACTGAAAATTGTGCTCTGGGAGCAACACTTAAAATGTACATGGAAATGAATTCAAAGATGATCAAGAAAGAAGAGCAGTAACAAAAGAACTGAGTGCAGTTGAAGATGTCACCTGAGCTCCCAGTTAATGAAGCATAGACATTTTAACAATGCCTCCCAGATATCTCAGGAACCTGAGCCTTTCCTCTCCTCAGGAAAACCCCTTGGTCTGTGAGAGGGCTTGCTACACAAAGCCGGAGAGTTGGATTCAGCAATGTGCCAGATCACACACTCCAGGAGATGTGCTTCAGGACTGCTGCAGGGCTGGCTCTGTGCCAGGAGTTTGGGTTTCACTTGTTGGCTGCAAATGTGTGCCAGCTCTGGGTGGAATGCTGCTGGCCTTTGACCTGCCC
The DNA here is from genome assembly GCF_000260255.1 of Octodon degus. Lineage (NCBI taxonomy): Eukaryota > Metazoa > Chordata > Mammalia > Rodentia > Octodontidae > Octodon > Octodon degus. The sequence goes on from NW_004524578.1 coordinate 30,914,043, forward strand.
TCAGCGCATAATTCACGTCCTGCTCGCTGAAGTCTCACAGTAGATTTCTGTGAATATTTGGACCCACAAAAAATGCAGACTCACAGGTCAGCTCTATAGGGTTTAAAGGGACTCAGCGGAGTTGAGACTATTCATTTTACGCAGGAAGCTGAGTCTGAAGAATCGCTCATTTGGCCAAGGTCGTATAGCTCTCGAACAGTGGCTAAGCAAATAGACTTTAGGCTTCCAATTTACCATGTCCAGAAATCTTAAGCTGTGCGACAAGTCCAGTCACTGGGCTCCTTTAGTCAATGACTCTCTAATGTGAAATAAGTCTATGGGAAGGAAAAACTGGGATGAGAAAAATGACAAAAGAAAGAAGGGGAAAATATATATTTATATGTATGCAGAATAATTTGGATAATTATACTGCTGATTTTTGCTGGTCTTTTGAAAGAAGCCATTAGTACTCATTTTTTCTTCTTTTTAATTTCTAATATTTTTTGTTTTGTTCTTTAAACCAATTTTGCATTGTTTATAATTAGTAACCTAAACATCTAATTTGAAGATAGCATCATGCATTGCATTATTGTTGAATTCCTATCCCTTTTGAAATTTTGTATTGCTTCTAATGTTTTTTTAAATTATTATTTTGTAGTTGTTAAAAAATAAAGAAGTAAAACATAAAGTGGAACAAAAATACATTTATATTAATGGTTATTTGTAACATAAATGAGGTAATCAACACTAGGCTTTTGCATAACAGCTAGCTCATAGGGATAAGTCTGTCGTCAAAACAAAGTCTTAAGTACTAATGCAGGACTCTTTCTATCCAGCCATGATTCCTTCCTTATACAAAGTTAAAAATGAACTTGCAGAAGCACCACACATGGACAAACCATGACTGTGGTTGATGGTGCATTCACATACCTATGTAATGATGTCATTGGATTGTGATTTCAGAGGGACCATGCTGGGTGCTGAGGTACCACTGCTGAGCAAGACCTGCTCTGCCTCCCTGGAGGTGATGAGGGTTGGTTGTTGAACTTGCTTATGGTAGCCAGGAGCATGGTGGATTTGAAGGCTGTATGGAGGCACAAGCAGAGACCAAAGGCAAAAGATGGGAGAGGAAACTGTTTCCATAGTCTAGGTATGGGGCAGCCAAGTTCTGCACAACCTTGAAGGGAATGGAAAGTAAGGAAAGATAAAATTAATAAGACAGAAACATACCCTTGACATATTGTAAGAAATTTTCTAATTTGCTCCTGAAATATTTGTTTATGACAAGCTATTTACCTCCACAATTCTGAAACAGGATTCACTCAGTACTCCAAATTCAGGGAAAGTCTGTTTCTTGCTCGTCCACAGGACAGGTCCTGTGAAGCACAGCAGGCCTCTCTGGGCCAGTCTCACACATAATTTGGGAAGGCAGGCCCTAAAAAGGACTAGTCCCAGGGCAACATGAATGGAGTCTTCCAGGCCATGTCACAGATGGATCCGGGGTACAAGGCAACAAAGAAAGGATGGTGGGGCACATGCAGTGATGTACTTAGGCTACATAGAAAACAGGGAAGGCTGGCCAGATGCAGACGCATTCTGTGCACTGATTTAGTTGGCAGCCCGAAGGTCCGGAGCTCTTAGAAAGTGACAGGCTCTCAGCTAGCAGGAATGGTCATGTGGGCCTCAGGATGGGCACTAATTTAAAAGCCTAGAAAAGAATTTCCCACTTCTTTAACATCTCCCTGGGCTGCAAGGTGAACTGGGTCCTTCTCCTGGGATTGTAGAGGACAGAGACTAGAGAGCAGAGAGCTAGAATGTCTCTTAGCTTATTTTTCTCTGTGTAAGATGAAGCTTTCTTCCATGCAACTTTTTTTTTAAACAAAAATAACTTGAGACATTTCCAGGGTAGAATATACTGTACAGTCTTTGCATTTATGGCTCCCATAAGAGGAGGTTGATTCACAGTTTTGTTCTAGGTCCTGAAAGTTTACGGTCCATTTCACTGTGAAACAGAGTTTAATGTTGGTAAACTTTGGTATTTGATCTAGTAGGTAGAAAAGTTTAATCATTTATCAGTTCAATTATTTAAATACAGAATGGCCAAAATTTGCATATTTTGCTAATTTTTATAACAAGTAATATAAAAATGACAATTTTATCAAATTTATTCAATACAAGAAATGACTGGTTGAAATGACACCTGCCCAAGCAATACTCAGTACATAAATAAACACACTGCCCGGGTGACACACAAGGTACACTGTTAAGCGGTTAACAAAACAACACTTTTACATTTTGTATGTTCTCCATACTGTTTATTTCATTGACTCCATTCTGTATAAATATTTTACATGACCCTATACATCAATTTTATGGTATGCTAATGATTTCAAAATCACAGTACTAAATATATATATATATATAAAGCTCTGCTGCAGACTTGTTTTCTCATCTGCAAAATAAAGATACACAACATTACCTTTTTCACTGAGTTGTTATGAAAAAGAATAAAATTATCAATATACAAGGGTTTGTCTTAGAACATAGTAAGTACTCAATGAATGTTATGGTTTGTGTCTAGCTGTCCCCATAAAGCCTCATCCAGTCTTGGGGCAGCTTCTGGAGCTTGTGATTGATGATTGTGGGTGTGGGCCCTGCACCTGCCCTGGGGCAGGGAATCTTCACTACAGTGTAAGGAGGGGAGCAAGGCTAGCTAGCTTCCTGAGCTGCTGCTACTGCCTTTGCTCTCTGCTCTTTGCTGTCATGGTGAAGAGCTGCTGTCTGCCCTGTGCCGCTCTGCCTTGGAGCCAGCAGAGTATGGACTGAAACCTCCACTGACTGTAAGCTAAGTAAACCTTTCCTTCCTTCATTTTGGGTGTCGGGTGTTTGTCCCAGCAACAAGAGAAGAAGAACTGAGACAGTGAATATGTGTTATTACTGTTCAAGGAAGGGCAGTGGTAAGAAATAAACTTCCTCCTACTTCATATCCAAGAGGAAAACTTCCAGCAGTCTTACCTCTCCTGAACCTAGGCCTGAATTAAATTGGTCTTCTCACTGGGCACATACCATGCCGTGAAATGAAGCTGATCCTAAACTCCAGTCTTGCATGATAATGGATACTTGACACTGCTGCAGCAGCAGCCACCTTCCTACCATGTGGCACCACCTGGGAAAGGAAGAGCCTGGGAAGGACCTGGGTCTTGATAATGTTGCTATGCTGCTGATTCCAGTTCGGTCATCTCATGCTTTCTTTTCATTGAAATCAATATGGCCTCCCTTCATATTTAAACATTCTTATTACACAAATGGGTGAATAATCCCATGCTGCCCCTTCTCCACCAGTAGGAAGGATCCCCCTTTGCTTCCTGCAAATCTGCAGCCCCTGAGCCCTCACTTTGGAATTTGGAAAGCCGCAACCACAGGAATGCCTCCCACTGCAGGAAATCCTCCTTTGGTCTTTAGACCTTTTTCTTTCTGTCTCCCAGACGAGACTCCCACTTAGCTATGGCCATGGTGCCCCTCTCAGGCTGTGGAGTCCATGGGCATGGCTCAGTGTGGGTATCGCAGCTCCCTCTAGTGCTGACAGCTGCCTGAATCTACACAGTGAGGAGAAGCCCCTTGTGAGAACGCAGCTGGGAGGCTCCTGCCAGCACTCCATGGCTAAGAGAAGTGATTTGCACCTTCTGCAGTACAGTGCGGCTCAGCAAGTCAGTAGCTGGCTGGCTGGTTGACCTTACTATGACCTTTAGGTAGGGGTTCCAAGAGACTTGAAAGCAAATAGCAGGCAAAGGGCCTGAACATTAAAGTCAGAGCAAATGGATTTCCACCCTCCTGGGCCCTGGGTTTTCACATGATGGGCAGTATCTGAAAGCTGGCCTAAGACATAAGTGAATGACAGTTTGGGACTGGAACTTTTCACATGCCACGCATGCTAGTCAGGGCAGCCAAGGCTCATCTATCTTTTCTTTCCCTTATGCCACAAACATTTCCCTGTGTTGGACAAACTGTGGGGACTTAGTGATTCTGACACCCACACACTGAACTGAACCTTTCCATATTCCAAAAAACTGTGGTAGGTATTGAGATGTTTTCTAAAATGTGAACCTAAGCATTCACTTGATGAGAATTGGAGAGAGAGAAACAAATATTCATTGATCGTTTAGTGTCTATTGGGCACAGTATATACATTATCCCAATCATTCCTTATAAAATAATGTATCCTTGCTGTTCTCATTTCATTTTGAAAAATTAAAATGAAAGACTAACTTGCCCAAAATCATAAACATTAGGACCTAATCTTGGGCTGTATGTTAGGACCTGTAAACAGCAGGTCTTATTCTTTCTCAGGTTTAAGTCTTCAATGACTCTTCTGGCTGCAGTAAGCAGCTGGGTAGTATAAACAGGGACCAGACAAATGCTTGCTTCTATTCTGACAGGATTGTTAAGTTACTGCCTCTCACCTCCACACTCACCCGCCCTTCACCCTCAGCTTTGTGATGCTGGGGCTGGGCCTCTGAAACCACATTTCTGCTCAGTCAGTTTAGTCTCCTTTCTGCTGTCAGTAGCCAGGAGACTGGAAGACAGGAGAGAGAAGAAGGGACCCACTTCTTCATGTTTTATATGTGTTCTCTCAGCATCACTTCAGTAGCATTTAGCCCCTGTTCAGCTATTCTGCTTTCAAGTCCCTTAACCCCTGCCTCAGTGACCACAGCCACTGGCTGTCCCCATTGTCAGTTTTCTGCTCTGCAGTTCTGTTCTCTGAGTTCCCAAGTGTCCAGGCACCCGGCCGTCCCCCAGGTCTGGCTTCCTGCTCTGTGAGGCACTTCTCCAGGCTTCGGCATCTGATCACAGTGCGGCATGTCTCCTCTTGTTCTCTCAGACCAAGAGGCGGTCATTACTTCTTACAGTTCTACTCTGTGACATCTCAGCAGCCCTCTCTTGCACTTTGAGTGCTTTGATTCCTATTTTGAACTATCATTTATTAGAAATGCGGGTGAGTGTCTTTTCTGCACTGGCCTTTCTCTAACTATCTTTCTGTCTCCTGAAGAAAATGCTAAGCAATATTCTAAGACTACAAAGCATACAACTTCTGATATAACTGACTCCTTTAGAAATTTAAAAGCATCATCAGTTACCTCATCTTCAGGGAAGACACAGAGGAGTTCGTAAACAGCCAGCAACAGCTAAGCTTTGGGGCAATGTGGTGGGGACATTTTTATAAAGGAGACCTGCTCTCACCCCAATCTTTGTGGTGTAGATTGGGGGCCCAAGTTGGCATCAAATTTAAACTATCACACAAAAAGAATTTTACTTCTCTATTCAAGATGTAAGTCAAAAGTTCAATCAATTCTGTTCAAAAAAAATCTAGGTTTCCCTCCAAATACATAATTGAGCTACTCTTCGCATTCACTAGAAGGCAGGATCATTATATGGCTTGCTCTGGTCAGTAAAATTGGAGCAAGGTTAATAAACTAGTGTGCTCTTAAAACAGTATATTGTTCAATGATAAAAGAAAACAGCCCACAGAAAGAGCAAAGCCATGCAGAAGAAACAGAAGTCCATACTTCTGAGTCAAAGAAGCCAGTCTGAGAGACTACATACCATACAATCCCAGCTAAATGACGTTCTGAAAATGCACAACTATGAGGGCAGTAAAAGGCCATTGGTTCCAGGAGGAGGAGATACAAGATACTTTTGAAAAATATAATGAGTACTTTAAATTTTAAAAACGTATCTCAGCAATTTACACGTTACAAATATTCCCTTTCCAAAAGTGCTGCTCACTTCATCTACCCTTATTCCATTGTTCTTGCTGCCCTTTGAAGCAGTTCTCCAAGTCCTCCTTAATGTGCAGCTGTGCTCTCATGGATGCCTTGATGCCTGCCTTGATTCAAAGCCTTTATCTCTCCTGGTCACTTTTACTTTGGGAAAAGGTCAGAAGTCACACAGTGCTAGATCCTGTATACAGGAGGGTAAGGATACACTGTAACATTTTATGTAGCCAGAATTGACTACTGGCTTGTGACTGGCAAGGCATTTTCCTCTTTTCTACATCACTGGTAGAAATTTGAAGACAGGTGGCCCTCGGGTATTGTTAGGGTTCTTCAGGCAGACCTACCCAGTAAGGTATAAATATAGATGGATGCAAGGGGATTTTTTAGGGGAATTGGCTCATATGATGGTGGAGATTGAGAAACACCATGATAGACAGTCTGGGAAGCCAACTCTTGGCACAAGTCTGAAAGCCTCAGCCAGGCTGATGCAAAACTCAGCACAAGGCAAAAGTATGAAAACCCAGGGTGCCCCTGTGCAAATCCCAGAGTCCAAAGGCCTGAGAGCTTGAGTTCAGATATCCCAGAACAAGAGAAGGTGCCCCAACTCCAGAAAGTGAACATATTCACCTCTGCTCTGACCGTTTGTTCTTTGGGGGCCTCATCTGATCATGTGGTTCCTCCCCACACTGGTGAGCGTAGAGCCTCCTACAAGTCCACTGGCCCGAATGCCAGCCTCTTCCAGAGGCACTCTCACAAACCTTCCCAGAAATAATGCTTTACCAGGTATGTGGGTGTCACTTAGTCTCGTTAACTTGACATGTAAAAGTAACTATCACACTACTTCACCGTGGTTCCCTTAATGAGGGCAATCTGAAGCACAACCTCATCTCTTCAGTCCCTGCCAGCCAATCTTCAGTGACCATGTACCTTGACTAAGGAAAGAAAAAGAACACTATTATTCAGGATTTTAAGTAATTAAGATTCAGGGATCATTTGTTACTGCAGCATGACCTGGCTTGTTTTGACTAAGCAGAGAAAACCTGCCAAGGTCTAGCCTCAGCTTCCAGAGAACAGCAACCTGAGGAGAGAAGAAAGCTGACAGCAAAGAAGAAAAACTCAAAGAAACACAATGGGGTTAGGAGAGAAGAAGAGTGTGTCTCTTCAACCCAGAGCAAAATCAGTAGCCTTTCTTTATACATGAGTGACTACAAAAGCTTTCTCCATGCAAGATTGACAGATGTAGTCTATCACCTATAAGTGAAAAACAATTTAAATTTTGACTAATATGAGTACACAGTATAAACTCAGAAAAGTTGTGGGAACGTAATCAGCTCTTGCTTTTTCTGTCCTGACTGTTTCTGCCCTACCAAAAATCTCAGCTCTCACGGGTATTTTCTCACTGCTTCAAGATCTTGACTTGAAACTTCCTTGTTATTGTTGAATATTCTTGGCTTAGGCATGTCCCTTTCTGCAGATTTACAAGGTAGAGGCACGGAGTCAACCTCTGTAAGAAATTTATGCACTTAGAAGTTATGCCAAAACCCTACATGACTAATTGTGTGCCCTCTTTTATGTGAATCATAAGCCTAACAGTCCGCAGGGGGTTGGTGGAAACACATTCATATGAAGCTCTGCTCTCCAGATTCTCCAAACTTGCTGCTGTGACTTAATCAGAGGCCAAGCACTGGATGGCTCTCCATGCCTGCCTTCCACAAAAATATTAACCAGCGATTGATCACATGATTTCTGGATGAAGAAAAACAAGTTTAAAGACAATTTTAAATATTTCCAAGTCTTCCCTGATCATCATATGTACAAGTTTACCTTCTGCAAATGACATGCAAAGATTGGCATCATCTCAGTAAGGAACTATTTCTGAATGGTCTCTTTCCTGAAGAAATAAAAATGATTATATGGCAACATTAAAGAACCCAAATGAATTAAACATATTTCATACTTAAATATAGATCACTGAATCTAACTTTGCATATGTGCCCCGAATTTGACCCTATGGCAATTGTTTAAGATGCTATTTTATTATTTAATTATCTGGGGGGAATTTAGTGTGTTGACAAACCTATCTAGTCACTATACATGCCATATTTTATTCTGGATCCATGGAACTTAAATTTTAAAATAACTCCTTAAAAAAGGAAACTATAAATATAAATAATCCCAAATAAAGCAAAAATTTTCCTATTAAAAAATTATCCAGGTAATTGAAAGATCATAAAGACATGCCTATACCCAAACTGTCTTGTCGAAAATCTTATTTTTATTGTCTCAAAATTTCTACATGTTCCCTTGGAATCTGCCTGACCTTCTACTACTGTGCTAGGGAAGCGCTGGGCTGCTTTCTGTCACCAAATGTTACCTTATATTCTTTATGACTCTACATAAATGGAGTCATGCAGTACATATTGTTTGTTGCTATTTAGTACCTGTCATATACCATAATGTCTTTGACATTCAACCATGCTACAAAGTATTATTGCACTGCATCTAATCCATTAGCCAGATGGTGTACATTGGGATTATTTTTCATGGCAATTTTATTTTTTGTTGTTTTGGTTTGATTTTGTAGTCCCTGGGATTGAAATCAGGACTTTGCATTTGCCAGGCACGCACTTATTCCACTGAGCTATCTCTCCAGCCCATTTCATGGTATTTAACTGCTGTGAAAATGTATATATAAATATTTAAATGTATAAGTGTACACCATATGTATAATTGTAGGTAGGCATTATTTATGTGAGTGTTTGGTTATTTTTCTTACATCACTATTATGTTAAACTCACCTCAGTTCATACACACACAGAATGAATAATTGATTAACTATAATATAAAGATGGCCATTAAAATAATAAATACTGTCATTCACAATTACTTTATTTAATAAAATAATGAAGACTTGGTAAATATAAGAACAAAGTTGTTAATCAAATGAAGGGTTAAGGAAGATGTAGTACACAAGCATATGAACAAGAAAGATGGAAGCAGAAAAGAGAACTGGATGCTTGAGTCTACTGGGCTTCTACCTTTGCCTTATTGCATTTGCAGTCACAAGTCTTGGTCAGACAGTGTTCATGAAGTCACCAAAGCTTTTGTTTCATTTTCAAATTAAAAGGTACATTAATTTCTCCACATCAAGGGAGTTTTCCTCAATAAAAAGTACAAAATAGTGGTCTCCATTTCAAAATTGATTAACTTAATCTAAAGGCATAGAAGAGAGTAACACTGCAGACATGTTTTTCTAAGTTGTACACCTTGCAACAACAAAAAAATTTATCCTTTTGACAATCAATGTGTGAGTTCAGCCACAATGAAATTATTACTATATGCAGAAGTAAATGAGAATAAACTATTGAAAAAATTACTTCTTTGCACGTATAAATATTATATTGTCTTCCTAGTGTAAGATCCTGAACTAGTAAATAGGGCCTGGAAGATTCAGTGGGTACTGTGAAAAAGAAAGAAACTGTTCAAAGAGAAGGAATAACAGGGATGAGAGAAAGGAAAAAAGAAAGGAAGGAAGCAGGGAAGGAAGGACGGAAGGAAGAGCGAGAGAGAGAGAAAGAAAGGAAGGAAGGAAGGAAGGAAGGAAGGAAGGAAGGAAGGAAGGAAGAAAGAAAGAAAGAAAGAAAGAAAGAAAGAAAGAAAGAAAGAAAGAAAGAAAGAAGGATTTATGGATATACACAGGATAGCTTGGAGAACTATAATGCCGGTTTTTGCTGGTCTATTGAAAGGAGTAATTAAGGTTTAATTTTTTTCTCTCTCCTTGTAAAATTTTTATAGTTTTTTTAACCAATCTTCAGGCTTATATCTGGTAATCTGAATAACTAATTTAAAGACAACAATATCTAATATAACAACCATTGTTGAATTCCTATCATTTAATGAAATTCTTTATTCTGTAACATTAAAATTCTGAAACATTTCTAATATCTTTTTACTATTTTTTGAATTCTCTTTAAAAATTAAAAAGAAAAACTGTACTTCTCCAAACAATTCTTTTAGACATTACCAAATATCCATGGTGTACACTATAGAAAATTATTAGTTCCTAGTACATATTAAAATTACATAAAATGTAATAAATATTAATCAACTCTAAGAACATATGAAGTTTATATATAAGGAAGTAGTAATGACAAAATTTCCATAATTTTAATCATAGAAATTAGAATTTTCATTTTAACCAGCTCTTGTTTTATAAACAATCTGTGCAATATCTGTGGGGGACAAGAATAAGAATAGCTCCTGAAATAAAAGAGGTTACCCATAGATTATAGCTTATTTATTCTCAGAGAATAATTGATGGCAAAAAGAAACCCTTCTAATCTCTACTCAGTGCTAACAGAAATGGTGAAGATACCCAATGCTATCAATTTTCAGCCATTGCATATACTTAGTTTGAGAGCACTATCCAAAGAAACATAAAAACACTCTTTGGCCCACAGTTAAATGTTCTACTACTGAAAGAAAAATACATATACATGTGTTTGAAGTGAGATAAAAATTTTCCTCCCTGACTCAATTCAATATGTTTATACTTTTAACTAACTTAAAATTAGTAGTTCACCAGTGCAGTAAGTGTTTCTATTAAGTCATGCAGTGATGTTGACTGCTGGGATCTCAGCAAGCCCAGCAATGGTTGAAGCCGCGGAAATAGGAGACGTTGTGCAATATCTGTGGGGGACAAGAATAAGAATAGCTCCTGAAATAAAAGAGGTCACCCATAGATTATAGCTTATTTCAAAGAATGTGAAAGAATGTGAAAGAATGTGAAAAGTGATACTCTGACCAAATAGGAATTTCTGGCCACTGTAGCACCAGGAGACAGGTGATTGCCTTGCTGGGGGACCCAGGTTTACAAGTATAGAGTAAGGGTAAGACTGCCTGTTGCTCCTTAGGATGGGTGACCTTTGACCAGATCTTGGATGCACACATCTCTCTCATCAGAGCAAGCACATATGAACTCTTGGGTGCTGTTTAAGCCCCCAAACCTTTCTAATAACAAACCAAAGTCACCTGAGTTCAAATAACTAAAATGGCCTTTTTGTTATGAAAGCAGTGGCCAGAAAATGCAAACTCCTCACTATTTCCTTCAGAATCCAACACTGAGCCAAGCAGTTTGTGTTTTGTCTTCCCCGCCTAGGTAGCACTCTCTTGTAGCTGATTCTTGGATAACAAGCAGGCAGCTAGGGTCACACCACCCTTTTAGGGGACGTTCTCAGACCAGACTTAAAACCGATTACCAAGCTTATATAAGAGAAGGCACTGGCGAGTGCCTGGGCAGCAGAGGGTGGGAGGCATTTAAGACAAAAGGCCAACAGCAAATCAGAAGGAAACCGCAAGTGAGAACAAAACAGAAGGGGCAGCTGGCGCCATACAGAAGAAAAGATTGTTTTCCAATAGCACTTACAAACGTAAGAAAACAAAATAAGGGCTGGAGAGATCGGTCAGCGGACTAAGAGCCTGCTTTGTGAGCAGGGACCAGGTTTAATCCATGGCACTAGATGCCGTGCCGTGCCCGCACCCTGGCGTACAGCTACCTTTTCCGGGCGTGATGGCTCTAATCCCAGCACGGGGGA
>NW_004524578.1:30925609-30932201 GCF_000260255.1 Octodon degus
CCCACGCTGTTGTGTTGCGTAGTGTGGCAGCAAGTGGAGTGAGTCAGTAGTGATAATGTCACGTTTACTTTCACAAGTCCCATAGTGGTTCTCTAGTGTAGATCTGAGGAATACAGAGGACATTTTCATTCATACCTGGAGCCAAGAATCCGGGAGGCTTCGGAGGAGGTCTCTCTTCACGGGTATAATACGGGCAGGGACATAACGTTTAAAGCCACAAGAGAATCTGTGAGCTTTTCATACTGGAGGAAGTAGGAGGAGACTGGAACAGACTTCATCGGGTACCTCGAGTACCCCCTGGCAGGAGGCAGGATAAAAACCTGAGAAATACATGTGGACGAGAACAGGATAAACTTCAAAATGTGCATAAGAGAGCAAATCATTCAATAGAAGAGGAGCATGAGCTTTGGGCGGTACAAAACTCACCCACTAGCCATGGGGGTGCGGAGGGAGCCATTCAGAAAGCCACATTTCTGGCATGGAGGCAGCCCACCAGGCACTGAAAATGTGAGCAGGACTAAGCCTCTGCTCTAAGCTCTGAGTCTCAGGATTATGGCCAGTGACAGGAACTTCACTAACACTGATGGGGATTGTCTCATCAGTGTTATTTTTTTGTTGTTGTTGTGGCTGGGACTAATACCCGACACTCAAAATGAGGGAAGGAAAGGTTTATTTATCCCACAGTTACTGGAGGTTTCAGTCCATATTCAGCTGGCTCCAAGGCAGAGTGGCACATGGCGAAGAGTGACCTTTCATAGAGGTAGCAAAGAGCAGAGAGAGCAAAGGGCGTGGCAGCAACAGTGGCTACAGAGAGAAAGTCTGTCTCCCTTGCGTTCAGGCTGCCTGCCCCAAGCTGGGTGCAGTACTCACACCTATAATCCCAGCAGCAGTTACACCCATCATCCCAGCAGCACTCACACCCATAATCCCAGTGGATCATGAGTTAATCACAAACTCTAGAAGTCTGCCCCACGACTACATGAGGCTTTGTGGGGACAACTAGACACAAACCATAATAGGCTTCCAAGGAGAAGCACGTTCTGACAGATAGAGCTTGTAAGGCTAGAGGCGTTGGTGGTCACTTCAGGGGCAGATACTTTAAGATCTGGTGTCAGGATTTAGATCTGAAAGGCATTTGAGTAGGAAGGTCCTTTGAGCAGATGAAATGGGACAGAGAATTCAGGAGACAGTAGAAAGCAAGCATAAGATCAGACATTTAATCACTAATGGATGATAATTCTGTCAGTCATAGAAAGAATCTGCTCAGAGAAAGTCTAAACAAAATGAATGATCAAACAAACAAACAAACAAAAAATGCTGCCTTGACTTGGTTGATTCCGTCACCCTGGCTGTGAGCATAAGGAATAGATCAAAGGCTGGGACAAATCTTGAAATCACATAGGCTCCAAATTCAATCATCAGATACATTTTTAAATCAACAGAGCTTGTAACCTTGGCTCCATCTCGTTGCTGGAATCTTCACGGACAGAGTCCACATGCCACCTCGCTGTTTACAAATTTGAAACCTGCCTGTTTCCCATGGCCCCTCTGCCAGAGCCACTGTTTCCCTGGCTTCCATGCCTTCAGAAAAATGGTACATTCTTAGGCCAGACTGTATGAGCCGGAATCCAGAGAAATGTTAGTCTCAAGGACTCTGATTTTTCTAAGCCAGGACTACAAAATGTTGAAAGCAGTGAAAGCATTCGCTCCTTCCACAAAATTTATTTTCTAGGGGAGACAACGTGCTTACTTCCTATGCATGTGCTGCCCTCATCACAGAAAGTAACTTCCATCTGTAACCTCACAATCTGATCGCCTGGTATGGATAGAACCCCGAGCAGTGCACCGCACCCGAGAGAGGACATGGTCTCTTGTGCCCCTCTAGCAAGGAGTCCGTACCTCCTGAGCTTCCTAAAATTTATGTACATGATTAAATGGCTGCTTTCTCAGCGAGAGTGGCCCTTAGCCTCCAATGACAGCCCCACTTCATGGCAGAGGCCAGTTCAGCCTGACTATGGTGTATGCCCAGCATTTGTAGCCACAGGGTTTGAATAAGAAAATATTCCCGATCCATCAGAATAATCATTTCAGCATGTTCTCAGCAGGTTCTCAGCATGATTCCATGAGGGACCCCACATCACCTTGCATGATAAGTTGTACTTGGAGTGCTTCCCCATCTCAATTTCACCATCAGTCAGGGGAAAGTAGCAAAACAGCGTTCCTTCATGTAGATAACAGTCGGCAGCTGGCTACTCCTGCTTGGCAACACAAACCCACCCGTGTGTTCTGGCAGCTGGGCTTACTTAAGAAAGGAAAGCTATTTGCCTGCTCAGAAACAGGACAGCTGAACATTATTCCAGTAGCCTTCTTGCTGTCTGCAAAAATAAAACCCTGGAGGGCAAACAGCAGAAAGAGGTCTATCTTCAGAGTCAGTCTGAGCACAGTTCTGATCCCCACTGTGTGGCTGCATTCATCCATTTAGTCACCTACAGCTATTTAGAGTACATTCCATGTTTCATGAAGACTTCTTGAACCAGTTTGCTGATGGAGCTCATGGTGCTCAATTTACTCATTGAAAAAGTAGGAATAACAATATAGTGTTCCAAGGGCTAAGTGAGGATGAAGCATGGTGGGTCTGCAAGCCCTTTCCCAGAGCTGGTACACAGGATATCCTCAACTAGTGATGACCAGTGGGGTATTGTTCCCTTCACCCCAGCCAGTGTCACCCTTCCTAACCTACCGGAAACAGCCGATGGTATCAGCTCCTTTTGTCCAGGCCTCACCTTGCACATGACTCACCTGTCAGCTGTTAGTCCTTCTTCCATTATTTAATACAATCTGGAGCTAGCGAAGGGGCGGTGAGGACAGCCATCTTTGCCATGATGGCAGAACTCCCCTTGGAAGTTAAGTTCACTCTGCCTTTCCTAATGGTTCTCCCAAGGGAGAAGCAGCATTGGCCATGTACTGAAGTAGATGCAGGTGGGTTGGTGACAATGATGCCTGTGACACTGAAGAGTGGGGTGGATGTCAGCTCAGTGAAAGCCAGCCTTCCAACAAATGTCATCAATCTCTACTGACTGGGTCCTTCAACTTGGCCCAAGCACAGGTCTGTGCAAAGCCCTAGATGAAACCTGGACCCTCAACAGAAGACTTGAGGGTTCTGGTTCAGTAGAATGAACATCCCATTTGCTACAAACATTATTCTTTTCTTCTACCCACTTAGCAAGTACTTACAGACTTTTGCTATGTGCCAGGAAATATTCTCAGTGTACTGGGCTTCATGTCATGGTTCTGATTACTTGCAGCAGGTTCTTGGGCTTCATTTCCCCCAGACTGAATTCCTTAGCTAGAATAAGGATCAGATCATTTAGCTCTCTACTTAGACCCCAGTAGGGCTGAAGTGTCCTGTAATTCAGTGTGTGTCCATGGGCCCCACTCTAAACCACTTCCCATCTACAGTAACACTGTACCCCTTTGCTAGTGTGTCCTGCTTTTGATTACGTGGACAGAGAACATATATATATATATATATATATATATATATATATATATATATTAAGTACTCAATAAATGTTATTTATTTCAATAAGTACTCAATAAATGTCATTTATCTCTCATAGCAGTCCCACTAGAAATCCCCATAAAAACAGGAACTTGCCCTATATGTACACTGGTGCATTCCTATTGCTGTTCTCTATGGTTAGCACATAACAGGCATAAAAAAAAATGCCTTTCGATACAGAGCAATCATTCCTAACTTTTTAAGAAGATAATGAAACTATTGACCTGGAACCTGCAATTACTGACTCAGATCCATCTTTTCACTTGGTACCCCTGGAAGAAACCATTTCATGTACCCCAACAAGTTGGAATTCCATTCTTTTCTTTATTTATTTATATTTTTTATTGAGAAATAAATATGAATGAGACAGTTTCACAGCTGATTAATAGGACAGTTTTGGTAGTCAATACACTGTACATTGTTATCTTAGTGGTTATCCATTAGTACAAGAAAGAAGCAGACAGGATATTCTGTCCAAACACTGTTAGTACACCTCTTTTTTCTCACTGACTCAAGAGAAAGTTGCTGTAAATTTATCCTATTTTGTATATATAAATACAAAATGATCTTTCCTTTGTATCTTTTTTAATTTTAATTTTAATTTTTATTTGTTTTTGTCCTGTCAGAGGTGAATATTCTATTGGCATCTAAATACTATAGGTATTTGAATTCAACTAAACAATCTAACACTGTCTAGCAGTCTATAATATTAGTGGGTTATCCTCAGAAGTTATTGACTTGAGCCTTTTACAGCTCATCGTATTAATATGGATTTACTTTATATACCTCATTTTTATACTTTTCTGATGGATGTCCCTTGAAGATATACTTATTAGTGAAATAAAACAGACCCACATCTGTAAATATCATATTGTCTCCCTAATATCAGGACTTACAATTCCATATATGGTTAGGTTTCTAAATTTCTTTGTAAAAAATATGTAAATGCTTATTTCTTATTTCTACTTTTATATAATTATTGTTCCTTCATATTCTGTAAGGGCTTAAAGTTCAACATATCAATATCTGATGGAAAATACCTGCTCCATTCTTTTCTAAATGAACTACAGGGATGAGTACTACACCCCTTACTTAGAGGCAGAGCAGTCATGGAAATGTCTTTCTGCTCAAATAACCAGACAAAGGAAAGGTGTGGATGGCCATGTAGACTACTTGAAGCACAGCATTACTCACCTATGCTTTTTCTCAATGCCAAATGTGTGCAAAAATGACAGACAGTAATTTCTCTCACCCAGAAACTGCAGTTTTGAGATGTATTAGATAGCACAGCCTTCCTCCCCACTCTCCTCTCTCCTACCAACTATCTGAAGTTCTTTGCTAATAACTCACATGCAAAGGATTTTAGTTGGACTCCTGGGTGAAAACTGTACTCATTTACTCAGACATCATTTTGGTCATTTTGAAGGTATTTTTTTTAAAGCTTCGATATGTCAGGGATTTTTCTGTAGTCTTAAAAAAGGGTTGGGCAAAGTTTCAAGATAATGGCAAATGATGGAGTAGACTGGTTTGGGCAGAAGAGCCAAGTAATGCTCCTCCATTTTTGTATAATTCTCAATTCACTCTCTTTTCAAGCCAGTCTCCTTAGGTCACCCATTGGCTATGCTTATTATTGATTTGCTTCAAGTGTATGCTGTCCCTGGTTACATGAGAATACATACAGAATGCCACATTGCCAGATATTTATACACCACATATGTTTACAGATACCAGTAGGAGAGGACATTTACCAGGAAGAGATTTTAAATTTTAACTTAAGTCTCCCAGGAGGAGATTTAAATGCTAAAGAAAAAAATAGAAAGGACTGGCCCAATAGCTCAGCAGATTAAAGTGCCTGCAAGCAGGGGCAAGGGCCAAGGGTTTGATCCCCAGGCCTGCTGTGCCAGCCCCACCCCCAGGGCGCTCTGAGACGGCAATTGAGACTGGGTGTGGTAGCACATGCCTGTAATCCCAGCTTTTGGGAGTCTGTAAACAGATGGATCACTATGAGTCTGATCTAGTAGTGAGACCCTGAACACTCTGTAGACCCTTCCTTAAAATACAAAAGAAAAATACAAAAATAAAAAAGAGTACATTATATGCGAGGCATTGTGCTAGGTACCGTATATAGATGATCTTGCCCTATTTAGATCATTTATATATAAAGTTAGCATTAAAGATTAGAACTGTGAAAGGCTCAGAAGAAGAAATCAAGGGCTGGTGAGATAGCTCAGCAGACTAAGTGCTTAGTTAAATAAGCCCTACCAGACCTGTCCCTGGGCGAGCTGAGCCAGCAATGGAGTCTGGACATGGTAGCCCATGCCTGCAATCCCAGCACTGAGGAAGCTGAAAACAGAAGGATCATCATGAGTCCAAGCTGCATAGTGAGACCCTGCACAAAATACATAAAGAAAAAGTAAAGAAATTAATCTGCTTCAATAAACATATGACAAGTCTTAATTTCATTTTTTTGTCTGTGTATCTTTCCCATAGCTAGAGTTTTTTTTTTCTCTTTTTCAGTTTTAAACATCAGATTTATTTGGAGAAAATAAAACAAACAAACAAAAAAACCCCCACAACCAAGGGGATGAGATTTTATATCTCAAGACATCTCCCAGGTAGTAAGTTTATAGATTGCAAATCATTTTCATAAAAGATAATTTTGTACAAATTTTACTTGTATTCAGGAATGGGAACCAAACCAATCCCTGCTTCTATTTAGTTGGGGCAAAGAAGGGGAGTGAGACAAAATAGTTTTCCTGGATGCAGCTATTTGGTAGGAGAGCAGACAGAAAGAGGGCAAACTCTAACTTTTCATTATCTACAGTCAATGGCTTAAAAAGCAAACCCATTCAACTTTGGGTACATCTAAAAGCCCACTTCCTAGTTACTAGCCAACCCCACCAATTAAGGGTAATTCACTGGGTATACCTTTGTCCACTGGACAAATGGCTCATTATGCCCACTGCTGCAGCATGTGTATGTGTTCTCTCTCTCTCTCTCTCTCTCTCTCTCTCTCTCTCTCTCTCTCTC
>NW_004524578.1:30934853-30936789 GCF_000260255.1 Octodon degus
ACTATTACAGATTACCATCCTCAGTGCAGTTGCTTAGTTCACAGGTGTCAGTATATATAGTTAGTCAGGGTGAGAATCTTTCCACTTAACTGCTAGATTCAAAAATCTTCTGGAGATTCTCAGAATCAGTGCCTTGTCCTTCTTCTACATATAACTATATGGCTTGTTACTGTCATGTTTCCTAGCTCTTCTCCTTTTCTGTGAAATTTTAAAGGCTAAATAGGGTCTTTCAAAATTTGTGTTCATTTACCTCTACAAGAAATGAACAAGACATTCTCTTATGTCAAGGCAGTTAATTCTACTGGAAAATACTGTTAATTAAGTAACATTTTTAAAGCACTTTAAAAAATTGTGAATTATTATCATGTCCTATAAGTGTCACCTTCTCTTTCCAGACCTTAAATACTAAATGATGTTTAATTGTGTGCTCACTGTTGACTGACCCCAGGACTTCCCCTGTGCTATCTGAGCACTAAACCACTGGGTGCAAGCAAGGAAGAAAACCAACCATGAGATACAGGGCAGCATCTTTATTATGAATCAGAAGAGTGATCTTCTCCTGCCCATGGCTAGAAGTTGACCAAAAGTGGTCTCAGAATTCTGGACTGAGAGTTCTCTAATCACATCAGCAACAATTTTGGGAGGGCCGAACGACAGCTTCAACAGAACTAAGATATCGGGTTGGGGATGCCCCAGGCCCAAAGGAGTGAATGCCTTACCTACCCCCACTCCACTCAGAGGCCTCAGCAAAAGGTTGAAGAGCTAAGCACCACCTATCCGGGTTGACATCTGGAAAAATATTTTCCCTCCATGCTATTCAACCGGAATCAGGATATTTTCTTTTGTAAAATGTACTTGTTACTTTCATATCCAAGCAGTGTTTTAGATAGACTGAGGGATATTGGAGCTGGTGGTTACTTGTTTTATAATGTTTCTTAATAAAAAATATTCTAAATCATGCACTTTAAGGTAATTACCTTCTTTGTATTTCAATGTTCATTTCTACTGTCATAAATTCTGGAAATATTTAATCATGTTACACCCTTGTCATGGCACTTAGGAAAGTATTTGTTGGTGATTCTTGTCTTATACTCTACACAAGCTTTTCCCATGTTGAACAGTTGTTCCAAAAGTTTCTAGCAAACTTAGAAATGGAGCCTACAAACTGCATCTGAAATATGACGACGTCTGCTTTCCTCCCTCAGTGCTGCCAGAGACAAGCCCCTCTTCAGTCTTATTCTGTTGGTCCCCTCCGTGACTTTCTTCCTTGAAAGCACTTTGAAACATTGCAAGTGTTTCAGGGAAGATAGCTCGGTGGTCTAAGCACCTGACTGTCAAGCGCAAGGACCTGGGATCAATCCCTGGTACTGCATCCCATTCCAGCCCCACACTGAGCAGGCCACCGAAACTAGGCATGGTGGAGCACGCCTATAATCCCAGCACTGGGGAGGCTGAGATAGGAGGATCACTAAAAATCTAGCTGTATAAATAAATAAATAAATAAATAAACAAACAAACAAACAAATGTTTTTTTAAAAAAATTGCTAGGATGATTTCCTGTGCCATTCCTCCAACAATTGATGCCCCAGCTGTTGGTCCAATCAAGAGAAAGGTTCATCATCTTCTCTGGAGCCTGGACAAAGGGCCAACTGCAGGGACACCCTACCCTTGCAAGCTGTCTTGGGACTTTATCTCTGAAGTTGAGGTCTTGTAACTCTAAATAACTGAATAATCATTCTCTTAGTACCTCTTTGAATTGAATTCTGAAAATAAGTCCAAACACTAAGGTTATGTTCAGGGCTTGGACCCTCACATAGGGGAAGTCCTGCCTTCACCTAGTTCCTTGCCTCCCAGGATAAGTTTTGCCTTCCTGTTCCCTACTCCTGATACCCCAGGACTCATGTGTTCCACATCTGACAGTTAAAACCTGTACCTG
>NW_004524578.1:30936889-30947482 GCF_000260255.1 Octodon degus
TGTGTGTCTGAAGGATGGGAGAGGCTCTAACTTAGGACCAATGGGAGAAGGGTTTGAAATAAAGAGACCAAGATTGTCATCAACAGCACCAGTACTGCCCACACTGGGGGAAAATCCAATCTACCATGCTGACCCCCAACAAAATGCACATAAAAGTAACCTATTGTGTTGCAAGAGAAACTAGGACCTTATAAAATAGTTCTTTATCATTTATTCTCAAGAGGAGCTAAAAACCACATCTCCTCCCTTAAGCAGAAAACCCCACTGATCTAGGCCACATTATAAACCCAACCATTGGTGTGGGATTTCAGTGAAAACTTGTCAAAAACAAAATGAGCCTTCCATTCCCCCAATCAAGATTTTAAAAGATTCAATGTGACTGTCCTTATTTATCAGCCAAGATCAACCTAGAGCATTCAGATCTATAAAAGGGGTTTGGGGGAAGCAATGAATTAAAATGTGAGCTGATTTGTTTGAGAAAATCAGTGGTTCATGTCACAGCATCCAGTGAGAGAAATGCCTAAGAGGTCACACCTGTGACACATCTAGAGCCTAGTCTTTGGGAGGTGATGGTAGCATGAGGAATGGTAAGAGTTTGAAAGAAAATTGTATTTTCTTAGGACAGGGTCTCAACTGCTATATTGTCCAGACTGGCCTTGAAGTCACTTTGTAGCCCAGGCTGACCTTGAACTTGCAGCAATCCTCCTACCTTTCAGCCTCCCCAGTGCTGAGATGACAGGTGTGTACCATCATGACCAGTCCCAAAAGTTTGAGTTTGTTAAAACTTCAAGGTTTCAAATGAATGTGAATGTATTTCAACTTTGAGAAATGACAAGAGAAAGGGCAAAACCAGGACACAAGAGTGGGAATTCCCATGACCCCTAAGTGCTTCCTGTACTAGGAAATAACCACTCATGTGTTTCCTGGAGGTCACACCATTTCCTCCATTCCCTGTGCAAAATAATCTGTCACCTCCCAAAAACCTCTCTTCCATGCGCGATTTCCCCATTATTTTGGTCCACAAGCAATCATATTTTTCAGTGGCCTGTAGACACGTTCCCAACTACCCCTCTAGGGGGGTAACAAATAAAGAAATTTCCCCTAGGCTGGTCCCAACAACTCAGAATTAAAATAAGAGGAAGGGCTGGCAGCCTCCTGGAGACAAATCAATTTGAAAGAGTAAATCTAACTTTCCAAGGATGGAAAATTTATTCAGATAATGGTTGATAATTCATGTATGTCACAACACGGTAAGAAAAGGTAGACCTCTCACTGTTCCTCCTCTCTCCCCTACTGCTTAACCACTCCAGACATCATATTGCTGTCATTACCATTTCTGCTCAGTGGAGGCCCCAGGCACTAATCCCACAGGCAACGGCATGGTGTCCCAAGAACACACAACTTTTCCATTAAAAAGCTGTAGTCCCTGTCTCACTGGCTACACTGGTGATTGTCCAGTTATTTCAGTACTTTAAAGGCTGCAGCAGCATGCAAAATAATTTCATTTCTTTAAAAAGAAAAAAAAGGTTAAGAAAGGTCTCCAGGAGATGGTGAGTTTTATTTTGCCATGACTGGATAGTGGTTTGATTTGCTCTCAAATGTTCCAGGGTGGAGAAAGACTAGGAGAAAGCACAGGATGCAGAGGTCTATTCAGTATAGTCTTCTCCCTCGTTTTTATCTTCATCATCCATGGAGACAGCAGTGTACTCACTTGCAGAATGAACTTGGAGGCTGCGTTTTCCTCGGGTTTCTTTGGCTCAGGTGCAGATCTACAGTCTTGATCCTTTTTTGCAATCTTTCCTGTCTGACTCCTTCCAGTGGTCCTTGTTCCCTCCATCTCCTGGCCCATGGCTGGGGTTCCCATTTTGGCCTTTCTGGGTACTCACCCGTTATTTTCATCTTTTCTTGCTGGTCGCTCCTCAGCAGGCTGAACTGGAGCTAGTCTCCCCCACCACTTGTAGAGATTGGTGCACTGTGTCTGAGCTCTGAGATCAAGCAAGAGGGTTAAAACTTCACTTCACCCATGCATTCTCCTTTGGTAGAAGGGCTGGCATTGCCTTTAGAGGCTGATCAGGTTTGGGACGCTTAGAAGTTGGAGAGTGACAGTCTTTCTCCTTATTGAGTATTTCATTTTCTAGATACTTCTCATTCTCTCTCCTTCAGGCATTTGTGCCAAATGGAGCTGAGGTCCCAATCTGTCATGATTCACTTCCTGTCCTTGACCTTTCCCATTCCTGAGTTTCTTCACTTTGCGAGCTTGGGTGCCTCTACCGAGGCTGTCTTTCTAGCTTTGGCTCATCTAGCTGACGCTGCAATTTCTCCTGCTCCTTCTGTAGCGGTTCTTCCACTTCTCTTTCTCTAGTAGCCACGTCAACAGGCTTTGCCCCTCCAGAGATAAAAGCTACTCAACTGGACTGGGAGGTGCTAGCAGAGGAATCATCTTCTTTAGGAGCACCCCAAAGCTTGATGTTCAGATTGGGTCATTGGGGGAACCTCTGTCATCACACCTGTAATCATCCCAGGCGTAATCATCTCTAGAGCCCCAGGGTCAATCATCTCATCTGTCATAGCAATCTTCATATTGGTCTTCTCCTCCTCTGTAATCACCATCTCTACAGTAATCACTACCAAAAACTCTTCTGCCACTTCCTATCTGGAATCATAGCCTCTATCATAGTTTCTGCTGCCTCAGTCATCAGAGCGATGTTGGCCTCCGTATCTATCCATATCCTAGCTTGGGCCATCACAGTATCCATCCCAATCTCGACAGCCATCATGGTACTGGTCTGAATCATAGTGATCTCAATACTTGTCTCCAAAGCTATCATCAACTCTTCACAGTGGGTAGTCATCAAAGCTGTCTGTGGCAGGATGGGCCCTCTAGTTTGTGTCTATTTTGTCAGAATCTCGATTTCTATCTCATCCAAAAGAACAATCATCCCTGTCTTTATCCTAAGCTTGATCAGCAACATCCACTGGAATTCTCCTATTACCTAGAGACTCTTCATTGAGACTCAAGGCACTGAACAGGGAATCCAGGTCCTCAAACTCTGCATAACCAAAACCTTTTAATCTGTCTGGATTTCTGGGTTCATGCGGCAAACACAATGCACTGATATTTAATCCTCTAAAGAATTCTTTAATAGACTTTTCTGTCACTGCATAAGGCAAGTTCCCCAGAAAAAGTGTAGGGTGGTGATTTCGGAAAATGGCTCTCATCAATATTGGGTTTCCAAGCAGCCCGTGGAGCAGTGGAAAGGATGGAATCATCAATTAGAGGTGCCCTTTACACATCATTGTCATTACTGTGCCAGGTGGTTGCAACATCTCCTTCCAGGTCATCCATTTCATCAGCCCAGCTGACTGGTTTGGAGACATAGGTGGTTCCTCCACCAATCCTTCCATCCTCAGTGAGAAAGTCTGTTAGGGAGATGGTCTTCCCTTTCTTATTCTTCTTTTTTGCTGAGGCCGCCATATTGGGAGAGGGAGAGAGAACCCAAAAGCCCATATCTAGGTTTAACCTTTTTTCCTGCTTTTTCTTCACTGCACTGTATCATTCAGTTCAGTAAGAAAAACAAAGCCAACAATGAAACAGGAAAGATTTGTTGCAAAGAACTGACTTAGACAACTGTGGGGTTGGCTTGATAATCCCAAAGTCTGTTGGTCAGGTCCCCAGGAAAGATAGACTGCAGTGCTTAGAAATGGGGTGGAGGTTCTGGCCACACATAAATTGCTGCTTCTGTGAATTAGACTCAAACCAATTTTTAAGGCCTTTCAGCTGATTAAATCAGGCTCACAAGTTTCTCCAAAATAAACTCTCTTCAAGTCAACAGATTAAAGGATTTAATTATATCTACAAAATATCTTCATGCTGATTATTGAGATCAGCATTTGACTAGAAAATTAAGTAGAGTAGTCTGTATAAATCTCCATATCAAAAAGGCCACTACAACTTCATATATTTTACTTACCTATTTTTAACTGCTTGTCTTCCCTCCCAGAAATGTAAGCTCTGTGGGGACATTGATTTTTTTAAAATTTTATTTATGTGTTTATTTGGTACAGAGTCTCACTACGCAGCTCAGATTCCTAGTGATCCTCCTGTCTCAGACTCCCCAGCTTTGGGATTACAGGTATGTGCCACCACACCCGATTTCATGGCTGGTATGGCATGCTTGGGGTTCCAGAGCCAGCAGGGCTTCCAGTTTTGGGACTGAACTCAGGATCCCACACTTGTGAGGCAGGTGCTTAGGTCATGGAGCTATCTCCCCAGCCTGATACTGATTTTTTGAGTCATATTTACTGCTGTACAGTACTTCTCCTCTAATCTGCAGATTCATTTGTTATGATTTCAGTTACTCATGTCAATAGGAATGGGAAAATTTTTTCAGTGAAAAATTGCAAAACTAGGGGCTTGGGAGATAGCTCAGTAGAATAAGTGCTTGCCTGGCAAGCACAAGGGTCTGAGTTCAATCCCCGGTTCCGAAAAAAAAAAAAAAACCAAAACTAAATAATTCATATGTTTTAAATACCATAGCATGCTGAGTAATGTGATGAAATCTCCACCCTAGTTCACACTACCCAGATAAAATGCATAAAATTCATCTGGAACCACAAGAGACCCTGAATAACCAAAGCAATCCTGGGCAACAAAGGAAAGGCAGGAGGCATCACAATCCCGGACTTGAAATTATACTCTAAAGCCACTGGGATATTTATCCCTGGCCTCACTTATTTGTGTGTGAAGCTTAATATCATTCCTTTCATTGGAGAGAATAATTCAGGCTTAGTAGAATATAATCAATTTTGAGCAAATTAATTTTCTATTTTTTCAAAATTTGTTAAATCTATTCATGTTTTCCTTTGTGAATTCCACTCCTTTGAAGTTTTGAAAGCTCTCTAATGATTTGTTAAATAATTTGATTTCTTGCTACCTTTCCTATGATTAGATTAATAAACTATTCTGTCTTCTTATTTGTAAAATAAATAAATAAATAAAACTTTTGAACCTCAAAGAAATTAAAATAAAACAAGAACTACAGTTATAAAAGTCAGATTAGTGGTTGCTAGTATCTGGGGGGTGTGGGGAAGGCTTAACTACAAAGGGCTACAAAAGAAATATGTGGGATAATGAAAATTATATCTTGTGTGTCATGGTGGTTATATGACGATATGCATCTGTCAGACTCAGAACTCTACACCTAAAAAGGTGAATTTACTTTATGAAAGTTATTGTTCAAGAAAACTGACTTTAAAAAAACTGTTCTCATTTTTTAAAGTTGTGTTCTTTTGATTTACATGGTTTGTATGCAATAAATAGATACTGTATATATAGGGAAAAAAACCAGCATAGTACCAGCCCAAAAAAAAAAAAAAAAAAAAGGACTGAAGATCAATGGAGCAGACTAGAAGATGCAGACACAACTAAAAACACACTCAACCACTTTATCTTTAACAAAAGGGCCGAACACGTTCACTGGACAAAAGATAGCCTCTTTAATAAATGGTGCTAGAAAAACTGGTTTCCACATGTCAAAGGCTAAAATTAGATCCATACATAGTCAAAATGGGTCAAAGATTTAAATATTAAAACTGAAACACTAAATCTTCTGGGGGAAAATGTAGATAGAAATCTTAAAGACATAGGGTTGGGAGGTTAAAAACAGGAGAATCATTATGAGTCCAACCTACATAATGAGACCCTGTGGGTGCTATAGACCCTGTCCTAAATACATTTAAAAAACAAAGACATAGGGGTAGGTAGAGAGTTCATGAACAAAAACCAAAAAGCATGGGAAATAGTTCAAAGAATCAATAACTAGGATCTCATCTTATTAAAAACTTTTTAACATGAGAAACCACTAATAGAGTAAAAAGTAAATTCACGAATTGAGGAAAAATTAAAGCCAACTTTCCTTCTGACAAAGGACTTCTATCTGGAACATGAAAAGAATTTTTAAAAGGCACAATAAATATTGTGGAAAAAATCAGACTTCTGGCGCCCATGGGACCTCCAGACCAGACCATGTGAATGAGAAACTGCCGCACCCTCAGGACCCCTCCAGAACCCTAAGCCCACTGAGTGAGTGAGAACTTCTTCCATGCATTTGGAACCTCCCAGATCCAACCCAAGCCCAGGCCTAGTGAATGTGTGGGAGAGCTTCCGACTCCTGTGCACCCATGGGACCTCCAGACCAAACCCACGCATGCCGCATGAGTAACACCTTCTGCCACATTCTTAGGACCTGTCTGCCCCTCTGAAGCCCATCTCTGAAGCCCACCAAGTGAGTGAGAACTTCTAACACACTCTCAAGATCCCCCCAGACCCAGCCCAAACCCAGGTCCTGCTAGTATGTGGAAGAGATTCTGCACTCGCCTGAACCCCCTAGGCCAGGGGCACAAAAGAGGGGCACAACAGATTCACTTCCAAGGGCTGCAGCAGGACGGAGCTGAGCACAACAGCTAGACCCAAACCAGGCACAACTGGATAAATTTATACCTAATAGGCCTGCACCAGAATTTCAGTAAGTGCTAAGGTTATAACTGCACCAAAGCTGTACACCAAAGGTCAGAAGTCAGTGCTATATGAAATGACAAACAGAAGGAGCAAAATGCAATTTCAGGCCTCTATTCCAATCAGAACAAG
This sequence comes from Octodon degus, assembly GCF_000260255.1. Taxonomy (NCBI): domain Eukaryota; kingdom Metazoa; phylum Chordata; class Mammalia; order Rodentia; family Octodontidae; genus Octodon; species Octodon degus. The sequence goes on from NW_004524578.1 coordinate 30,943,536, forward strand.
TGCAGGGGACACAAGCTCAGCTGAAATGTATGAATTAATAGCATCTGAAGTAAAGAAACAACAGCAGAAAGGAATAGAGGAACTCAGATCAGAATTAATCTCTGAAATAAAAAAGAAATCTCTGAATAGTGTCTGATGTAAAGAATCAAATGCAGAAACATATAGAGGAAATCAGATCAGAAATAATATCTGTAGTAAAAGAATTAATAACTTCTTCTCTAGAAGACACTGAAAAAAATAGAGGGGATTAGAAAAGCAATGGATTCCTTGAAGGAGCAATACAGGAAAGAAATAGATCTCATGAAGAAGAGTCAAACAGATATAGAAGAACTTAAAATTTCAATCACAAGCTTTCAAAACCATTTGAGTGAAAGTAAAGATAGAGTTTCAGATTTTGAGGATGCTGGTGCAACTAGTGAAAAGGTAAGAAAAGATCTCTTAAAAACAACTAACATGCAGGAAAAAATAATTCATCACCTGGAAGACGATGCAAACATGAACAACATGAGACTAATAGGCATCAATGAGAAAGAAGGAGTCAATACAAATGATATAAAAAGAATATGAGCAGAAGTAATAGCAGAAAACTTCCCAAATATGAGGAAGCAATCTGACATTCAGGAAACCAAAGCATACAGAAGCCAAATAACTTCAACCCAATTAAAAACACACTGCGACATATAATAGTCAGAATTCCAGAAATCCAGCACAAGAACAATATACTGAAAGCCACTAGAGAAAAGAAACAGATCACATTTAAAGGAAAACCCATCAAAATGACGGCCATCTTCTCTTCACAAACCAGGAAGGCAAGAAGCACATGGAGCAGAGTTCTTCAAGTTCTATATGAAAAATATCCCAGCCCATATTACTATAACCTGCAAAACTTTCTTTCAAGTTTTATGGACAAGTGAAATACATCCATGACAAAGAAAAACTTAAAGAATTTCATGATGACAAAGCCAACCCTACACAGACTACTAAAAGATGTTCTAGAGAAGGACCAAAATGATCAGAACTGGGCTACCCCCACATCACATTAATTATCCTAATTGTCAGTTTACTTGTCAATGTATCTTACTTGACCTTATATTTCATAAAATCAGAGACCACGTCCACTCCTTAGTCATTTATTCCCAAGATCACGCATAACATTTGCCATGTTGAGGGTGTTAAATAAACACATACTGATTATACATATAGTGAATGATGGATACTGTCCCCCTCAACTAGAGAACTCCAGCCCTTACTTCAGCATCCCGTCTCTGCTGTTTAGGGACTCATATTCAAAGTAATGAATATAAATTCCAAGGTCCTGCTTCCTAATTAGTGTTTTTATTGTTATTTCTGCTACTGGGTAAAGTCTCCAAGGACAAGAAAACTTGGAAATCAGCAATGTCTCCTCTTCAGTCAAATGAATGAGGGTTTCAGTTCTTCTCTCCCAAAAGTACAGCTCACAAGTGGCTTATTAACGCAAACAGAATCCATAAGCCAACAAGATGGCCTTTGTTCAATTGCACAACCTCTACACTAATTTCACCCTCCTTGCTCTCACCAGGCTGACAGGAGACCTCCCCTCCAAGTACGACTTTGATTGAAAGGTGGGAACAATTTCCTCTTAAAGCTCACACTCTTAAAATGTTTAAAATTCAAAATTGTTGCACCCCTCTAAGAAGACTCTCTGTGATGGACCCTGGACCTTCTCGTTTCTATGTACTCTCCCTCCTAAACTTTCCATGTGGCTCTGTAGAGGACGACAGCCATCTTAGTGGTTTTCCAGGCATTATTGCTATCTCAAGAAGGCTTTTATCACTACAACAGGATTCCTAAAACAGATTCATATTTGAGGATTAGGGGATCTGCAAACCACCTCAATGCATTTGCAAAATTTTGTGAAAATGTACATTTGTGGAGGGAGAAGTATATGGCTTTTATTAGCCTCTTAGAGTAGCCAATATGCATCACTACTGGTTCTTTTAAGTGTCCTTCAAGCCAGTCCTAACCAACAGCTTTGTCTTTCTAAAATATTTTTTCACTGAGGCCATCTCCTGGACTTAGTGAATCTCTTTACACACGACTTTCTTTGTATACAGTCAGTCTTCTTCCTGGCAACTTTCCCAAGAAAGAAATCATAAAGGGAGATGGGGGAGCTGGGAAACTTCAGTTTCAGTGCGCTGGAGTTTTATGCAAGGACTTCACCTGAGGTTCTGACTGTAACCATGTGTGCAACCATAAGCAAGTCACTATGTTCTGCATTTGGCTGTTTCTTATTTGCTTAAAAGGAAAAGGCTGTGGATAACTGGTTGACCAGGTAAAAGCTCTGATCATGATATCTTGTGTTCCATGTTCAAAAGTCCATGAGCAGGTTGCCTCTGTCTGACTGGGAGAATGAGGCTATTTTCCTACGTGTTCTTTTATCTTTGTGTTTTCTTTTTGACACATAATTTTCACTCATATTTTATATGTCAGCTATAGCAGTAAAGTCACAGGAAAAATGAATGAATCAGTTTTCAGCTTCTAAGTCTCAAAGCATAAAATACATATGGAATAAAAATCTCCAGCACAGACCACATGTGGAATAGATCTATAAGGAAGTCATGCTAATATAGAGCTTGTTTTCACCCTCTAGAACTGATAGAGTGGGAGCGGGACAGGAGGTGAAGAGGTAGTGTTTACACACCGGGGTATCCCAAGGGAAAGGGGCCTGGGCACGGTGCCCTCTGCAAGGCAACACAATGTGAGACTACATAGTAAGGGCCTGAGTCTCAGGGGGAGAGGAGGAAGGGGCTGGCCCAGTGAACAGAACTTTCCTGTAGCTGCCTGTAGAGTATGATACCAGTAGGAGCAAAGGGAATCTAGGCAAAGAGGGTCAAGGACAGTCCCCAAAACTTGAAATACCCAGGAGCAGCACAAGGAGCACCTTCTTATCAGATTAGCTTCTTCTGTAATTTCTTTGTGCTGACAGAAAAGCAGGATCCTGCCTGCTAAGTGACTACTCTTCAGTGGCTAATGAAATTCTTACTCAGATGTCAATATAAGATAAATTGGAAAAGATGACTTTGCCAAAATCCCCTCTGAGCTTTGCCTATTTGGAAATTCAAAATCCATCTTCTTGATGCCAGAAAATGTTAGATTGATTTAATAACAGGAGTCACAATGGTTATTTTCAGATGCACTGCCTTTTGTATGGTAAAATGGCCAGGGCACAGTTCTCCAAAACATACAGAATCCTTCAGTGTTCCTTTAAACATACATCAAGCTGTTAATAGCGTGCAAACACCATAGCAACATCCTAGAAGTTAATGACACAGCCCCTTTGCCATGGCAACATGTTGGAGCTCAACTGAAAGGTGCCAGCTGGGGGGGCCAAACGTGCCCCTGAGCTCTGAGAGCTGACAGCGCAAGGCCTGCACAGGGATTTATCTACACATGCGAGACAATGTGCCACTTATGCAGTTCTGCCTGGGCCACAGACCGCAGGCAGCTCCCACACTGCCTCTCTTCCAGGACATCACAAGGAAAACAAGCTGCTGCATTGAAGCTACACTGAGTCACATTATTCTAACACCACGAAAAGAAATATTAAGCCAGTAAAGTCAAGTTTTGAAAAGCCCTAAAGTACAAAACCTAGGATTTCACATTTGGGAGAAGAAATGCTACATTTGCAAGCCCACGTTATAGGCCCTGAGGAGAAGTTTAAAAATGATACGCACAGTTTGACAGATCATGGTCCGAGAATGTAGGGGTTGGCTGCTTGCACGACCTCCAACATTTTTTGCAAAGAAAAGAAACAGAGATGGAAATTACCTCTTTGCCACCACAGTGTACCATTTATATCTCACCACTATCCTGGACTTTGAGTGAAAAACACATTTTTCTACCCTGTAGTTCTGATGTCTTAGATGAACGAACAAAAGCATACAAACTTCATCGGTGACAGTTTTTGG
>NW_004524578.1:30954022-30959239 GCF_000260255.1 Octodon degus
ACTGAGTCATCTTCCCAGCCCCTATCACACTTGAATTTGCAACCCTCCTGACTCAGCCTCTCACAGTGCTGAGGTTACAAGCAGACACCACTGTGCCTGGGCTTCTTACTATTTTCCAGCAAGCAGAGCCAAGTGTTCATTTCTCCCTGCTACTCCTAGCCAATGCAGTTCAGCTCCAATAGTTACACACTGTGCACAGATGGCCCCGCCCACCTCTCCCACTCCATCTCCTCCACAAGCCTCTCAGACCTCTTCTCACCCAGAGTCTCTGTAGGTCAGAATGTGCCAGCCCCATGTTGCTGCTCACCCTCTGCCTTCTCGCCTTTCCTGGTAGAAGCAATTTTCCCAGAATTGCCACCTTATTTTGATTTGTTTTTCCAAACAGTGCCCAAGATCCTGATCTCCAGTATTCACTACATGTGCTGCTCCTTGGTACTATCTCTCTTCCTCCCTAGAATGCATGTTCCACACAGTCAGGGAATCATCCCACTCCACTCTTCATCCCTAGAGCCAGACTAGAGTCAAGTGCACAATGGACTCCTAAAAAATCTGTGCAGGGTGAATGAATGCACTTGGATTTGCTTGTGACTTTCCTTTAAAGGTAAGAAAACTACATTTCCAAACACAAATCTCTGCAAACTGTGGTCTATTAGTCACTCAGTAGTGACAAAAACACTTATTGAACAGCTGTCGTGTACATTTATTTGTTGCACCGGTTTTGTTCCATGAGGGATATATTCTTCATGAAGGCCAGCTATGTTCTTTATCTTTCAAAATTGTTTAGAGAATTCAGGTACTTTTTTAATGTTTCCTGCCCTTCACTTATCTATAACTAAAAATCATTCTATGTTCTGCACATGCTCAACTGCAGCACTTAAGTAGATAGCAAAGAGTGACGTTATTCAAATTGGCGTGTAAATATTGGTGTATAAACTAGAGTAATTACTTTTTCACTGTCTTTCACATTAAATGGGCTGTCCCCTCATGTATGCTAGCTCAGGGTGATCACAAAACTGCTGACAAATGCTTCAGAGAGGAAGTGCCCCCTTCTGTCTGTCCTGGCCAAGTACCCACATGTTCCCTTGGCCTCCTCCAGGGCCATGAGTCCAAGCAGGAGTGCCAGCTGCTCCTGGGCCCCTCCGTGGCACTCCATGTTCTCCTGCCTCTTTCCATCCCATCCAGGTGGCACTGGCTGGTGCGGGCTGGGCCAGTGCTGTAATGGAATGAGTGACACACCAGTGCCTAGGTGACCACTCTTCCAGACCTCACTGCCTCCTGTGAAGTCAGTGTGACCCTCCTCTGACCCCACTGACACCACATGAGCTGGTAGGTCAGAGTTTGGAAGCACTGGTTCCACTAAAGGTTCCTACTGTTTACTGTTTCCTGGCCAGATTCTCAAATCCTGTGTACTTGCTTTCATACAAGACCATTGAATCCAGGGGCACAGGACCATTTCATGATGCTTATGTGTTCAAAGACACATGGGCTGTTTCCAAAACTTAGCTATTATGAGCTGTGCTGCTATAAACATAGATATACTTGTATCACTCTAATAGGATGTCTTTAACTCCTTTGGGAAGATACCTAGAAGGAGAATAACTGAGTCAAATGGAATATCTAGTTTTAATTTTTTGAGGAATCGCCATACTAATTTTCAGAGTGGTTGTATATTTCCATGAGCAATGTAGAATTGTTCGTTTTTCTCCAATCTTTCCAGCATTTCTTAGTATTTTTATTTTTATTTTATTTTATTTTATTTTATTTTATTTTTATACAGAACCTTGCTACATAGTTCAGACTTGTGATGATCTTCCTGTCTCAGCCTCTCCAGCTCTGGGGTTCCAGGGATGATATGGCATGCGGTACTAGGGATTGAACTCAGGCCCTTGCACTCGCTGGGTAGGTGCTTATGGCCTCAAGCTATCTCCTCAGCCCAGAATTTTTACTTCTTAATGACAGCCACTCTTTCTAGAGTGAGGCAGAACCTCAGTGTTTTAGCTTTCACCTCAGCAGTGCTGATACTCGCAATGTTGAACACTTTTTCATGCATTTATCGGCCATTAGTATTTCTTCTGTGAAATGTCTTCTGACTTCAGTTGCCCCTTTTTTGTTGGGTCTATTTTTCTGGGAGAAGCTGATTTTTTTAAGTTCTTCATATATTCTATATTAGTCCCATGTTTGAGGAATAGCTGGTAAAAAAAATCTCATTCTGTATGTTATTGCTTCACTCTGTTGGTTTTTCCTTTGTTATCAGAAGCTTTTTGATTTGATATGATCCCATGTGTTGATTCTTGGTACTATTTTGTGCCATTATGTTTCTTTTCAGAAATTCCTTGATACACACATTTTATCTACTTTATCTTCCAGCAGATTAAGTATTTTGTTTTTGTTATGGTTTGTGTATAGTGTGCTCCCAAAACCTCATGCAGTTATAAGGCAGACTTCTAGATTTTGTGATTAATTCATGATCCATTCCTGAGATTATGGTGTCAGTGCTGCTGGGATTATGGGTGTGAGTGTTATGCCTGGCCTGGGGTAGATAGCCTGAATGCAATATAAGGGAGTCAGACTTCTCTGTTGCCACTGTTGCCACTACTCCTCCCATTTGCTCTTGTTGTTTTTCTGTTTTCTGCCACAATGAACTGCTGCCCTCTGCCATGTGCCACTCTGCCTTGGAACCAGCTGAGTATGGATTGAAACCTCCAAAAACTGTGAGCTAAATAAATCTTTCTTTCCTTCATTTTGGGTATCAGGTATTTGTCCCAGCAATGAGAGAAGAGTGACTGAGACAAAAGTTGGTACCAGAGAAGTAGGGTCATTGCTGTGACTACCTGACCATGTGGATTATGAGCTTTTGGGAATTGCTTACAGGAAGAGACAGGAAAGGGTTAGAGATACCACCTACAAGAGAATCACTGGAACAGATTTAGCTGTAGGGGAGATTCTGGTCAGAGCTCAGAATACCAGAAGGCTGATAGAAATCCTGCCTGTAAAGACCAGGCTGCGGAGTTTTCTTTTGGGAAGAAGAACTGCATTGGTTGTTGGACTCTGGATGGAATTTTGCTCATTTCCAGAGATTTTGCCTGAGACTGAGATTAGGCATGGCACACTGATTAATTTGGCAAAAGAAATCTGAAAGCAATCAAATATTGAGGCAGTGCATGGCTATTGCCGGAGGCTTTTAGTCTGATTATGCTGAGAATCAAGAGTAAAGAGCCCAGCAGGAAGATTTAAGATGTTGTGAGTTTGACCAGAAAGGAAGCTTGAATAAAGCTGTGGAATGCAAAGATAGAGCTGAGAGGGTTTCCCTTGCTGAGAAGGAACTAGAGAGTGAAAAGGATGACCTGAGGGCATCACAAAAGGCAGCAGTTCTCCACAATTTGAAGCCTCAGAATTACAAAGGTGACAAGTTGGTGAGCTAGCTCAGAGGCCTAAAGTACCTTTTTAGGCAAGCTTAGGCAAGTGCATGGATGTTGGTTTGATCCCTGGCACAAAATGACATGCCAGCCCCTCCATAAAGGTATGCTGAGCTGGCCACAGAATCCAGGCATGGTGGCATATACCTGCATTCCCAGTGCTGGGGAGGCTGAAAACAGGAGGATCACTATGACTCCAAGCTGCATAGTGAGACCCTGTAATAACCAAATGCTTTTGTAAAAAAGAGAATTGCAAGGGTGGAGGACTTGGCCTTATGGGGAAAGACACAGAGCCCCATGGTCCAGAATGTCAGTGATGGCTGCACCAGGTTCCAGAATGGCGCCAACATAGACAAATTATTCCTCAGAATCAAGGTCAGAGCACTCAGTGATCCAGGCACTCAACCCCTACACCCAAGAGAGAAGGAAACCTGGTTACTGCTCCATCTGGCAGTGGACCTTGGCATCATCCACATGGCATTGGTTTTAAGTGCTTGCAGAATGCAGGAGTTCTAAGGTTAAAAAGGCTTCCATCTAGATTTCAGAAGAAGGTCTGGGAGGCCAGACAGTGTGCCCCTGAGAAGGCAGTATGTAAAGCTGTCAGTAACAAGCCTATTCAGTGGAAACCCCAGAAACTTGGAAAAGCCAGACAATGTGGATTGTCTAAGGGAATATGGATCATCTAAGGGAAACTGCAAAGAGCAAGCAAAGCAGGCCTGAGAGAGAAGCCATGGGAGCTACCACCAAGACTGCCATAGGGGCGGAGCCACATGGAGCTTACATTTTGCCACAGATTGCTTCAGATGTTCCACATAGAACTACAGGATTTAATGTTTGTCTTTCTGGATTTTGGACTTGCTTTGGTCCCAATGCTTGGTATCCTGCTGTGTGCACCTTTTGGAATGGTAATGTTTATCCTGTGCCATTGAATGTTGGAAATGTTTAACTTTTCATTTGTATAGGTGCTCACAGCTAAGAGTTTGCCTTGGATCTTGGAGGAGACTTGGGACTTGAAATTTTCAGCAATGCTGAAACTGTTGGGACTTTGACAACTCTTAGAGATGGACTAAAACACCTTTTGTATAAAGGGATGTGCATGAGTCTTTGGTGGTCCAGGGACAGAATGTTATGGTTTGTGTATAAGTGTCTCCCCAAAGCCTCATACAGTCATGGGGCAGCATCTGGGGTCTGTAATTGATTCTTGATCCAATGCTGGGATTGCCAGTGTGAGTGCCCTGGGGCATATACTCTGCATTACAATGTAAGAAGGGAGAGAGGCCAACTAGCTGCTTGAGTTTCTGTCCCTCCCTTTGCTCTCTGCTCTTTGCTGCTCCCATGAAACTTTGCTCTCTGCCATGTGCCACTTTGCCTTGGAGCCTGCTGAGTATAGACTAAAACTTGCACTGATGGTGAGCTAAATGAACCTTTCCTTCCTTCATTTTCAGTGTTATGTATTTCGTCCCAGCAATGATAGACATGTAACTGAGACAATTAATATTTAGATCTTTGATTTATTTTTATTTTACTTTAGTACATAGTGAGATACATGGGCCTGTATTCAATCCTCTGCCTAGAGACAATTTTTCCAGCACCACTTATTAAAAAGGTTATCTTTCCTCCAATGAACTCACAGAGAAAGAAGATAGGAAAACAGTAACATTTAAAATGACATCAAAAAAATTAAATCTCACCCTGACTAACTATCTATACTGATATCTGTGAACTAAGCTACTGCACTGCAGATGGTAATTTGTAATAGTGGTTTCATATTGGGAGTGCCTGTCATTGTGGTATTCTGAAT
>NW_004524578.1:30960339-30965442 GCF_000260255.1 Octodon degus
ATCACAAGTCTGCATCTTGTACAGCAATTAACCACTAAGAAGAATATATGCAGTGTATTATTTGTTGAAACTCTACTTTCGATTTGATTTGAAACTGTCTCATTGGTATATGTTTATCAATAAAACTTCGAAAAGAAAAAAAAATTAAATACTTAGGAATTAACCTAGGAAGATCTTGACAATGAAAGCTGCAGTAATCTGCAAAAGGAGACTGAAGAGGACACCAGAAAATAGAAAGCTATCTCCTATTCCTGTATATGTAGAACTAGTATAATCAAAATTATCATACTTCTGAAAATACAGTGTACAGATGTAATGCACTCTCAAGCAAAATACTTACGGCATTTCTCACAGACCTAGAGAAAACAATCCTCAAATAGAAGAGGTATTCCTGGCTAATGAGGGCAAAGCGGGATATATTGCAATTCCAGATGTGAAGTTATGCCACAAGCTACAATGACAAAAAAAGCATGGTATTGGCACAATAACAGACATGTAGTTCAATGGGACAGAATAGACAAAGCAGAAACAATTTCAGGCACACATAACTATTTAATCTTAAATACAGTTGGGACCTGCCTTACTGAGGTGTGGGGGAGACTCTGCCCTAGATAAAGACACTTAGACCAGGATCACTTTTAGAGCCAGTCTACTAGGCCTCACTGTCTGGTCATCACAGGCCATGTGTCTGGGAAATTGCTTTCTTTGCCAACTGTCCTATAAATTCACACTTTGAGTATAAAATGACAGTACTTTAAAATGTGAAAACAGGTTTAAGGATATAGCTCAGCAATCTAAGCGCCTGCCTGACAAGCACAAGGACTTGGGTTCAATCCCTAGTACCACACACAATGTTGGCCCTGCACTAAGCCAGCCACCAAAACCAGGTATGGTGGCACATGCCTATAATCCCAGCGCTGGGGAGGCTGAGACAGGAGGATCACTAGGAGTCCAAGCTGTGTAGTGAGACCCTGTACCAAATGAATAAATAAATAAAAGACTAAAAAGAAAATCAGAATGTGAAAACAGGATAGTATAAAGACATGAGACCAGTTCTCCTTAGAAAATACTTCAAGAATTTGCAATATTTTATGTTTCTCATTAAAAACAGGAGACTTGTGTTAGCTCTAACATCTCTGCCAGCTTTTGAGAATTTACAAAATTCTTTTAGTGTTCCAGATGTGATGCATCATATTAGCACAACTCCATACAAGAGAATAACTCTACAAGGAAAAACACATATTTCTCCTGATTTTTGTGTTCATTGAAGTCCTATGAATTCATTGAATCCTACTAACATGCACACAGCTTCATGTTAGTGGTCTTATGTTTTTGCTATGATTTCCAGGCTACAAGTCTGATCTGCCTTATTAAAGGTAAAGTGGCCAACAGTATACACTTTTTAAAATTTGATTTAAAAAAATAAAATTTGATTGTAAGTACAGTTTCACAGTTAAAAACTTACAAATGTTCCTAGTGACTTTTTCCTGCCTTTTTAATTATAGCATCATTGGCCCCTCCCCAATTAAGGTAATACATCTTAAAGATGTAAAATTCTCCCAGTTGGTTATTAAAACACAGCATTCACTGATGTATGCTTTCTTTATAAACTTATCTTGTGTAGTAGGTATACCCTTGTGGGAAGTGGGTATTTGAATTGGGCTGAGGCAGAGGGCTAGAGATGGCCAAGGCACCAGTAACATAACTTCTGTGTGAATGGGGATGATTGCATCGGTTATGGAATTTCCTTTGATCATTAACCATGGACATAGTTATTACCTGAACCTGAGTGTTAAGTCAGATATTTTCTATCCTAACATGAATATAGAAGTTTTGAGTTACCCATATACCCCTGTTTTATCTCATCTTATTGAAGAGGTGGATAATATGGGATAGTTCACCACTGATACAATTGTTGACACAAGATTAATAGCCATCTTTTATGTTTATGCTGTCATCAATTTAAAAAGAGGTTAGATCTGTTTTGCCTCAATAACTTCAACATACTTTACATTTCTACTTTTATTATGAGGAAACTTTTATTACCACCTGTCTAGCCCCTGAAATCTTTGTGTCCAAAGTGAAAAACAAAGATCCAAATAAACACATCATTCAAAGCTAGATGACAGCTCAAGAAATTGGCAGTATCTGCTTTTAATTGTATTTGCTATTTTATTTCTTGAATGTTATTGTGGTTCCATTCTAATACAGTTGACCAGTCTACCCTCTGAAAATGTTTCCCATTGTAATACTGATCTAGACACTGCCACGTAGAAAGACTTGTGCCCTTTTTCCTCCTAAACAGAAAAGTTTGAAACTAGAAGCCACTGCAATAACATGACTACTGCTTCCCCAAAATGTGCGACTCATGATGTGCACTTCTCCAGAAGTATTTGTTTTAGTCCATGATGTCTACCTAGAGTGCTTCCTACAGGCCTCAAAGAAAATTTGCAAGGTTAATTAGACCTTTACAGACATTTGCTCAGCTTTGCAGTTTCTTCTTAACTTGACCTGTGGTCAGTTCTTAAATTTACCTCACTTTTATAAAATTTAGGGACTAAGATAAAAGAACCCAATAGTTTACCTGAAACTCTTTAAAATCAAGATGATCTTTTCCTAGTGAGGAAAATAATGTTCAAGGCCACAGGGTTGTGACAAGGACAATAACCACAGGTTGTTTGTTTTCTCTGAGCACCAGCCAAAAGGAATGGATTAATACTTAGATAAACACAGGCTAAAAGTAAGGGTGAGATTCCTTATTTTAAATTACCCCTTTAGGGGCTGGCCAAATAGATCAGCGCATTAAAGCACCCACAAGCAGGCACAGGTTAAAGCACCCACAAGCAGGCACAGGTGCAATGGGTTCTATCCCACAGCCTGCTATGCTGGCCCTGCTCCTGGGGTGCTCTGACATGGCAATTGAGACTGGGTGTGGTGGCACGTGCCTGTAATCCCAGCTCTTGGGAGGCTAAAAGCAGGTGGATCACTATGAGTTCAATCTAGCAGTGAGATCCTGAACACCCTGTAGATCTTTCCCTAAAATACAAAAATAAAATAAATAAATTGTCCCTTTACTGTGTTAAATTTTTCCTTCATAATAAAAAAGAAGAAAAGATATCTGTATCATGTTTGGTTGAGCTATATTTCAACTTAAGAAGATGAATCAAAGGACTGCTTAGCCATTTCCCATTCTAGCCCTAGGAAATACTAACTTTCTTGCCAGTGAAGAGTGTCAGAAGCAAGTGAACTGTAAAATGGATCCTGAACTGAGACAGGCAGACTCCTATGCTTCTCCTCTATCTCCCTTAGTAACTCTGACAATAGAAATTTCCTTTGGATGGGACTGGAATATATCATTGCTCTTGGAAGACAGCTTCCCAGCCTGAGTTTGAGAGGTGGCCTAGAGAATTATCAGCCCCCATTCTCTTTCACTGCAATCATGAATAAACAATAAAATAAATTCAGGATTGTTCTCCAAATCCAGACATGCAGAGGACTCTGACAGAGACTGGACCCCTGTATCTGCCACACCCCAGTTGAGTTGCAAAAGATCATTATACAACTGGTTTTAGGACTAACAAATACTTAGATCTTGGAAATTGTAGATTATTTACTGTTGTCCCACAGCAATTATGGGAAGAGCTTTGGATGATCTTCTGAGAAATTCAGTGTAGTATGCATTGAAAGAGAAAGCCACAGTTTGAATAAAGGAAACACAAGAGGGCTACAGGAAGTTAAAAAATAAAGATGGGGATTCCTCCTCCTTTGTGGCAGGAGTACAAATAGCCAGTGTTCATGAAACTTACAAGACCTCATGCTTTGGACAACCATCCAATAGCTTTGTCACATTCAAAGCACTGTTTAACTTCCATGTTTAAACTCAGATTCTATGGATACAATATGCATTATATCCAATATCTCTCCATAACTTAACATCTGAATGAGACTATAGATTTACAATTTAGTCTTTTCAGTAATCATTCTCTTCTCCCTTCATCCAGGAATGTAGCTCACCTCTGAGTGCTCATATTCTACCTCAGCAAGAACTGTCCTTATTTAACTTTATTCACCAAGCTTGGTCTCCATACTCTTTATTTTGTAGCATTTTTCACATTGGTCTCTTAAGAATGTATTTGTTGGGACCAGGGAGATAACTCAGTAGAATAAGTGCTTGCCTGGCAAGTGCAAGGGCCTGAGTTCAATTCCCAGTTACACACACACACACACACACACACACACACACACACACACAGAATGTATTTGTTTAATAGATACTAATAATCATTTCCTTCATGAAGGAAACTGTTTGACTTGGTTAATAAGGTCTTTCCAGCACATAGAACAATGCCTCGCTCACAGTTAAGTGCTTGAACATAAACTTGGTAGATGAATGAATGAATGAATGAATGAGAGGCACTAAGCAATGGTGAGAGTATTCTAGATGAACACAGTAAAAGTGGAGCTGATTTGCATTCTTAAAAAGATAACAGTTTGAATCAAGAAAGATGAAATGTTAGCTAGCATAAAAGGAGGGAACAGGTGTCCCCTACTGTGAAAGTAGCCATCCCACTAAACCCCTGAAGCTTGAAGCAGCCCCCACCTTATGACCAACTGCAAGGCCTGCATTATCATCATGCCATGACGTGTGCTCTAACAGATGAAGCTCAAGAAAGTGGAAGATCTTGTAAAGCTATTCCAAAGAATCTTCAACTAGATCTCTAGAAAAGGAGGAGCCTTGAAGTCAGTAAATAACATGGTTAACAAAAATTAGAGAAAAAGAAGGGCTGCGAAAACAGCCAACGTTTTGGCCCTAGCCCGTAGGGTCAGTGAGGACTCAGGACATAGGAGAACCTGTACTGTAAACGTCATGTAACTCAGTGGTGTCCCAAATTTTCTGATCAAGGAGATTATGGGGCCAGAGAAGAAAGTGATCCACGATATAGAGTGTGCCTAAGGAGAGTCACATGGAGAGAAAATATTCTCTCAGGCTTTCACAGAGAGCAAATTGATCAAGCAATAGTTGTGACTCATCTACATGGCTGACACTGACAAAAGATCTACAAGCTGCAGTACAGGAGTTCAGGGTAAATCCTGAAGGGATTT
>NW_004524578.1:30973336-30977499 GCF_000260255.1 Octodon degus
AAAAAGTGATATCAATGAAGGATCATTTTGTATCTGTATATACAAAATAGTTAGGATAGGTATACAGCTACTTTCTCTTAATTAAATGAGAAGAAAGATTTGGACTAATAGTATTTGGACAGGATATCATGTCTGCATCTTGTACTATGAATAACCACTACAAAGACAACAAAATGCAACGTATTAATTATTGAAACTGACCTACAAATCAGTTTTGAAACTGTCTCATTGCTATTTGTTTCTCAATGAAATAAATAAATAAATAACATGGTCAAAACAGCATTCTATGAATAAAGTAGGAAACACAAGCTCCCATGTCAAGATAGGTATTGAACACATAATGCTGAGGGTAATATTCCCATCAGTTCTCTCTACTATAAGCCCTATAATACTTGATATGAAGTCCACAATGCAAGTATTAGATAAGCATATCTCCTGGGACCAGCTCTTGTGGGATTATAGACCAGGCATGAAATAATAGGTGTGGAAATGAAACAGCTATGGAAAAACCAAGGAATGTAACACACATAAATAATATTAAATAAAATGGGGGAAAAAACTCAAGACAAAGTGAGGGCCAAAAGCTAACATCATAGTCTAGAGATATATGCATACCAATGTTTATAGCAGCACAAGTCATACAACTAAATCCTGGAAGCAGCCTACCTACCCACCAGCAGATGACTGAATAAAGAAAATGTGGTATCTCTGCATGATTGGATGCTACGTGGCTATAAAGAATGACAAATTTGGGACATTTGTAAGAAAATGGATGTACCTGGAAAACATAATGGTGAGTGCAATAAATGCGCAAGTTTAGATACTGCATCATGCGTTTCTCTTGAGTAAGGAAAGGTACATTCAAAGATCACAATAAAGGATGGTTAGAAGAAAGCTACTACTGGAATTAATTAAATTCATTCATTCAAATTCTTGCCTGGCAACTTGCCAGTTAGGGCCTTATTTAGGAACAAGATAAAAATGACACTTAAAAAATCTCTTAGTCAGAAATCCTAATTTTGATTGTTTCTCTCTCATTGTGTCAAAGAATATTCTGTTTGTGGGAAACACACTTGAAAGTCCTCAACAACCGTGTCTCAGCTGGGGAGCAAACATGCTAGGTCAAGTTATCAGCAATTTATTCTCAAACTTAAAAAAGTCTTAAAAACAGGTTATTTTATAGATTTTCATTCATAAATTTGAGCTTAGTTACAGGCATTTTACACACTTAAAAGATTTTTTAGTTTCAAAAATGTTTGCTGACAATGTTTTATTCATTTTATTTATTTATTTATTTATTTATTTATTTATTTATTTTGTATTGTAGGGAAAGGTCTACAGTGTGTTCAGCATCTCACTACTAGATAGGACTCGTGATTCTCCTGTTTACAGCCTCCCGAGAGCTGGGAATATAGGCCTGCACCACCACACCCTGTCTAAATTGGTAATTGAAAGATGGTCCTAATTGCAGCTACTTCACAGAATTTTTGTCAGGATTAAGTGAGTTCATGGTTCTCCAGTGCTTAGAGCAGTCCTTGGCAAAGGAGAAGTGCTTAAAACAGGTTGCCTTTTGTCTTCCAACAATCACAGAGTCTAAATGAATAAAGAATTGGCTGGCACCCTGAAGTTAATGCTCCATAATATGGTGTAAACTCCATTGCCACCCACTCCAAGGCCAGAAAGGAAGATCAGCTCCACCTAAACTTGGGAAGCAGCTAGTCCCAAAAGCTCTGGGACATCCTGACTAGACCAGGTGACTGAGAAGCAAAGTAGTTCGAGCCTGGCAACAACAGATCTTTGCTTGTCCATAGGGAGCTGACATTTTCTCTGACATCTAAAAGAAAACAAGAACACTCAAAGACCAATTGTCCTCCTATTGAAGAAGTATCAACTTAGATACTGCATATCCTTTCTCCTTCCAAAAGAACTTGAAGCTTAATTTGGCCAATGGCTGGTTAAAGAGAGACCATTGAAATTTATGATCTACACAGTAATAGCTGTAACAAACAATAACAGCAATCATGGTAATTGCAAACATTTATCCATACCATGGGCAAAGGTCTTACCGGCAATTTCTTGTTATAAATCTCACACACCCTTAGTGAAGTGTAAGCCCCATTTTACAGAAGGAAAAACTATTCCCAAGTTTCTGCATAATAGGAAATCAGGGTGATTTCAGTAGAAGAGCTAAGCCAAGACAAGCATGAACTTAGCAGACAGAGGGAAATCTGTCAGGAAATAACTCTGCTGATCACTTTATCACTCAGCACCTAGAGAGCTTCCTCTTACTTTGTGAGTTTCTAGTAATATAACAATGATCTCAATCCTGACAGATATGCAAAATGGAGCAAGTCATATGAAAGGATACTTAAGGCTGAGTCACTTCCTATGCTTTCAAATTTTAGACTGATCTATAAACTTGGCTCCTGGCACGTCTATTTCAGCAGAAGTTATATTATTAAGTTGTTTTGATGTATTGATGATCAGTAACACCTATTTACAGCTTTTTGATGCCCAAAGTAATTTATTCATTATTTTAGTTTCTCCCTCAATAATGATAAGTAGGGAGTTTTGGTCTCTATTTGGATAAATAATTTAGACTCAAACATGTCCTCAATCCTTTGAACTAAGAGGCAGAACTGGGTGCCAAAGCCCTGCTCTCAGGCTCACAGGCCAGAGCTTTTCCACTATATTACACTTTAATCATTTAACTGTGTGAGCAACTCAGTCCTCTTCTGGAAAAAACAATGAACCTCCATAGTCACACTCTTGATACCCAAGGAGGTCAAAGGACTTACAGAAATGTCACTGGCTGAGGAAGATGGATGTGTGAAACAGAAATTGAGATTGAATAGCTGTGCTGATTGGGACAAACACCTCAAAACTCTATTGTAAACAGTTAACTAGAGGCCATTTTTATATGCTGAGTGCAGTGGATTTCTGAATAGTGGTCAACTTATTACACCCAGATGAATTAAACTAGTATGCTGCTGGGGGTGGGAGGCCCACCTGAGGGCTGGTGCCAGCAGCATCAAGGCAGAACAGGAGAAGCTGCTGCAACACTATTAGGGATGCTGTTTGGAGAAGCTGTTGGAGACATTGGAGGCTGCTAGTGCTCTTGGGCTGTTCTGCTGGAGGACCTTGTCATGCTGGCTCTCCTGAGGAACTTTTGAGAAGCTTAGCTCCTCATCTTGAGTATCACTTTCTGACACCGGAGAGGAAGATGGTGCACTGCTCAGTCTCATAAAGCTTGTTGCATTGGCTTTCCTGATGGGAACTTGGCTTTCCTCATTACTGGAGGAGCTTGGGGCCTCACCGCTGCTGAGGATGGCTGTGGAACTTCTGGGGAGCTCTGGTGCTTCTTAGTTCCCGTTCAGATCGCTCAGCCTGCTAACACAGATCCTTCATCCTGCTGGCATAGACTTCCTACATTCCACAACTGGCCTTTGGGCCCTTCTAGCACAGATCCATGAAGCAGACCTGCATGAGACTTTACTGTGGGCTCTCAGCCTCCAGTTTGACTTGTGGGAGGCATGTGATGAGCTCTAGGTTTCCAGATGGACTCATACAGGATACTAGGATCTAGTCCCTCAGCTGGTGTCTTTAGCGTTATGTGTGTGGACAGATTTCCTGAACTTCTTATATATGATTCTTCAGTAATTTATTATAAAATACTATTAAATAAAATGTGTTCTGTATTATATTGTTCCCCTTGCAAAAACCCCAAACCAAAACACTGAGAAACATAGACTTTTGAGCTGGCCAAATAGCTCAGCAGATTAAAGCACCTGCAAGCAGGCACAGAGGCAGGGGGTTTGATCCCCTGGCCTGCTGTGCCTCCACCCACCTCCTCCCCAGTGCACTGAGACAGCAATTGAGACTGGGCATGATGGCTCATGCCTATAATCCCAGCTCTTGGGAGGCTGTAAACAGGCGGATCACTATGAGTCCAATCTAGTAGTGAGACTCTGAATATCCTGTATACTCTTCCCTAAAACACAAAAAGAAGGTGCGGAGAGTTTCCTGCTACCCTGCGCCAGCGGGACCAATCCCAGCCCAGGCGCAGCGTGGGCCGGACCCTCTCCCAGCCCCTCGGGCCGCCCCCCACCACTCCTCAGTGCCTCCCCCAACCTGCCCGCCAAGTAGGATTTTCTGCCGAGTTC
>NW_004524578.1:30984746-30989736 GCF_000260255.1 Octodon degus
AAGAAGAAGAAGAAGAATGAAATATAGACTTTTGACTGACAAAAAGGAAATTCTCTTGAAATTCTTGATTTTATACTTCCTGCTTTAATCCAGGCTGACTAACTAGTACCCAAAGGAACAAGATCATCTTCCACTCCAGTTCTCAACATTTCAACAGAAAAGAGAAGTATTTACATTATTTTACAAAACAATATTGAGTGATTAAAGCTTAGAGCCTGTTACTGACCTCTAGGTGACAAGAGGAATAAAGATCCTAGAACTAGTGAACAAGCGAGTGTTCTCATTATAGTTAGGTAAGAGTTAGCACTGGCATTGCCCAGTTTTCCTCTGGGTTTTGGGAATTTTATGTCATCTTTTCATAGTTGCAGTTATTAGTGGATTCCAAAGATACTCTGAGTCAGATTTAGATCACATTTGTTCAAACAGTGGAATTTCTGCTTTGAAGGACAGAGGAAAATTCTAATTTCATATCACATCAGCATGCACATAGTTTTCACATCTGCTGGCCAAAGCACTGGACACATTGACTGCTTTGATATAAATATTTATTACTGATGCTCTGTACTTTCCAAAAAATAGGCAATGAATTCTCTAGTCAACAAAGAGTTTTGGTCTTGATAACTGCAAGCTTCCCACTTGAAGTCAAATCCCTAGAAAAGCTCTCCTGCTTATGCCACTGTGGTGGTGTATGACAAGCTCTTCTCTGGAGTTGAAACTTTAGAAGCTGAGCATTTTGGAGCTAGGACCCATGACTCTAGATCAGGATTAACTGGAGGAGGCACAGGGAAGAAGGGACCATTGTAGTCCCTGGAAACAAATGCTAAGACATCGCTCTAAAGAATTTTTTAGTGCCTTAAAAGGAAAGCACAATGAGGAAAGCATCAATCACTGCACCAGGGAAACCTCCCTAGCTGTCTGTGACATAGAAACATCCTCCTTCCCTCATACACACCCTCTGACCTTCCCCTCAACCATTGTGTTATGCTGGGAATATACCATGTCTTTGCCAGAGCAAATCACACTTGTGTTGGTTCCACTTGTTTTTTTTTTTTTATTTTTTGTTGACACTTGGAATATGGATATCTCAAAGTGATCCCAACCTATGAGTCCATCCTGTTGTTTATGTATCCAGATTTTCCATTTTAACTAACAGACCTAGTGAAGACATTTATCTGGCTTAGCTTGTCAATCAGCACACATATTCCAACCTTTTTTTCCAATCAACACTGTACTTCATTATATAATTTCTTGCATGAGTTCAAGTTCAAAATTATTAGCGGGCACTATTTTTTAATGCCATCAAACTCTAATACAAAAAAGATTTAGCTCCCCTTCTATTGCTAGTGAAAAATCCTTCTATTAAGCCATTGTCCTCTTTGTAATTAGCTATGCTGGTTTTAGTCTTCGGCAGCAGTAACAAACAGGCCACTGCAAATATGAAGAGTTTAAGAAGTACTATGAAAAATGTGAATGGAAGCACATGGCTGTTGCTGGAGACACACACTTCCACACACTACCCAGAATGTTCCTATGGGAGTAGACAGAGAACTGAGAAGCACAGAGAACTGCTGGCTCTGAGTTGCAACTGTCTTTTAAGAATGCTTGCCACAGGGACCTACTGTATCATAATAAAAGACCCAGTTATACCACCAGTATAATCAAAACTGTTCTTAACACACCACAAACACAAATACTCTGACTTCAACATACCATTCCAGGTTCTCCATCTCAGCTGTCTGCGTGCCTATTGTCCCATAACACCATGTGAGCAATATCCAATCTACCAGCATAGCAAGCCTCAGAGAAGCTGAGCTTATGTAAGGTTTGTCCAGATCTATCAGGAAGCAGCAAGGTGAACTAGGGAAAGAAAGGAAGAGGACACCTACGGAGCCTGCCAGGCCTGAGGGTCTGTGGATGCATTGCCCCAGCAAATCCTTATCAACCTGAAAGGTCATGTATTCTGCATTTTATATAGGAGAAAATAATTGATCATAAAGTTTAATAAGCTGACCAATATCTCATGTTGGGTAGTGGTTTCCCGAGACCACATAGAGGGTCAAATGTTGACCTCTTTCTGCTGTATCCCATTGGCCAAATCCTAAAGTCCAGGCACGGGGCATGGGAAGATGAGAAATGTTTCAGAAGATGATATTCATCTTAACAGTAACTATAAGTCAGCATTTACCTTCTTCTTACACACAGCACTCTGGCAAGAATGTAGAAAATATAATGAAATGAGTAGAATTGAAGACAAGGAGCCTATAAGAAGGTACCACAGTGTTCCAGAAAAGGGCTGATAAGGTCTGGAAGTCAGTCACATGGCAGTGAGGAGTCCCAGGTTCCAAGGAACATGAACAGACCACAATAACAATTCGTACCCTCTGGCTACTTTGGCAGAGCTCTCATTGCATTTGGCGGGCTCCCCTATAGGGTCAGAGTTGAGGGTCTACCATAACCAAGTGCTCAGGGAAACAGGGCTCAAGGAGAATGACTCTGTGCCCAGATGCTTCTGCTGCCATACTGCAAGGCACGGCCTTCAGCCGTTCTGCTGTCTTTCTACTCCTCCCTCCACATCAGGGACCTGAGGAAGAGCAGCTACCTGGCTGAATTTAGGTCACATGCCAGAGATCTGCTTTGGGATTTGGCCAAAAAGAGAAAGTATCTTGTACTCTGGATTCCATCATGCAAGGCAGGCACCTGGAATTACCTCCCAACAAAAGACTCACAGTGGATTAGAGCTATGCAGTGGAAGTAAGAGCACTACTGAGGAGGTGGGATGAGTGCTGGGCACCAAAAATGGATCAAGGATCACAAGAAGCACTAGCAGAGAATTTGAGGAGAAAAGAATGGCATTTGAAGATCCATACGCATCAAACACTTAGTAAGAGTACTATGCACAGGGCACCAGACTGTGGAATCAGAGACAAAAGGCAGCAACAAGCATAGACTCTGATCTTTAAGGGGCTTACACAGAACATAGGATCCAAACATCAGAAAGACAAGTGACATATATCAATCACATATGTGTCATATGTATCATGTGTCAGATAAATGCTATACATGATAAGACCATGAAATACAGAGGTCAGAAAGTATATCAAATTCAAAATAATCAGAAAAGTCTTCCCAAGCATAGTGATATTTTGGGCCAGCAGACAGGAAGAAAGAACATGTAGGCAAGTAGCATGGGTGAGCAGTGGTGTGGAGCTGCACTACATAAAGTGCATTTTGTGAATCAATTCCTGCACAGTGGTCTCTGGAACAGTTCATACGTAAACCACGCTCCACTGAGAGTAAGTGATAGTGAAGACGCACCACTATCAGTAACTTTTCCCCATCTCTTTTTTTCTTTAGCTCACTTAGGTCAATTTCAAAATATTAAAGAGCGAACCAAGGACTGAGAGGTTGCAGTGTACCAGTAATAGTGGGAGAAGCAAGAAAACAGATCTAAGAGAGACAGGCATTGCACTTCAAGTTTCTTCTTCCTTTCCTGGGCCAGGCCAAGAGCTGGTTGATCCAAACTCATTCAGCTCCTCTCAGACTGCCAACCGCCAACTGCCAACTGCTCTGCCCTGGACCATCCCAAATGCTCCATTGCTCTTCCTGCTCTTACTTTTTCCCACCCTTCAACAGCACACACACACACACACACACACACACACACACACACACACACACACAGGGACAGGCAGAGCTAAACTCCAGGAAGAGGGGTGGGTCAGGGACAGGGATGGAAGCTGTGTCACCCTGGATCCTGGCTTCTCAAAGGCAGAAGTCTTTTATCCAGCATTTAGTTCAACACCAGAATCAGGCATATTGGGAGCATGTCTGCACTGCTGAGCTGTTCGTCTTCAGTATATCCAATTCCACTGAGTGGTACTGCATAACTAAACCACATTGATATATATATATCAATGTTGACCATAGCACTGTTCACTATATGTGTGTGTGTGTGTGTGTGTGTGTATGTTCAGAGTGCAAATATTTCTTCAATATCCCTATTTTAATTCTTCTGAAATCCCAGAAATGGAATTTCTAGTTAATATGGTACTTTTGTTTTTAATTTTTGAAGAACTCCCATTCTGTACCTTTTCTGATTTCTATCAAGTGTGAAAATATTCATTTTCCTCACATCCTCATATGTGCTGTCTTTGGGGTGGGTTGTGTGTGTGTGTGTGTGTGTGTGTGTGTGTGTAGGCACACATGTGTGTAGCCATTGTGGTTTTGATTTGCATTTCCCTGGTGATTAATAACACTGAACACTTTTTAATATGCCTGTCTTCTTTGGATAAATATGAAATCAAGATTTCAACCCATTTTTAATTAGATTATTAGTTTTTTGTTTTGTAATATTGAATTATAGGAGTAACGTTAATGTCCATCAGCAGTTAAGTGGATTTATAATGTTGCATTAATGTGCAATAAAATACTGTTCAGCTTTTAAAAAGAAAGAAATGCTCCCACATCATACAGCACCATGAATGAACTTCGCAGACATTATGCTAAGTGAGATACGTCAATCTCAGAAAGACAAGTACTGCACATCGGTGCTTATGTGATGTATGTAAAATAGTCAAGTCCGTACACTGAAAGGGTGGTGTGGTGATTTGCAGAGGCTAAGGGGAGGGAGAAACGGGCAGTTGCTAACCAGCAGGCATATGGTTTCAGCCAAGTAAGACACAGGAACCACAGAGGGCACCCAAGGGGACATCACCTCAGTCAGTGGGACTGCCTTGGACCAAGACGGGCCACAATCGTAAGCAAACAGGGAAACCCAGAAAAGAGGCATTTTCTTTAAAGAGACTTAGAAAAGTGCAGGATGCATTTTTCCAGTCAGAGATGACAGCTCAGGAAGCTTATTTCTGGTTATGTGTTTGTTTTTTCCACTATTGTATTTTTCCTGTGAATCATGGTGAAAACCTAAGCCAAATTTGTAGTAAATGCTGTGTTCCACCTTTTTTCCATAAAATAAAAGATAAACAATGTTTTT
>NW_004524578.1:30989946-30997497 GCF_000260255.1 Octodon degus
CAAGGGTCTGAGTTCAATCCCCAGTTCTGCCAAAAATACATACATACATACATACATACATACATACATACATACAGTTAAAAAAAATAAATGTCTTTTGTGTTTCTGCTTCTTTGTAGCAGTCAATAGAGTAGTTAAAAGAAGCCAAAAGTGGGAATCAGGATTCTATCAGTCAGAGCCCAGGGAGATGGCTCAGTAGAATAAGCACTTGCCTGGCAAGTGCAGGGTCCTGAGTTCAATCCCCTGTACCACAAAAAAAAAAAAAGAAAGAAAAAAAGAAGGAAAGAAAAAGAAAAAGGATTCCATCAATGAAAAGTGGATGCAAATATACAAAATTTACCACTGAGACACCACAGAACTCTTAGACACAGATGTAACAAAAACAAAGTAAAAATTGTGCATTTTACCACATGGTTACTACTGAATTTCATGTGAACGTGACTGTAGAAATAGACATAATTGGTAGGCAGAAAAATAAAAAGCAAATAGATGTCAAAACAGAGCATCCCAAATATTTTCTTAATCTATTACAAATTGATTCAAAAATGACCTCAGTTAACACATCCTTCACAACGCAGCCTTGCAGCTCTTGGTGCAAAGATGGGGTCCATCTTTGTAGTATTTGAATTGAGGGTTAGCACAGTGCCTTGGTTTGTCAAATACAATGAAGTGAACATGTCGTTACTCCAATTCTAAATCTAGGCTTCAAAGAAACTAATGGTTCTCTAATTGTAGTGTTTTCCTGTTCTAGAAAATCTTATCTGCATGGCTTTATTTCCTATATTTTTGTTGAGCTGTGGGGGACTCAGGTCAATAATTTCTGACATTGCCAGTTAAACAGAAGACCCAATGCTATTATGGGCTACTGGACTCTTTTAGAATATTTTGCTGAGTTTACACACCTATAATATTCAATAACGGAACTTAGAAAAAATGAGGTATACCGATGAATGTCCATTTTGTATCTGTGTATTCCAAGTGGTTAGGATAGATACATAGTTGCATTCTCTTAATGAATAGAATGATTTGTTCTAATGGTGTTTGTAAATAGGATCACAAGTCCACTTCTTGTACAGCAATTAACCACTAAGAAGAATATATGCAGTGTATTATTTGTTGAAACTGTACTTCCGATTGGATTTGAAACTGTCTCATTGCTATCTGTTTATCAATAAAACTTTGAAAGAAAAAAGAAAATCTTATCTGCTACTCAGAGGGTTTGAAGATGGGCTTTGTATGCTTCACTTTGGTCTTTCTGCATTCCCTTGCTTTGCAGAGAACTAGTCCAAATACCTTATATAAAGATCAATAAACATTAGTGCTACTGAGCACCCAGTACATGCCACACCAAAGTGAGTAAGATAAGAAAGGCTTAAATCTAGTCTGGTGACAGAGGTCCCGTTTAGTCTCATTACACCTCTGCAGATTCCTGCTCCATAACTCACTGACCTGGAGCCTCTGCCCTGTCCCGTACACACAATAAACTGCACTGGGGGTTTTACTCCCATCACTTCTCCCAGGGCCTGTTGCCTAGAATATCTTCTCTACTTCTCCTAGCTTCTCTAACTCTTTGTCTCCCTTCAAACCAATTTGAACTGTAACTCTTCTAAGACCTTCTCCTATTGCCCCAGTCCAAGTAACCTCTCTTCAGGTCTCTCTTGCTTCAAGTCAGTGGGGCCCCCTTAGAGCCTGTGAGAGCATCTGTAGAGCTGAGTATCATCCTAACCTGAGGATCAGTCCATGGCTTATCTCTTCTCTGTCACCCAGCACAATGCCAGGCCTGCATGCCAGAGGTTGATAATACCAGCTAAAGATGGATTTATTTGGTGAACAATTATTTGCCAAGAAATTGTCAAGGGAAGAACTGGTGAGATAGCTCAGTGGCCTAAGCACCTACTTCAGCAAGTGCAGGGACAGGGGCTCAATCCTCGGCATGCCGCATTGGCCCCTCCCCTGGGTGCACTGAACTGCCACCTAGACCCAGGGTAGTGTCACACACCTGTAATTTCAGTGTTGGGGTGGCTGGAAACAGGAGGATCACTACCAGACTAAGCAGTGTGTTGAAACCCTGTACCAAATATATTTTTTAAAATGTCAAGGATGTCTCTCATATTTTATTACAGACCTTTAATTTTTCACATTTGTCTTGATTTCTAAACCAAAAAAAAAAAAATCATAGGCTCTCATCATATATTTCATCCCTCACAAGGACCCAGGTAAAGGGAGGGGACACTTGCTAACATGTAGCTACCTCTACCACCCTTGGTGTTTCATTTATATCATCTCATTTAAATCTTACAACAGCCCTACGTGGTTCCATTTTATATAAAGGGAAGTCATTAGCAATGAATGCTCTATCCAAAACCTAACAGCTAGCAAGTGGCAGAATTAAGCTTTGGCCCCAGTTCTGTCTGCAAACCCAAAGCATGTGTTCTTCTCTATTGTGATCCTGACCCATCTGAGTATTATGCTTTTAGGACATATGAACTTGCTTTTATTCTTATTATGCTTTCCCATCAATAGTCTTTGCCTGCCAACCTAGATTACCATTCCACAACAGAATATTAACGTATATTCCACCCAATGCCCCCACCCCTAGCGTTCATGTCCTCATCCACAGAACTGAACATGCTCCTATGTACCCTTCAGAATAAGCCTGAAGATGAAATTAATGCTATTCATCAGTCCACTGAGCAATAGGGAGAGAGACTCTGGAGAGGTGAAGGAGACAGCGGGGAGGGTATTGTTGGGAGGTCAAAATTCTCAGGATGTGACAGGTACATGGACCAGTTTGCCAAGATGAATATAACTAGTATGTATCACAAATATATACTAATTTTTTAAAAATAAGTTTTTTTAATATCATAATATAATCACAGCGATCATTGTAATGGGAAGAGGGAGTCAGGAGAATCAGTTGGTAGGCCCCTCTACAAACTGGAAAAGATAAAGACAACCCAGTAAGACTTTTTGGTTTTATCCATCTCAGACTTCTGACCTCCAGAAGTAAAGTTAATAAAATTGTGTTGTTTTGAACCATTAAGCCGGTGGCAACTTGTTGCAGCAACCATAGGAAACTATTAGACCTTTCTACAGCAATTAGGGCCAGCTCACTCATGGTCTGGTGGTTTGTCAAGGCATTTTACAGCTCAGAGCCACAGTCTAAATAATCATAAGAAATTGTTTTGAGTAAATGTAAACCCTCATTACTGAACCAGTATGAGATATGAACTTAAACAGAAGACAATTTTTGAAGGGCCACTTCAACTTTTTAAGAAGAGGAGAGCCAACCCACCCCCCATTCAGACATCCTGTAGGACCACATTCCATTTAACATCTGATTAGCTGAGATTTCAGAACTAATGTGTTCTTCGTGGCTTCTAAGTGGTGACTCTGCCCACTCCAGTAAAATGAAGGTGCTGCCAATAAGGTGCTGGCCAGCTTCTGGGCTTGTGCTCTCTCACACAAACCACATACACAAATAGGAAGATGCTCTCCAAGGTTGTAATTTCCTGGCCAGCAAGTGTCTTCGGTTTCACTTCCATGGTTAACGATGTGTCACCCAGTCGTCTTGGTGTGGGGTATTTTCAATCTTCAATTACAGAACTATCATTTACTCTATATATTAACATCCAGAACAATAAACACAGTCATTATAAACAGCCATAATGCATGGCCTGCTGTGTATTGATGTCAACCCTGCTGTGTTTGACATCTGAAATTATCCCAAAGAAAGCAGCATTTTCAAAGTCAGTACTACATGGAGGATGTCCACCTCTGGCTGTATTCTGCCTTGCTTATCCACATCTTGAGTTAACCCTGAATTTAAAACTCCTTTGTCTTTTATAGAAAGATGTTCTGCCCAATGTTTTCTCATGTGGGTCTTCTCTATAAAATCATAAAGCCAGCTCAGGGTATGTTATAATTCCTAATCTATAGAATGAAATAGAGCTGAAACACATACCAAAAAAACTAAATCAAACAACCAAGCTTGAAATCATGGTGCACAAAGAAAATAGAATAGATGATACAGAAAATCAAAAAACACAAAACAAATTCACTCAAACCTAGCCAAATTAGGCAGTAATTCCTCCTTCCCTGCAGCATGTGCATTTGCCATAGCCTGTCAACACAACACACTTGCAACGTTTGCAGGCCTAGGCATCTCCATTTCTAAGCTGCAATATTCCCTCAGGGGGGTATAAAATTAAAACTGAATCCAAAGTGTTCTCTGTCCTGAGTGAGGCTTTCTGGGTAAGGGAGCCTCATGGTGTTTATTATACACTGACAGGTTGCCTACAGAAAATGGGCTTAGATCCTCAAGGTGCTGCACATAAAGAAAGCCTTTGCAGAAAGCTAAGACACCATGAGACCCCACAACTACATGACTACATAAAAAGCAGGCCACATGTGTTCAGAAGGCTACAATGACTGCACACTGCTTTACAGGATGCATCTCAGACCCAGGGAGAGAGTCTGATGTGGTTGGCTGTCACATGTAATCTGAGGACAGGCACTATCTGACCCAACCACCTCATGGATAGGACCATCCCTATCCCAATCTGGGAAAGCAGCCTCTAGTTTAGCCACCAGTGCCTGCCTGTTCGGTGGCAGGAGAGCCAGCAAGTTCTCCTAGCCCAGCACAAGGGAAATCAATGTTTCTAAATGTTTCTAAAGAGGCTGTGAGTGAACAAATCAATGTTTCTAAATGTTTCTAAAGAGGCTGTGAGTGAACAAATATCTCAGCACACTATTCCTTTTCCTTTGACACAACTTCTAGGAAGTAACTGTGCCCCAAAGTCTTTTTGCAGAGCTTTCCCCAGTCCCAAGTGCACTTTCTGGTCTTAAAGCCTAGCTCTGATGGGGCAGAGGTGGAGCAAGAGAGAAGTAAACTTGTGAAGGCTTTCTGGGTTCTCCATGGAATGCATTTACTAGACTTTTGCACAGATAACTTAGTTTTCTCGGTAGCCCCTAACTTTCTGACTTGGAAAGCGCTCTGGCTGACCATATCTATGAGCTTTCACTGTATGTGGCCGCCACCTGCTGGGCTATGGTGGAGTTAACTGCTGTGACCAAGTACTGTAGACATAGGGGGGTGAAAGCGGAGGGACTCTTAAAAGCATCACAGGGCTTTTATTCCAGAGGGAGCCACTAACCTGGCCCTGGCACACAGAAATGTTTTTTAAATCTTTTGGAGACCTGAGGTCTATGAGTTTCTCTGGTAATTCATCTGAGAGCTTAATCATTTGCTGTATTTTCCTTATCTGTGATCTCAACAATGCTCTGTTTAGCTTAATTTCCCACTGATTAACTTTGATTAGGAATAAACAACAGTCACTGCCAATTCTCTGGGTGCGAGCCCTTTGTCAGCCTGGAGAAAGATCAATGAACAAGATTCCCTTCTCTGCAGAGATCCCAAGTTTTATTTTGTTAACTTGACTTCACTTAGTCCACTTCAAAAGTTGTTTATAATTTCTGTGACTCTCCACTGAATGTCTTAGACTTCTTTAGATTTCTCCTTACCTGGGACATGACGCACCTGGGAAGGATCTGGCTAAAGCAAGTGTGGCGATTCCAGCACCTCTCATACCTCTCTAAGTGGCTATTCCTTTTTCCCAACAGTCTCTGAACACCTGCTACCTGTGAGACACACAGGTAAGGCACATGTAGGATATAAAATTAACAACTCATGCACTTTCCAGAGGGGGAAGAGATAATGCTACAATGCTTGTGCACAGCTCACCTTGACAGCATGAAAGACAGGCACAGCCACAAGAACTCCTGGGGACCAGTGAGGTGGAAGAATGGATTCCATCAGCATAAGAGGAAGCCTTTGTGGAGCCAGTCGGATTGAGCTGGACCTGAGAAGTGAGGGGCAGGAGAGGAAATAGCATGCTAAGCCCAGCCAAAATCCCAGAGAAAGCCCTGGAAACTGAGTGCTGCAGAGAGCCATAATGGGCTGGATTGGCTGCACTTGGGTGCGTCAAGGGTCAGTAAAGAAAAAACAGACCAGGTCAGATTGTGGCTCCTTTTTAATGGGCAGCCACTGAAGAATCTAACTGTGTACCCTGCATAGAATGCCTATCAGATTTTTGTTAAATTGAAGACAACTTGTTTTCACCCTGCTAAATCACTCTCAGCTGTTTTTGGTATCCATTTGCACCATCCAACATTAGCTCCTGGTTTTGAATCACATCCCGGTTTGGCTTCCACTCTGTTGTTTCTCTATTTCTGAGCAACCTCTTCTACCCCTGTGAGTTCTACTCCCAATCTCTCAACCCAGCCTTCTACAAGACCAGCCCCAGCTGACTGATACTGCCTCAGTTTCTCCTTACTTCTTTACCAGACACACACTCTCTTTTACACATCCTCCCCTCCTTCACAAGTGATAGAAAAAAGAACACCTGGAAGTGAGACCTCGGGCAGGTCTCAACCACTGCAGTATCCATGTTCTTCTTTTTAGAAAGAGGCAAGGGGCCTAGCCAGCCTCTTCGGTTCTGTCTAGGGTTTATGTCCTACAAAGCAAGCATTTTGACAATTGCTGTCCACAAAGTTTGAAGAATCCCTTCTAGACCGCTCAGCAGCTATCACTTCTCACTGCTCTTGTTTACTGTCCACCAGCTTGTGTAGTCTTGAGTCAATAGTGGCTAAGCTTTAGAACTGGAAATGGCAACTTTTCTATAAAGAAGTGTCATGGTCTTTTTATTAGGTGCATATTTCTAAGTTGCAGAGTCTCTGGGACAAAAAGGAGCATGTTGTTTCCATTATTTCCTATAAGGGTGACAGCTTCCATCTGAATTGGTCATCTCTGCTCATTTCCAAAGAGAAGGAATATATATGCAAATGTATATATATAAAACAAATATATATAAATATAGAATATATGTGTACATATATATATAACTTATATAAATAAATGATATCAATGGGACTCAAACACCAAGTATTAAAACTGCGACCAAGAAGCAAGGCTTTGGAATACAAGAGAGGACCTGAGGCAGTGTGGGTTAGGCACCTATAAGTTTTTTTTAAATACTGCAGATTCTTTTCCGTGGTTACTATTTAAATGGGTCTCACAATCAGCTGGAGCAGATTCCAAGATCTTTTTAAACTTTGAGACCCTCTATGCTTG
Source organism: Octodon degus (assembly GCF_000260255.1). Classification (NCBI taxonomy): domain Eukaryota; kingdom Metazoa; phylum Chordata; class Mammalia; order Rodentia; family Octodontidae; genus Octodon; species Octodon degus. Next base: position 30,997,079 of record NW_004524578.1, read on the forward strand.
ACCCATAGCAAGCTAGTAAGCACTACATTTGTTTGCTATACAAATACTACTCTATTTGTTACCCACAAGGCATTTGGGGCCTACAGCGTCTTGCATGCCTAAAAACCCCTTTTCTTATTTTTATCACCATAATGTTTATTCTTCAAGTCTACCTTTTCCCTGGACATCTCCCTGGACATTGAAGCCAATTATTTAACACATGTGATCAGCACATCTGTTTTCAAGTAATTTATGTCATAGAGCAAGAATGCCTTTTTTTTCTATAAGGGAAGAAACTGTATTTCTTTTTTTTCATAATTTTATTGATAAACAAATAGCACTGAGACAGTTTCAAATCAAATTGGTAGGACAGTTTCAATAATTAACACATTGCATACATTCTTCCTAGTGGTTAATTGCTGTACAAGATGCAGACATGA
>NW_004524578.1:30997677-31009114 GCF_000260255.1 Octodon degus
ATAGTATTGGGTCTTCTGCTTGACTGGCAATGTCAGAAATTGTTGACCTGAGTCCCCTACAGCTCAACATAACAGCATGGCTTTGCTTCTTATATATCATTTTATACTTCTCTGCTGAATGATTAAGACCAAGGTAAAGCAGGACCTAGGCAGGACCTAAGGAAACTGTATTTCATCATTCTCTTAATTACAGTTAGTATTTGTTGAGGCACTTTAGGTCTTCAAAGAAATCTGATCTGTGTGTATCAGTTTACTTGACCTGCCCAATAATGCTTGAAAACAGAGAAGCTTCTTTGATTGAAACGGACAGAAGCACAGGTTCATAAACCTTAATAGAAGTGGATCTTTAGTTGCAGGTGTGCTAGCTTTGCTCACACAATCAAAAGAAGATTCCAGGGCGGCTTTGGTAGGGCTCAGAGTCTAGAATGAGCAACCTGATGCTGCCTGTAGTTGGTTCTCGCTCTCCCCCTCCCCCTGCCTTATCCTCTCCACTTTTCCACACTTTCCCCTTCTCCCTCTTTCTCTCTCCTACCTTCTGGTGTTTTCTGACATTCTTTCTTGCTTCCTTTACCTTGACTGAAAAGTAGAGGAAATTCTCTTACTTTGCCAACATGTATCACATCCAAAGATTCAACCAAATCATAGGATCAGAGTGAGGAAGGAGGGTCAGCCAGATAGCTCAGCAGACTAAATAACCTGCTTAGGCAGAGCACAGCCACGCCATACCAGCTCTGCCCCCAGGGTGCTCTTAGACAACGATTGAGACTGGGCATGATGGTGTGTGCCTGTAATCCCAGCTCTTGGGAGGCTGAAAACACTACAAGTCCGATCAACATAGTGAGACCCTGTACACCCTGTAGACAGAGTTCTCACTCTCCCCTCAAAAAAACCAGGTGTGCCAATGGTGTTTTTGTAAGGAAGTGCTCTCACAAGGAAGTGCAAAGTCTGCACCTGAATATAGAAGGGAGATACTAAGCGTACATAACTCAAGTCTTCACTTTGGAGGGTGACAATTTTTGTTATCCTCTGAAAAATACAGGAAACAGAAACTTACACAAGTGATACAGTGGTTCCTTAGTTTAATCAAGTCACAGGCCTACTTTTTAGCAGATCCAAAGTGAAAAATCTAGTCTCCCAAAGTTCCCCCCATTAATACACTGTTTTATTACCTAAAATGGGAAGTTACTCATAATGAAATACTCAACAAAAGTTAAACCATAGAAATTTTTATTTTTCAATTTATTGTATTTGTTTCTACAACTTTGTGTGATCCTGAAGATTGAACCAACGCCTTATATGTGCTAAGCAAGCCCTCTATTGCTTAGTTACATCTCTCCAGTCCTAAGACTATAGAAAATTGAGTAAAGCCTCCCTGAGCCCATACTTCCTTTAAAAACTGGGGTATTTCAGAAATGAGGGAAACATTGATGACAAAATGAAGTTGCTACTCAACAACTATGAGAAAATATATTATAGAAAAGATTAAAGTAATAATTATAACAACAGTAAAGCCTGACAATTATCAAGTGTTCAATATATGCCAAGAATCACTCTCAGTGATGTGCACATGTTAATTCAGTTAGTTACTACATAAGGAAGGTACTATTATTTCTGTTTTATGATATAAGAAAGTGAAACTTAGAGAGATTAAGCTATGTGAAAGATCATGCAGTCAGGTAGCAGGAGAGGGATTCAAGTCCCTGCCTACCTGGTAGCGAGCAGACGAGGGCTTCTGTCTGCTTGCTCCACCGCTCTATAGCAGGGTTCTCAGTGGGTGGGCTGCAACCCTACTCTTACCATCACAAGGGCTGAACATTTCCACAGAGCACTCAGGCCAACCTTTTGTGACTTACTCTTTCAACACATAGACTCTCTGATCCTCTTTCAGTGTGGATAAAATTGAGGAGAAATCCTTAGGGAAAATAAGTGATTCATTTAGCAAGGACACATCCCGTAACTAGGCATATGTGTTTCCAAACATTTATGTCTACTCTCTTTTGTTCCTTTGCCCAAGCTGTCCCCTTTGCGAGTATATTGCAGTCCTTCTCAAATCTTTCTGCCTGGAAAAATTCCACTCACTTTAAGTTTCTCCTCAACTATCTTTCTTTTCTTAGCTCACTCAAGAAGCCAAGCACTGACTTCTCTATCGTGTATCACTGGCTATGCGTCTCTATGGCAACCTTGTCTTCACATGTATCCCTCAGATGTATCCTGTGAGAGCCACCAGGAAGTCTGTTAATCTCCCATTGCTCACTGGTGTTGAGATCTTTCCCAGAACAGAACAAGGTCCATCATGGATAAGTCAATGCAAGCTAGAGAGTCCACTGATGCTATTCACTTTCTTGACTGAGAGATACAAAAATTGATTCCAAAGTGATGTCCAATTAAATCCCTCATTGCTTAGAAACACACCAAAACTGAAGTCATGAGAAAAAAGTCAGTAATTTTGGATAAGAAACAAAAGAAGCAGTCACTGGCACTGTTGTGACTCAATGTCAAACAGAACAAAAATAAACATAAATTAATCCATGTAACTACCAAGATGCTATAATAAACTCATTTTGGTTCAAAACATAGAAGTCAACTTCTAACAATATGTAAGATGATAATCTGACCTGTACCAAACACAGAACAATTCCCTAGCTGTATGAAAAAGTAATTATTTATCTCTCACACACAGATATGGGGTTTATTATTCTGAAACTGGGTCCTCTCCATATCAGAATGATGCAATTCTACATAATCTCCATAGAATATACCCTAATGAACTTCAACTTTGAATATCCAGAGATGTAATAATCGTCAATCATTCCAATATTTTTGGAGAGTAATGTCATTTCTGGGAGATTATAAAAAGAAATAGAGGCCCGGGAGATGGCTCAGTGGAATAGGCACTTCCCTGATAACTGCAGGGGCCTGAGTTCAGTCCCCGGTTCCACCAAAAAAAAAAAAAAACCCCAAAAAAAAAAAAAAAAAAAAAAAAAAAACCAGAATAATAAAATTGTAGACCTAGAAGATTCTTAGAGATATTCTTCTAGGCTTCATTTTATTCATGGGAAAGTATTGCCCAAGAAATTGATGTTCTTTGTCTTTCTTTGGTATCATGGATGTCTGCATTAAGATTCACAAGATTCTGAGGGTCTGCAATGAGCAGCACTTTTCCTGTCTATCATGTATCATTGGCTATAAGTCCATACTATGGACTTATAGTATGAGCAAGAAATGCAACATACCATTTCAAGCTTCTGAGATTTAAGAGACAATTCAGCATGATATTGCCTATTCAATCTAAGAGAAACTAAAACATCAAACTAAAGGGAAACACTTTTAGTTCTGAGAAGCATGGTTTATAAGTTAGGGGTAATGTCAGATTCCAGCTTCCTTATGTACTTATGATGTAGTGTGTTAGAATGTATAATTACATTATACATATATATGCTATATAGTATTTATATTATGATTACATAGCATGTATAGTATTCTTATACTGAATTTCCTAAGGGTCTGATAAAATTATGGCAGGGTCTCAAGCCCAATGATGACTCACAATCTCAGGAACAGAAAGCACAAAGGTTTAAAACACAAACCCTGCCCAGAAAAAGTATCTGGATACTGAATGTAAGGAGACCAGCATCGGTGCAAGTCCCCTACACGCTCACTCATATTTTACCCTTAGCATTCCCACTCATCACGTCTCTAGTGGCATCTGATGGTCCTAAAAAACTACTTTACTTTACTTGTCTGGATGTATCCATGACAGTATGCGTGTGTGTGTGTGTGTGTGTGTGTGTGTGTGTGTGTGTGTGTGCCCACACATACCCAGATACTCAGAAATACTTTCTAGACATAAAAAACAATACCACATACTTTTGTCCTTGTAGACAGCCTTTTCTTGAAATGATCCAGCTTTTATCTAGATCTAACATTCAATGTTGGACTATTAGACTTAGGGTCATGGCTGCATCTGGTAAGAGTGGCCCAAACCAGAATATCATCTCATGCTATGTGCCAAAGTCATAGAAAACTTTGAAGGATGATGTCAAAGTACTTCCTTTGCCCATAACTTCAATCAACCCTTTTCTCCAAAGAGCATATGCAATTTACAATGCAAGTGGTGTAGTGCTGAAAATTTCTAAATTGAATATCTTAGGGTCAAAGATAGCTAACAGAATTCAGAAACCAAAATTAAAATCCATCTCCTAATGGATCTAATTCTGTATATTTTATTCCTATTATTATTTCCTTTATATAAGGTTCACCTGTGCATGAGAATCGCAGAAGGTTTGTGTTGAGAGATGCATTGGTCTCATTGCTTCCTTTTATGTATTAGTCCAGCAGGAATAAGTGCATACAGGTGCTGTATCCACAAGGGCTCAGGAGAAATCCAATACCAGGACAGCTATTGACTGCTCTGTACAAAAGATAACTTTGAGGACGAATCTTGACCAACATGAATTTTCTCATTCCTTTCTGTCCCTTTACCAGCACAGCCATTACCATTCTCTCATTATGTGTCTGTTTACTTTGTGTTTCTCTGAATGCCCTTTCCAGAAGTTGTGAAGGCTATTTTTGTAGTTTCATGTACACACAAAGTATTTTGTTTAGGCTCCACCTTGACTTCAGAGTGTCTGGGCTCTATTTAAGTTGACTGAATTTGAAAGAAAAAAATCAGACAGGAAGTCAGACACACATGAAAAAAATGTTATAGAAGCTGGTTCAAGTCTACCATCTTTCCTGTGCATGCCTCTCTTTGTCCTCTCCTGTCCCTCTGTAGGTAGAACACAGTATCAACCCCAAGTATTATTCTGGAAGTAGAATTAAGACAGAATTCTATGAATGAAGGAAAAAAAAGCTGAAACTCTAGAAAATCATCACAATAGCAAAGTTTCATCCATTATTGCAGTCTTAAATCAGATAGCCCTTGGGAAAGATCTCTGTCTAACACAAATTATAATATAGCTATAAAACCTTTTCTGTAATAACTTTCCATAAAAACAATGTTTCTTATTCTTTGGGGACATAGCTGAAACATTACTTAGATTGCATGTCCAATTGAAATTATAAAGCATTGTGCATTTTTCATTTTGCATAGTTTGATTTTTCATTAGCAAAGGAAAGTGAACTTGTTCCCAGTGCAGTTTTTTAGATTGTTCTCTAAATATCAAATATTAATTTATGAACTCTTCACATGACTATGAAGAGATCATAAAGAAGGAGCCAATCATCCTTCACTTTTCCAGGAAAAGAGACAGGCTTCACACACTGGAACTGAAAAATTAAGATCAATATTGGGAGCTTTACAACAAGTATACATTGAAATTGATTTCCTGTAGTGACAAGCAGCAGAAAAGATGGCCGTATGCTACATGGCTCTATGCTACATACAATCTAGAGATCTTTCAGCAGAGCTCATTCTCATGTTGACCTGCCCAAAGGCAAGGATATGCATCACACAGCCTATTCAAAAATCTTTAAAAGTCTGAGCCATGAGTAAACATAGAAATAAAGATGAAGGTCTCTGAGGGAAAAGAAGACTACATTTGTGGGGGGGAAGCTTTATCTAGTAAGTGAGCAATGAGAGGTTTCTCTAAAGAAATCACAATCGACTGTGACTACATGGCCTTTTTTCACTCAACCTGGACCCTAAGATTATGAAGAGTTCATGGCTTCCTATTTTGGTAGTTTTCAGAAATTCCCTTTTTTCTCCTACTGAATTTAAAGTCAGGGTGGCAAAGAGGTCATTGAGTGAGGAAGTGTCCCAGGCATCAGTGACCTGCAAAAATAACAACATAGCATGCCTTGCTGGTTGACAGAGTAGAGTAGGTAAAACATCAGAAGCTGAGGCTAAATTTGCAGTGAAGAGAGAGCTAAATAAGGATGAGTAGGGAAAGTCATGCTGAGGAATTTGGACTTTAAGAACAGGGAGATTATCATGTGGAGAACAGGCCATGGGGCATTAAGGGTGGTGCTGGGGTAGAGGGTGAACTGTGAGACTACAGAGTCTTCCAGGCAAGAGTGCTGATATCTTGGTGGAGATAGTTGCAGTGGACATAAAGAGAAGGCAATACAGTTGTGGTTCGGGGAAGTAGAGTGGAGGGTATGGTTGTGGAGAGGAAATGGTAGGGGTAAAACCAAAGGTTAGGGTGACCCTTAGGATTTTTCTTTGAGTAATGTCTAAGCCATAATGCTAGACCACAAAAGACTTCTGGGAGGAAATCAAGTTCTAGGAGACATAGGGTCAAGATATCAAACCCACTCACAAATAAATAAATGGAAGTCAAAGCCATAACAATGGAAACAATTTCCCTGAAACAGAACAAACATCTTAGTCTGACCAGAACATTTCTAGTTTTCATACACTGTCCCAACTTTTGTCCAGTTTAGCATTTGTCTCAAATATTTTCTATTTTAGAAAGCTATTGTTTTAATTGATACATTGAAATATGCTGAGATGAATGTGACAGAATTCTATTTTAGCTTATTCCATGATCTGTCTCATTAGTTATTGAAAAGAGAGATTTCTCACTCTACCACATGGTAAAATGTAAGTGATAGCTAATAATAATTCCCCTTTTATTTCCTAGTGGCTTCCATATGCAGCATAGTTAATGCCTCCCTTTCTAGGGCATCATGGAGGTTTGCCTGGTGATAAAACAAAATGCATTAAGATTTAGTAGACAGATATAGCTGACTTCTTTTGATGTAGGAGAAGTGCTACAGAAAGATTGTTCAGTGCTACCCTCCGTGGCCAGGTAGTGTGCCCATCAGTAGTAGCTTAGAAAATGACAAGGCTTTCTTTAAAGTTTAAGCTTATTTTTGTTATTGTTATTATCTGTATATGTTTGGTACTGAGGATCCAACACAGGGTCTCCTGTGTGCTAGCCAATCAGTCTACACTAAGAGACATTTCCAACCTCATCTTACTTTAAAATGACAAATACATGTATGAGTGATTGTTTTAATAATGTCCTTGACAAAAGGAAGAACTAGGGAAATTACAACTAAACCCTTCTATGGCAGACAAGATCAAGAAATGAGGGTCGGGGAGATGGTTCAGTAGAATAAGCTCTTCCCTGGCAAGCGCAAGGGCCTGAGTTCAATCCCTGGTTCTGGAATAAAAAACAAAAAAAGAATCAAGAAACACAAGTAACTACACTGCACTTCCAAGAGAAATACTTTTTTTGGCTTTTATTTAACTTTCTTCGTACCTATGGGTTTAACATTGGCATCTTGATGTATACATATAAGATACTTTATTATTTTTGCTCTCATTACTCCATTCTGTTTCTGTTTACTCTCCTTCTGATTACTCTCCTCTTCTCTAGCAGTTTTCCTTCTACTTTTCTGTCATCTTTCTCTCTTTTTCCCCTAACTTCCTCACATGAGAGAAAATATATGATATTTGACCTTCTCTGTCTAGACTATTTTGCTTAACATGAGAGAGTTTAGCTCCATTCTTTATCCTAGAAATAGCATAATTTTATTGTTTTTTATATCTCCATAATGCACCCATTGTGTTTATGTACTGTAATTTCCTTATCCATTTATGTGTTAATGGGCCCATAAGTTGTTTCATAGTTCAGCTATTATGAATTGTACTGCAATACACACAGGTAGGCAGGTAGCCCTAAAGTATGCTATCTTTAGCTCCCATGGACTGACATGGTTCTTGATGCTCCTGGAGGAAAATGGCAAGAAGATTTAGAAATAAAGACAAGAGACAAAAGCTGACATCAAGTGGAGCACTTTCTCCATATGTTAGGAAAAGACCTGCCCAAGAACAGCAGAGTATTTATGTACATACTCCGGAGGTTGGTGTCAATTTCAACCTCCCTGCCTAGCAATCTATTTGCAAGTTGAAACAGCTTGTTTACATGGCTCAAGAAGCTCTCTGTGGTCCCACCTGTTTTGTCTTAGCCCTGTGCCTATGATTGATTTCCAACTTCAACTGTTCCCGACATTTAACTCTTTGGCAAATGCCTGAGGAGTGAGTGGCATAAATGGGTCAAATGATTGTTGTATTATTAGCTTTTTGAGGAACCATCACACTGATTTCCATAGTGGCTTTGCCAATTTACATTTCATCATAGTGCAGGAGAGTTCCATCTTTCCCACATCTTCTTCAACATTTATTGATTTTTTGCATTTTTGATAACTATTCCAACTGAAGTGAGTTGAAAACTCAATATACCTTTCTTTTACATCTCCCTAATGTCTAAAACCACATTTCTAAATACACTTATTAACCGTTTGTACTACTTCCTTTGAAAAGTGACTATTCATTTGACCACTTATTGATTGGATTATTTGATTTCTTAGTGTAAAGATTTTTGAGTTCTTTCTAGATTGTATATATTAATTTATTGCCAGAATAGTGACTGGTAAAGATTTCCTTAGTATAAGCAAAGATTTATGGTAAAGATTTCCTCAATATGATATAAGCTACATATGGCAAATGCACAGCTGACATCATGCTGAATGAGAAAAACTGAAAACATTTTCTCTGAAATCAGGAAGAAGACAAGAATGTCCACTCTGACTTTTCCTACTCAGTGTACTTTCCTGTTCAGCGTAATTCAGGGAAGGATAAAAGGGATACAAATAGGACAGGAATATTTCAAATTATTCCTATTTGCAAGATGATATAATCCTTTGTTTAACAGAAAGTGAAAACTCCACCAGCAGGGTTTTAGATATGAATATCATATTCAGCAAAGTGGCAAGATACAAAATGAATAGTAAAAAAATAGCTTTCCTCTACATCAATAATGAAGCCATTAAATATATACATATATAATATATATCTATATACACAAAATAACATAGATATACAGCTACTTTCCCTTAGTTCAATGAGAAGAAAGTTTTGAACTAATAGTGTTTAGACAAGATATCATGTCTGCATCTTATACTAAGAATAACTACTACAAAGACAACAATATGCAATGTATTAATTACTGTAACTGTACTATTAACCTGTTTTGAAACTCTCATTACTACTTCTTTCTCAATAAAATTATTTTTTAAAAAATAACAAAGCCACTGAAAAGGAAATAAGGAAAACAATAAAACACCCAGGAATAAAGCACCTAGGAATAAACTTAACCAAGGATATTAAAAATCTCTACAGTAAAAATTATAAAATGTTGAAGAAATAGATTTTAAAAGACTTTAGAAAACAAAAGACCACCTTTGTTCCTGGATTGGCAGAAGTAACTCTTTTAAAATGCCCATAATTCCAAAAACAATCTATAGTCTCCACAGAATCTCTTTCAAAATACCAATGACATTCTTCACAGAGCTAGAAAAAAAAGCTAAATTCATATGGAAATGGGAAGAGCATTTTTTATATGAGTAGTCAGAGCCATCCTAAGGGGTGGAGGAGGGGGAGTAAAGCTGGAGGCATCGCAATACCCATTTTTAATGCTACAGAGTCATAGCAACAAAACCAGCATGACACTGCCACGAAAAGAGACGGAGATGAAAGCAATAGAAGGCACAGAAACAAAGCCATACAACTACAATCATCTGATTTTTGACAAAGATGCCAAAAACATGTGAAAGAAAAGACAGCCTTTTAAACAAATTGTTCTGGGAAAATTGGGTATTCACATGCAGAAGATAGGTACTAGATTCCTATGTTCCTGTCCTGCACAAAAATCAAGTTAACATTTATCAAAGACCTAAAACATAAGGTCTGAAACTTCGAAACTTCTAGTAATAAACATAGCGGAAACAGTTGACGTCACAGTCACAGGCAGAGACTTCCTCAATAGGACTTCAATAACATGCATCAACCAATAGGCCTACATCAAATGGAAATACTTGTGCACAGTGAGGAACATGGCAGGGTAAAGAGACAACTGGCGCAGTGGGAGAAAAACTGTGATGAAGCTCGGGGGAAAATCCCAACAAGACTTTGGAAGCACTCAAATCCACCAAGCGCCAGCTCGTATCGCCAGTGGAAAATCCAGAAAATTGCAAATTAGAGATATATGCAAGAAGTACGGCTAGAGAAAGTGAACAATCCTATGTAACATAGAGTAGTCTGAACATGTGTTCAAGTGCCTTTGGCTATATCAAATATAGTATACTCTATTGTATAGTTCATTAGTGGACATTGTATTTTAAGTCTGTAACATAGTCAACTATTTTAAACAATGTTTAAAATTTTTAAATAAGTTCTTTCAACTGAAATAAACTAAATATAAAAGTACATATTTAATAAAATGTAAATAGTGATACCCACTTCTCCAGAAAGTTAGTGATAATGTGTAATTTACGCAAACTATTTGTCAACATTTTTCATCCAGTGACACCCAGAGGCTACAATGATATCAGTGACCACATAAAAATAAAAGATATATGCAATGTTTCCATTTGTTTTTCATTATATTATTCTCAAAGGTAGTGATTGATTTCACATACACAGCTGCAAGGCACCCTCTCGGTTTTATCACTCTATTTATCCCGACACCTACTGCATTGTAACTGCAGCAGTCAAGGGATACCTGAAGCATTCTGTTTCTCCCATTTCCTCCCTTGTGATGGTGGTTTGTAAACTCTCTTTGATACCCACTTGCATTTCCTAATTGAAATCTCATGCTCCCCATCCCTCTGACTGTTGTTTCACAACTCTAGAAGAAACAAAAAGTGTGTCATAGTGGATACATTGTGTCAACTTAAGAATTGAGTTTAGAGGCTTAACTAAGTAACTCAGCACGGGACCAGAGTCACCCGGTGAAGAGCCTGAGTCTGTGCAAGAGGGGCCTGCAGAGATGCTGCGGGAGGGCTGCCGCACACAGTGTACTGGAGAAGAGGCTTGCTCCCCCGGCCCTCCCTCAGCTTTTGCTTTTGCTCTCTTCTGCTCCCCTGAACTGTTGCTTGACATCAGGCCGCCCTGCCTCGGGGCCGGCTGATTATGGACTGAAACCTCTGCAAACTATAAGCTAAATAAACCTTTCCTTCCTTGTTTTGAGCATTGGGTATTTCGTCTCAGAAACCAGAGAAAACTAACTAAGACAAAGCCCCTACTTATTAACAAGGTTATACCCCATAAGTCCCAAAAGAAGAGTCTTTTGGGTTCCCTTAAATGATACGTGTCAGCTGTTTCATTATTTTCTTTCTGTCTGTCTGTCTTTCTTTCTTGTTTTGGTTTGGTTTGGTTTTTGTACTTAGGACAGGGTGTACAGGGTTTACAGGGCCTCACTGCGTAGATCAGACTCCTAGTGATCGGAGTTTACAGCCTCCCAAGTGCTAGGATTACAGGTGCGCGCCACGTCACCCAGTCTCTATCGCCGTCTCAGTGTGCCCCGAGGGCGGGGCCGGCACGGCAGGCCTGGGGATCAAACTCCTAGCCTCTGCGCCTGCCTAAGCAGGCACTTTAATCCGCTGATCTAGTTGGCCAAGCCAATTTCTACATTTATTTTTTTAATAT
>NW_004524578.1:31012736-31014720 GCF_000260255.1 Octodon degus
AGAAAATTTGGGACACTACCGAGTTACATGACGTTACAGTACATGTTCTCATATGTTCTGAGTCTTAATTGACCTTGGAAGGCTAGCACCAAACTACTGGCTTTCCTTGTGGCCTTGTTTTTCTCTAATTTTGGTCTGCAAACTTAGGTTGTTAACCCTCCAGAAGAGAAGCTTATTGTTATTACCATACAACCTAGGCTGTTAAGCTTATTTTTTGTGGTACCAGGGATTGAACTCAGGACCCTGCCTTTGCCAGGCAAGCATTTATTCTACTGAGCTATCTCTCCAGCCATTTAGTCTTTGAAAATGACAATATCAAGATCAGCAACTCTATATGGATGTTATTATTGCTTCCAATTTAAGAATAGATAATAGAGGACTAGAGAAGTTAAAAAAACATCTGGAGGGCCAGCCAAATAGCTCAGCAGATTAAAACATCTGCTTAAGCATATGCATTGGCCAGGTTAAATCCCTGCCAGCCCAGCCCCTGGGGTGCCCTGAGACAGTGACTGAAACTAGGTGTAATCGCAGCTCTTGGGAGGCTGAACACAGGCAGATCAATAAGAGTCTGATCTACATAATGAGACTGTGTAAACCTTACTAAAATTAAAAAAAATCTGGGCTAATATCACAGAGCAAAACAAATAAGTAGACATGCTATGAAGTGATGGAGGTAATGAGTGAAATTAAAGCCAAAATGATGACAGATTCAGACATTCTTGAGAGATTCATGTCATTCTACCATCCTCTAGTTTTTCTCCGTAGGTGTCCATACTTCTTTTTTTTTTGTACAGGGTCTACAAGGTCTCACTACACAGATTGGACTCATAGTGATCCTCCTGTTTCAGCCTCCCAAGCACTGGGATTACAGGTGGGTGCCCCCACACCCACTCTCAATCGCCATCTTAGTCCTCACCAGGGGCAGGTCCTGCACTACATGACATACCTCTAAACTGTGAGCCACAATACACATTTCCTTCTTGAAACTGATGTTGTCAGGTATTTTGTCACAATGATAAAAAGCTGATTAATGGACAGAGGCTCAGAGCTCCTGTGTATGCCAGGGTCACACAGCTACAAGGATCTGGGCTTCTGTGCTCCTCATGCCTGCATCCAGCTCTGAGGAGAGACTTGGTAAATAGGTGGGGCTGCTGTGTATGCTGGCTCTGGGAACTGGTAGGAGAGTTCAGCTTCCTGTCAGTTGTCTGCACCACCTCTTTGCAGAGACATGGGGATGTTTGCCAACCCCAAATTCTAGCAAATTCCTACTATTTTGGCTTTTCAGAAGGCATGGAACATGACAGCAGAGCATGCCATTTCCCATGTGGCTTCTTTTATTTTTTTACCCTGAGCCAACTATTGAAAGGATTCACTGACAAATAGAGTATGCCACAGACTCACAGCCCTTTATCCTCATACCCACCTCCAATTTTCAGAAGAGCCATGGTGCAAGTATTCCTATCTAATGAATGATGCAAAGAAAATGTCATGAAACACTATCTGTTATAGAAAGAACATCCATGTTGACTCAACCAAGTTGATAATAGATAATCAGTGTCTCATTCTTGAAGATCTAAATGTAAAACATAGCCTCCCAGAAGTGAGCTCTACAGCATTTACAGGGTCAGAGTAAGATCCTGTCTTTGCCACTGTCTGGTGTCTCTGATCAATGAATAGGAATGGAAGAACCAGACTTTGCTGTGGAACAAAGAGGATCATGTTTCTATTGCTTTCAAGAAACAGCAATTGGTGGTTCAGGAAACCAAATCAACGAGGAATAGAATATGGCTAACTTTTTTCAGTGTAAAAGCCAGTAGCCACCAAATCTTCTTCCCAGAGACATGGCCAGTAACTCTGCTATAGTTGACAGAAGATGCTCTAAATGACATCAGTTCCCATACAAATACACACACGCACACACATGCACACACACACACACACACACACACACACACACCCTCTCATGCATGAGGAAACATTGAGT
>NW_004524578.1:31014820-31027559 GCF_000260255.1 Octodon degus
AATATATTTTATTTTATTTATTTATTTATTTTGTATTTTAGGGAAGGGTCTAAAGGGTGTTCAGGTTCTCACTACTAGATCGGACTCCTAGTGATCTGCTTGTTTACAATCTCCCAAAAGATGGGATTATAGGCGCATGCCACCATTCCTAGCCTCAATACGCCCCAGGGGCTGGACGGGTACAGCAGACCCCAGGCCCCTGTGCCTGCTTACAGGTGCTTTAATCCGAGTTTCATTATTTTCTAAAGTTGTTCTTCCCTTTGCCCATTAAAGACAGAACAATAAAATAATGTACATCAATTCCCCTGGACCCTGTTGGATGCGCACATTAAATTCGTGTACTGAAAACTTAATCCTCAAGGCAATGGTCTAGAGAGTGAGGACTTTTAATACGTGGTATGTCCTGAGGTCTCTGCCCTGTGGGAGGACAAATGCCATGATCCCAGGGCATCTAACAGACACAGGCAGCCCTCTGCTCCTTCTTGCAAACCTTTCCACAGTGTGCCATGGAATGGTGGTGTGAGAAAGCCTTCATCAGAGGTGGATGCTTGCCCTTGGGCTTTACATTCTCTAGAAATGCAAGAAATAAACATCTGGCTTCTATTAATTACTCGGTACTTGATATTCTGTCGGAATAAATGTTTGTGATCTATTGATAGTGAATGAAAGTAAAATTTGTATTTGTAAATCAAGAAAGGGAAAACATGGGGAATATATATCTTAAAATAGAAAAATTTAATATATTATGAAATTCCACATGACAGATATTAAAATTTTGAAGAGTTTTCTGTGCTAATTTTTCAACTAAAGAAAAAAAAAGCATTTCTCCATCAGTCCCTTTTCATTTCATATTCCACCAAATAGGGCAAAAATGGCATTTGTGTAGCAGCCAGGACATCTCTTGCTCTAATGACTTGGTCCACACCTCTCTCTAGCTGAATTTTCAGCCCCTCTGTCGTCAGTCTGGCTACAGTTACAGTGTATTTTGGCCCATTCAGCTGGCTTCAGCTCAGCTCCCGCTTATACATATGCAAAGGACCGAATTCAATATCAGAGTAGACAATTTATGAGCACTTATGTTTGTACACCACCCACATACAACTAAACCTGCAAAGAAACCATGGATATTCTCTGCTACAGAGTGAAAATCCCTTTCCTCACCACACCTCACTTTTTTCCGGATTACCATTTCCAAGGCTTGAGTGCTCAGTCTAAAGCCAGGGAATGGGAAGCCATACTTCAGACTCTGAAACATTCCTTTGATTTCAGCTCTACCATGAGCAAGATTTTTCCATTCTGGGTCTTTCCACCCCGTGTCACAGAGAGTTTTCATGAAAACAAAACTACAAAAAGCTACAGAATCTTTATTATACACAGCCAGCCAACAAGGAGAAGGCACCACTGTGGGTGACAGTGTGAACATTTTAAAATTTGACATCAAGCTGGGGGAAAGAAAAGTGTAAATGGCAACTACCTCAGACCTACCTGGAGTAAATGACTTTGCTTTCCAGCCTGTAGCTTGTTCTTCTGGGTTTCTTCCAATTTCCATTTTACAGTATTGGTCAGTTGATGCAGAACCTGTCTGTCAGCGGGACTGCCAGGCAAATGATGCAGCAGCACTATAGACCAGGGATGACTGTTGGCATCAGACCAATCGTAAGCGAGGGGGAAGAGAAAGAGCTGAGCTAAGGTCAAAAGAAATTGGACCACATACAAGGGTAAAGGGACCAGGTGACAGGGCAAAGGGAAGCCAGAAGGAGTCTTACAGGAAAGGAATCCTGTTAAAAAGAAGCTGGCATTTGTTGGGAAATTACTGAGTTGTGGGAGGTTCTTTCAAGAGAACTTTTCCCAATAAGGATATCAGAGTAGGAAAGCAAGAGGCATGGGCTTTTAAAGCTATTCTAGAACAACTTCTGGAAAAGTACAATTAAACCAGGATGCTGATTATTTCAGACATTTGATCTAAGAGAATTTAACAAAATGTTATTGGATATTTACAAGCTCCATTCTAGTTTGGGGAAGAGACAGTCCAGAGTGGCAAAAACCACTCACACTTTAGAATGAAACCATGCTGAACTAACTATAAAGCTATGTGACTATGATTTACATATATTTTAACTTTTCCAATCTTCACTTTTATTTACTTAATAATTATTCATTGAGTTTCTATCACATTTTTCACAATATCACAAAACAGTGACCAAATGTAGCCCAAGCCTCTAAGGATTTATTCAAGAAAATCACATACTCCACCATAACAGAATCTTTGTTTTGATCAGTTCCATATTTTCAAAGCATACAACAGTGTCCAGAACACAGAAAGTTTTTGATACATTTTCGCTGGATGAATGTGAGCATGCTTATTCTTTTGTATAACTAGAAGTCTAGAGAACTTGGCTCTGCTCACTTTAATGCAAATAGGGAACAGTGCATCCAGTTAGTATGTGGGCAGGGTATAGACATGTTCAAAGCTAAAAGAGAAGGAAATTTGTATTTACTCCTATAGTGGTTGTGTGCAAGTAGCCAGAACTGACCCCAAAAAAGAACTGTCTTTGGGTTTATCGTGCTCCTCACCTATACACAGAGATCAAGGGATCAACAAGTATGTGGGGTGGTGAGGGATGCCTTTCTATCCTAAGTGAAAGAGCACAGTCTTGAGTGTCTTACTAGTCAGAAGCCTGCCACAAAAAGGGTGCTTTGTTCCAGTGGTGACTGAGGACAGTTTCAAGAAGCTACTTTTTAGAAGAGGATAAAATGGGCCAGCCAAATAACTCAGCGGACTAAAGGCCTGCTTAGGCAGAGCACAGTGACTGGGATTCAGTTTGCAGCATGCCGGGTGCTGAGACAGCAATTGAGACTGAGCATGGTATCACACACCTGTAATCCCAGTGCTTGGAATGCTGAAAACAGGAGTATCACTATGAGTCCGATCTATAGAGAGAGACCATGTAGGCCCTGTACTAAATACATTAAGAAAAGAAAGAGGATAAAATTAAGGGAAACCATCAGAGCTTGGTGGGAGGAGACTCTGACTTAAAGATTAAAGATGTGAAGAGGTGATCATGACTATCAAGACCCAAAAAATGTGAGCTGCATGACAGGAGCCAGGACCCTAGGAAAAGGAAAGCAGCCAATGCTGCAAGGGTCTCTGGCAGAAAGAGTCAGGGAATGCACAATCTGTCCTCTCTCTTTTCCAAAATTCTGATTTGCCATTAAAAATACATGTCACTGGACATGGGACTCTGGTGAAAACAGTTCCCAGGGATTAGCCTCTCACTACAGGGCTGGTAGCCTCACCGCTATTTTTGCCCCTCACATTTACCTTTCCCCTTTGTCTGGCTGAAAAACATGTTTCCCTAACATGGAAACACACATGGCTACCAGCAGCAGCCTGACTGAGGCACTGCCAGTCAAGGCACTCACCTGCCCACACAGCATGTAGGCGTTGTTGGTGTCTGTGGAGCAGGCAAACACAAGAGGAAGAAATGGGAGCTTCTCTGGATCCTGATTTTATGCCTGGTCACTGGGCCGAATTAATAGCCATGGCTTCTACTCCTGTTTTTGTCTTCTGCAAGCTGGATAAAGTCTTTACCTGGCCTTATGATACATACTTTCTTGAACAAAATTAGAATCTATGGTTGACTTATTTATTGGCATGCTGCAATATTTCCTCGGAGCCCTGTGGTAGATAAAGAAGAAGAGGAAAACTAGGGAATTCTCTGGGATGCTGACATAGTCCTTATTGTCTGCCCCATGGGTAGCAGCAATCCATGTTCTCCTTCATAAGTAAATTCAGTAATGCAGGTTGATACAATACCCACATCTGTGCTTTTGGAAGAGCCAGTTAATCTCTATTTCCAATTTAATGGAACTGAGGTTCACCTCAGAGCGATCTTGTATTAAATTGCACCACAAGGTCCAAAACCACAGTTCCAAAGTGGTACAGACAGGAAACAAACATTCTTGAAGGGCATTATTATATATAATAATAAAGACTTTCTCCACCTCCACATCTTGATTCTCAGGTCCATGAACTCAAGCTGCTAGAGAGACAGCACCATAATTCTCCTTCCCTTGGAGGCATATATACTAACCTCAGTGTTCATGGTATTCCTAAAATTGCAACTGAACTTGATTACACAATTACATGAATGATGGGTTAGTGAAATTAGTGAAGGGACTGTCATTCTTTAGTGGACATTTGGTAAGCTGATGTGAGTAACAGGAAGTTTAGGAATTATGGTGTGGGCAGAAGACTTGAGGGTAGGAAAGAAAATACTTGTTTAGAGTGCCCTTCCTATAAGGGGACATGGGTGCTTCCTTCATGTTGGAAAGGATACAATAAAGTAGGAGCAGATTGTTCTGCTAGAGAGTAAACTGGATCAAATCTCAACACTGGGTGCTGCTGTTGACAGATTGGGTGTTGAACATGATCAGTATCCAGATCAGTCCTGATATGGCAATTGCACTGATAAGCCTCCAGTTCTGCTATCATGGTGATTTATTTTTTAAAGGATACAAAATAATAATAGAAAAAATAGCATTAAAAATGGTACAGAGACTGGAAGTCAGAAACTTAGCTCTCTTTCCCATCTTGCAAGATGGCAGGTGAAAAAACTGAGAATCCAGACACTAAAGGGAAGAAACCCAAAGTCAAGAAGGATTCTGCCAGTGGTACTGGTAAAAAGGGTAAGATGAAGAAGGCAAGAAAAACTCAACTGCAGTAGGGATAGCCCCACTGCAGCCAAAATTCTGTCCTGGCTAGAGGAATTGGTAGATACTCCCAATCTGCTATGTATTCCAGAAAGGCTTTGTACAAGAGAAAGTACACACCTACTAAATCAAAGGTTGAGAAGAAAAAGAAGGAGAAAGTTCTTGCTACCATCACAAAACCAGTCACTGGTGACAAGAATGGTGGTACCCGGGTGGTTAAGCTTTGAAAACTGCCTAGACACTACCCTACTGACGATGTGCCCCGAAAGCTCTTGAGCCATGGCAAGAAGGCCTTCAGTCAGCATGGGAGGAAATTTCGAGATAGCATCACTCCCAGCACCATATTGTTCATCCTCACCAGGCATCACAGAGGCAAGAGAGTGGTCTTCCTGAAGCAGTTGGCCAATGGCTTGCTACTTGTGACTGGGCCTCTTAGCCTTAATTGTGTTCCTCTATGAAGAACACACTAGAAATTTGTCATTGCCACCTCAACAAAAATTGACATCAGCAAAGTGAAAATCCCCAAACACCTCACTGATGCTTGCTTCAAGAAGAAGAAACTGTGGAAACCCAGACACCAGAAGGGCGAGATCTTCAACACCGAGAAAGAGAGATACCAGATTTCAGAGCAGTGCAAGGTGAATCAGAAAGAGTGGACTCACAGACTTTAGCAAAAATCAAAGCTTTTCCTCAGCTCTGGGACTACCAGTAAACTGTTTTTGCTCTAACAGATGGAATCTATCCTCATAAATTAGTGTTCTAAATTTCTTACTAAGAACCTAATTAAATAACTGATACATTTTTTAAAAGGTACAAAATTTCAGCAAAGTAATAGGAATTCAACAATGGTTACTGTATTATAAGATGTGATCTTCAAATTAGTTGTTCAGGTTATCAGATATAAACATGCAAGATTTGTTTAAAGAAAAAAACAAAGCAAAACAATAACAAAAATGTTGTAAGAAATTCAAAGGAAAGGCTGGTGAGATAACTCAGTGGACTAAGTGTCTGCTTGGGCAACCGCAGAGACAGAGGCTCAATCCCTGGCACCACATGATGCACTGGCCCTCCCCCCGGGCATGCTGAGCTGGCCCTGGAGACCAGGCATGGTGGTGCATGACTGTAATCCCAGCCCTGGGGAGTCTGAAAATAGGAGGATTACCATGAGTCCAAGTTGCACAGTAAGACCCTGTACCAAATACATGAAAAAGAAAAAACAAAAGAAATTCAATGGAAGAAAAACAAAATAAGAATAAAAAGGGGGGAAAAGAAGGCATTAACTGCTCCTTTCAAAAGATCAGAAGAAATTGACAGCACAATTATCCAAACTATTCTTCATATATACCGAAATATATTTTCCCTTCTTTCATTTGTCCTTTTCCTCCTCTCAATTTTTCCTTCCCAATGAACAAATTCCATATAAGAAGCCCATTGAATCAGTACTAGTCTGGCTAAGAAACTGATTGACAGCCACAGGATAATTTCATCTCATCTGCTTTATTTTCAAGAGCCTCTCAGAATGAAATGCATAGGAATTCATAAGGTAAAAGACTCTTCCGTGCTTATTACAAGAAATCGTTCCTCACATACTTCTCCTCATCACTAATCTTCATGTCATATTCTTTTAGAGCCCTTGACAAACTGCTGATGATTTTAGCTGATGTCTATGTAGATTCAAATATGAACCCTTCTTCAGGTAGCCTAAATAAACAAGCAAATGTTTCTAACTGGAATAATTTCCGTTCACTCTGGTCTTTGAAGCCTACTCTATCTGTGACTCTGGTACCGGGGCTAGCTACTTCTGCCTCGTACCTGGATATAAGACTGCACACAAATCAGGCACAGGGTGCTTCTTCCCAGTCAAGTGGTTATAAGAATCCCCATATAAGGCTACAGAACTGAATTCAGGTAGAGGAGGCAGCATACCAACTGTGCATGCTGCAGGAATGCCCCACTTACTTTTGCTAGACCCATTCCCACTTGATAGAGAACTGTTGCACAATTCCAATTCTATGAATGATGGGTGTGACAACAGCCAGTTGATTATTGGCATGTCTGGTTAGATGACCATTTGATTTTTTTTCAGTCTATGTAATGGGTGGAAGGGTCTGTCATTTGGAACCTGTGGATGTGATCTCATTTGGAAAAAGTATTTTTTTTCTGCTATACATACATCTGCATGAGTAACTTTATTAATTTTTAATGAAAATTAACTTTTCCTGGATCTTCTAATAAGACTTTTTTTAAATATTAACACTACTTTTCCTTCAGTGAAGCCACCCTTGGAGTTGATCAAACTCTCACCATGTCTATCATCTGGACTCTAAAGCTCATCTTCCTCTTCTTTTTGGTCCAGACATTCAGATTTTAAGTTTCAAGTTAAAGGTTATTTTTCCACAGTTCTGTTCTCTGAAAAACTCTCAGCTCCCACTGAAAGTTATAGCCCAGGAGTGAAGCAATCACAAGCTCGAACTTCAGGGCCATCTGAAAAGCCACAGGAACAATTGCATAGGTCAACCTTCTGATCACAAGCTGAAAATGCACAGTCCTGAAATCTGTGGTCTCTCTGTGCACACATGTAATTTTTAAGAAGCAGAAGACAATGTGAAGAAAACTGAGGTTTGATCACCAAAAATCAGCATGACGAAAACCATGAATGATGAGCGTAGAATTCAAATTACTAGATGTTTTAAAGAGATGACAGTTTTCATTTTCATTTTGAAAACCACATTTCAAAAGAACTATTTTTTAAAAATAAAAAGTTCATGACTTTTTTATGTATTTGGTACAGGGTCTACAGGGTGTTCAGAGTCTCACTACATGGATCAGACTCATAGTGATCCTCCTGTGTTCAGCCTCCCAAGTGCCGGGGTTACAGGCACACGCTACCAAGCCCAGTCTCAATCACTGTCTCAGGGCACCCCAAGGTAGGGCTGGCATGGCACACTGAGGATTGAACCCCAGCTTCTGTGTTCTGCCTAAACAGGTGCAATCATCTGCTGACCTATCTGGCTAACCCTAAAAATAAAAAAGGATTCAGGTAAAAGAAAAAGAATAAAAAGAATATCTAAACTGTTCAATGACCCACCCATTTGTTCCTGACAAAGTTCAATCATGTCTTATTCCTCCATTCCCAAATCTTTTGAAGTATGATTATCAACAATTCTCTGACCTTCAAAGAGAAACCTGAGTGAATTCACTGGAACTCTCTGTCCTTAACAGTATGATAAATTGAGTTTCTTGAGATGTGTTGTCATTTTCACTGTAAAGTGAATATCACTGGTGTCCAATGACTTTGAGCTTAACGTATTCACCTTCCTTCTTCTCCCCTAAGTCCTCAGTTGATGGTTTTGCCTCCTGATCAGACATAGTGATGGTGGCTTCTTCCGGGTCTCCAGACAGCAGTGGCCACTAGGTAGCAAAAACTTTACTCGCTCTGTCATTTACAATCCCGTCTCTACACCACAGCGCAACCAGAAAAAGTATTTTTTTGAAGAAATCATTGAGTTAAGGATTCTGAGGCATGATCACCTGAATTACAAATCCAATAATCCTTGTGTTCATCAGAAACATAACAAACAATACTCAGGGGAGGTAAGAGAAGGCCATGGGAAGATTGAGCACTGGTTGGGATTATACAGTCATAAATCAAGGAAGACCTAGAACAACACAGCTCAAAGAGGCAAGAGAGACTTCTATGAAGTCTTCAGAGAGAGTGTGGCCTGACTGATATCTTATTTCTGATTTCTAGACTTCACAAAGGTGAGACAACATGACCAACTCTTATTATAGCCACAGAACATCAGCATGGCTAGACATTTAGTTTCCACTAGCTCCCAATAGCAAGGCAAAACTAGTTTAAAGGAATAATAACTATTTTCAGGAAAAAAATCATGGTTGTGCTTCACAATATTAGGGCTCTGTACTATAATTCTCTTCCTAGGGGTGGGCAAAGATATCCAGGGGCAGAATTGTTGTCCCAGACGTGGCTTGTGCCCCAGGAGTTTCTTACTGTTAGCATGTGTGTTTCACCTTACATCTTATGTGCCCTAGGAGATGAGATATTTTTTAAAAAGCTGCCCTGGGCTGGATACATTTGCTCTGAAAGTACGGTAAGTAAAAGAGTTTTCAAGTGCTTCCAAAGAGACTATTTGCTTTTCTATCTACACTGAGAGTTAAATACTCAAGCCTGGTAGTTTGTCCTTTTCTCTGTTCATGCTCTCTAGGACTTCATAATTACCTGGCCCATGGTGCATTCTGTGTAATCTAAGCCACTTGATAGAATTAGTGACTCGCACTCATACTTCCCATGGGACAAACCCAATCAGTAGCCGAAGGAAAAGACACCTAGTTGGTGGAGCCCGAAAGGTCAATCCTGAAAGACACAAACCAACATGAAGAAGTCTGGATAGTGAATCAAAACAGAAGAACAGAATTTTTGGCAAGGTATTTATACTGACTAGCCTTGGGAACCAAGAGAACAGCTGGAAAGCAGAGTTCAATAAATCAGTCCTCTCGTGCACCATAGCCTTTGATTAGGATATGAGTGGGTACAGTGGATCTAGAGTCTGGCCCTTTAGTTCTGGGTCTTTTCCTCTATGATTACAAGAGGAGGCAAACCTCTTGCTATCACCCAAGATTGAGGAAGTTTCTCTGTATTAAATTTCCTACTAAATAGCCTTCCAGGGGCTTGGAAATTGTATATGGGGAGGAATGAAACATACATGGATCCAACTCTCAGCTCTGACATTTACAACCTGTGTGATGCTGGGCTAGTTGTTTGATCACTTTGAACATTAATTTCTCAGCTTGTGCAAGTTGGAATAACAACCATCCTAACAAAAATGTTGCAGGGAGTAAATGAAATAATGGAAAGTTCTTAAGAAGCATTTTCACACACGATAAATACTCTTTAAACATTCCTTTTCCATTTTTTACCTTTTCCTTGTGATGCTGTTCCTACCACTTACAGTATGTCTATAACTCATTTTATGAAAAACATGCATTCCAAAATGCAGCATAGGAAACAAAAACCTTTTGAAAACACTGTGCTTTTAAGAAAGACCCATATTTAGGTCTGCTAAAGCTGAGCTCCTAAATACTACTTGATGATCATATTTTCAACAATGATATGATTGCTGAATGAGGATAAAGTGAGAGAAGTATATAACAAAAAGTAACCCCATGTGTATTCTTATAGCATAAGGAAAATGTCCTAGAATAACATACACAGCCTATTAACTACTGTTAGTTCTGAAGACCAGAGTGGCATTGGAAGCTATGAGCAGAAAAAGCAGACTGTCACTTATTTATCTGTGTATTTAATATTGCTTGTATTAGTTAGGGTTCTCCAGAGGAACAGAATCAATAGAAAATATACTGAAAATTATGTGAGGGTTTCTATTAATTAGGCTTATAGGACCAGGTATGAGAGAGTCCATCCACACTGACTGCATGCAGGATGAGAGGTTGGAAAATCCAACAGCTGATTAACCAAGAAGATATATGTTGCAGAACAATGGGCATCCAGGATGCGGCAGCAGTCCAAGGTTGATGGCTTGGAAATGCAGTGGAGGGGTGTCTGTACAAGTTCTGTGTTGGAAGGATGAAGAAACCGCATTCCTGAAAACCAGGGTACAAAGGTGATGGCAACAAACACTGGACCTGCTCAGGCGCTCTTCCAGACCTCAGACACTGCCTTTCCCTTTCCCTTCCCTTTCCCTTTTCAGTCTGTCCATGCTATAATCCTATTGGTTTGTGCCACTCACATCTGGAGTGAGTCTATCCTCCTCAGTTGACTGGCCTGTGTGTCATTCATGTACAGACACACCCTGATCTGTGCTTTACTAATCTGCTAGGGATTGTAATCTATCCAAGTGAGCATACCCTAATAAATGGTCTAATTGCTTAAATATTTTAGAAGGATATACAGTAAGTTTCATATCTCTGTTTTGAAAGGGATAAGCAGGATAGGAGTTTGGGACATAATGAAGAAGCGTATAATTTATAAATAGCCACAACTTGCAAAAGAAAGTTCTTCCACAGAAGTGAAAGAAGAAACTTAGTGAAGTTTTCAAAAAGAAACTCCAAATTCTTACTATAAATAATCAATGGTTCTCTGTTCTGACTGTATGTAAGAATCATTTTGTGTTAGCTTTCTGCTGCTGTGGCAAAATACATGAGACAATTTAAAAGGGGGAAGGTTTGGTTTTTTGACTCATGAATTCAGGGGGTTTAGTCTATTCTGGCTGGCTCTGTGGCTTTTAAGCTGTAACAAGACAGAAACATGGGGTGGGGGGAGCATGGTGAAGGAAAGCCTGTCAGGGAGAAGGGAGAGAAGAGGGAGATGTCCCAGGAGCAACACCAACTGGGAGCCAGGCATTAAGCATGGAAGCCTTATGGGGACATGCCAGATTCAACCTATAATAGCCTTGAGGCCACTACAAAAAGGATGCAGGGTAAAGCCTGGGCTTCACCCCGGGAGACTCTTCCACAGAAGACTCAGACACAGACAAGTTTTACCAAGCATGATAACTCCTCACTAAACCAGAAGAATCCAAAGAAGATGCTCTTCTGTCCCTACGTCTTTCAGCTTCTGTGTCCAAGGGCAAAATGTCCAGCCGAGAGGTTTTTCAGACATTTGTTCACGGCTGACACCTGCTCACAGCCTCACCATCAGTGTAGAAGCCAGAGCCAAACATTTTCAGCTTCTCTCTGGCCTCCCAGCTGCACGAGGTGGCCTTGTTTTCTTTCGCCTTCCTCTTAGCACTGCTGTCAGTCCAGAAACACTGGGGAAGCTGAAGTGAACTCTATTTGTTTATGTGGTAATAATCTCAGAATCTCTGCCCAAAAAATGTTCTTGGCCTCTGACAAAGCTGTCTTGGAGATGCCTCTGTCCATTTTAAATAGGTCCCAAACTAGCCCAGAAATAGCGCCCTCCATTAGGAGCCAATCTGCTGAACAAGGCTAAACCAGAAGGGAGAGATGGAGTGCTTTAAATCCAAGAATGTTTTCAAAATGTTTTATATCATTTAGTTCAATGGAATGCGGGACCTTGAATTTAATGACAGACAATAGATCAAATGGAGATTGATTTGTGTGGCAGATATGTTCAGTTTGGGGGAATTCTTGATATCTGTACAATGACGAGACCCAGGAGTATGGAGAGAGATCAAGCGCTTATGACATTCATTTTTAAAGAAAAGGTCTCATTATTGGGAGACTAATGTATTATCCACCTTTGACAACCTTGGATGAAAGATTGAGGCCAGATCCTTGAGACCTTAGAAAGGAATCCAGAAGCCAACGAAAAGGAAAGTAGAGCTCATTTCAACATGTAAAAGAAGAGAAAAATAAAAATCTTCCTAAAAATAGCACAGGTTCAACCTTTAAAGCCTCATCAAGCCTACGATGAAAAGAAAGAGTGATTGACTGCGAGAAAATTAGATATTAATGAAGGGTGGTAAATCTGGCTACTATGGGAACAAATGAAAAGTATAAAATTACTATTTTTACTGTGGGCTCTGCCCACATGTGGAATGCTGGCTGTGTTGGGGAGCTGTAGAAAACACCAGCTCCCTGCCGACCTGAAATCTGCCGTCTAGATGAAGAGAAAAGTTCAGTGTTAAATAGCCAAAGGATATATAAATCCCAGTGCCAAGATGAAATTAGGTAGGCATTTCATTAAAGACAGACTCAGAGAGTAAAGTGAATCAGCTCCAGGAGAGGGTTTGTTGGACTAATCAGGAAAGGGTCCTCAGAGATGGGTGACAAGGAACCTGTTCACTGAGAAGAGGATGAGATACAGGAGGCAGGAGGACAGTGAGGCACATCCCAGGTTAGGAAACATGAACACACTGAAAGCCTTGGCCTTGGTATTTTCCTACTGCAAAGAGCACCAGTGGTGCTCTGAATACTAACTCTGCCTTTAACTGGGCAGCACTACTCAGGACATTTAAACCAGAGTAAGTTCTTCAGGGAAAGATACAGTTTTCATGCAGTTTCAAAACCTGGAGGGAGGGCCAGG
>NW_004524578.1:31032197-31043703 GCF_000260255.1 Octodon degus
TGTAAAATAAATACAATCATGCAGGGGCCAGGGAGATAGCTCAGTAGAATATGCACTTGCCTGGCAAGCGCAAGGGCCTGAGTTCAATCTCCGGTTCCACCAAAAATAAAATGAAAGAAAATAAAATAAAATAAAAATAAAAACAATCATGTAGCCAGTTTTATTTGATGCAAAATCTCAGACTTTAAAATTGATTACTAAGGGGCGGGGGAGATGGCTCACTAGAATAATCACTTGCCTGGCAAATACAAGGGCCTGAGTTCAATCCCTGGTTCCGCAAAAAAAATAAAATAAAATAAAATTGATTACTGTAGCCTTTTCTTTTCCCTTAGGATTTATCCTGTCAGCATCTGGGCACTTTAAAAGGTTTCTACAAGCTAAACAAAAAGTTTAATCAAGCTGCCAGGCTCCTCCACTTACAGTTAGTGCAGAAACAAAATGCGAAATAAATCTAAGAACTTCTCCTTTTTAAAATTTAAGAATGATACCAGATTGGCCAAACAAAGTAAACACATGCCAGTCAAATATTTCAGTCCCAGGCTTACCTCAGCTCAGGGTATACTTATTTTACACAGTAATTATCCAGTAAATTGTACAGTATGGATAAATTCTGCAGCCAGAATCCCAACTGGCATACTAAACTCAGCTGATCCATGGAAAACCTCCACCCAGTCAGTAGCACATGTGGCACATTATCTTCAAAATGCACCAGCATTTTCAGTAGAGAGGGATGTGTTGTTCAATGACCCTGACCCGCACCCATCACTCCTGCTGAACACAGAGGTAGCTTTTTTTAAAAAAAAGAGAGAAAAACCAATAAAAATGATACAGAATTTCAAAACAAGATGATAAGAAATTAATAATGGTTGTTATATTGCATATTGTTATTTTCAAAATAGTTGTTCAGATTACAAAATACAGGCATGCAAAATTTATCCAACAATATAATCGCTAACTGTTCTTTTCAATGAACTAATAGAAATTAGTAATACAAATAACTTAGCTATCTTGTGTGTATATATACATACTTTTTTCAATTTTCCCTTCCTTCTTTTCTCTCTTCTCTCATCCCATTTGTTCTTTCCTGTTGAGCAGTTTCTTTCACTTCCACAATATCTGTTGTAACTTTACAATCTTACTTATTTTTTAGTTGTTTACGTTAGGAAGACAATAGGATGTTTACACATGTGAGTCAGATTTCTTTCACTCATGAGCACAGTCTTGAGTTGCATAATTTACCTACAAAAGCCTCCAGTTTATCTTAGAGGTAGATGCTTTTGTGAAAGTGCCTACAGCTTCTTAAATAGAAAACCTTGATCAGGAAACATATCCCCATCACCAAATCTTGAAGAATACCCTGAATCCTTTCACAGGATGCTGCCCTGCTATTGTTCACTTCTCAAAGTGCCATTTACCTTTTAAACTGATTCTTATTACTAGCCTTAAACTGTTTTCTAGGTGCCCAGTCCTCATTCATCACTCTTTCCCTGGCAGGGTCTTCTTGACTCATTGTCTAGTGATTACAAGACAGACTCAGATGCTCTGCACATCAGAGGCCAACACACAATGTGGGCATCTGCCTCAAATTCCAATACCATGATCAGTTTCATTTATTTTTGAATCTGGGATGCTATAACTGAGGCAAGAACACAGATTAAAATGAAAGATGACCATGCAAATTATAACTTTAAAAAAGGTTTGAATTTTCATGCCCCAATCAATTCACACACACCCCCTTGCCCATCCCTAAAACAAAAAGAGTAAAACATGTCATCTATCTCCAATACAACCACCACCATCTTTTAACGTGTGTCTCCAGAGTTTCCTCTTAATATTTTAAAGCTGCTTTAATGCTTTATGTTATAAAGAGACATCAAAGTAAACCCTCACAGAGCTTATCACATGGTAATTGAAATAGTGCATACCTATAGTACAGAACAAGAAAGAAAGCCTTACATACAACAGCCTACCAATGTGCAAACAAATGAAACCATTACTTTAAACAAATAGCCATCAAAATGTTAACAAAGACAGAACTGTTGAAGCTAGAGCATTTCTTTCAACTGAACCGTCTAGGAATGGATTTAGGGTTAGAGCAGAGATGCAAATGCTTCTCTAGAATATTGGTTATCAATTGGCCTGATGCCATTTTGTATTATGTGACAGCAGCGCACTTACCAAAGCACATCTGATGAGCACCTTGGGGGTCCGAAGGATCCTCTATTACATACCAAGTAGCTCAGGAATTGAAAACTCATTAGAGCTTCTCCACACCCCTTTGGCACCACCATACCATAGAGTGGTGGCAGAGTATGTTGTAACTCTGCAGCCAGAGTGTCCTTTACTACCCAAGCCTGTGAGTACCCAATGAGTATCTTTGTAAAACTGTAGTCCAGTGAGCAGCTAGACATAATCCTTTGGTGAGGGATCATTGCTGCCTTACTGTTTTCCTCACTAGATTCCCAGCTCTTCACATCAACTCAGAGCCTAATATATGACCTGAATCAGAGTAGGGCCTCCAAAAAGGAGAACAACTAAGGAATCATTCCATTCTACCAACTTGTATCTTCTCCATTCTCACAAACTCAATTCAGTTCAACTCCAACATGAGAAAGTAAAGTTTGTTTTGTTCAGATCAAACTGAAGATGGATCAATACTGAATATAGCACTGTCATAGTCAATAGCAAAGTTATGTGCAGAAGCCAGGGAAAGGTTAAGTCGCTAGAATTTGCTGTTTGTAGTATATAGTATCAATCAGTATAAAAAACTCCATTGCCCGATCCCATTTTTGCATGTATAAATATGAGTTGATATTCATAGCAATAATAATTCTTATTTTAGGTTCTCAGAAGAAGCCAAAATACCTTCAATCATTGCATGCCTACTATGTGTTCAGCCCTGGACCAGTAGTTTTTACCATTGTTATTTCATTTAATTTCAATGAAATTGGTACAATTGTAACTGATTTTCAAATGTGAATAAGATTTCCTTAAGTGTGGTAATTTTAGTGTAAGTTCTTTCTCTAATAACCTAACATAGTTAGACTTCTCCAAAATTAAATGATCGAATGTAACAAAGAAAAGAAAAAATTAGCAATACTGACACTCCCAATCATTACACTCTAACAATGACCTACATGTTTAATATATATTAACTCATATGACCCCTTGACAATCTTTTAAAGTAAGTGATATTGTACCCATTTTATAGACAAATAAACCAAACAAAAATCAAACTGTATTAACAATAGTTTGTTTTGGTTTGGTTTGGTTTTCATTTTGAGACTCCTTATGTGGTTCACACTGGCCTTGAGCCTGAGTCACCCTGTCTCAGTTTCCTGGATAACGAAGCTAAAGTCTTCCAGCACCACACCCAGCATCACTAACAACTGGCTGAGAGATTCTAACACTTCTATTGGATTTTTGTCCATACTCTTTCCCTTATATCATGCAACTTGTTGACTTGTTTTCAGAGAAAATAATAATCATATCATTAAAAGCAACAATGGGAAGGAAAAAAGCAATGTCCAAGCAAAAGCTGAAAATGTAAACTCTTCTTTACAACAAAACAAAAAAATTAAGGTAGCTAGCACCAGGGAAAAGAAAGCTGTGGTGAACTTATAGCTTTATTTTCAAGATCATGAAAAGAGCTGAAGATGAGAGGTATCCTACAGGTAGGTATATCTAATGATAAAGAAGAAAAGTAGAATTCCAATATGGTGTACTTAATTCTGTCCACAAGGCTAAGCACCCTGCTGGTGTGTGGATCTTAAAAGTCCTCCCAAGAGTCACATGTAAAGGACTCTGTCCCCAACATAGCACTATTGGGAAACAAGGGCACTTGAAGAGGTGGAGCATCAGGGCCAGTGAAATAGGTCAGTGGACAAAGCCCCTGATTAAGCAAGCACAGGGAATGGGGTTCAGTCCCCAACACCACATGACATGTGGGCCCTGCCCCCAGGTGCACTGAGCTGGTGACCGAGTCCAGGTGTGGTGGTGCATGCCTGTAATTCCAGAACTGGGGAGGCTAAAAACAGGAGGATCACTATGAATCTGAGCTGCATAGTGAGAGCCTGTACCAAGTACATTAAAAAAATAAAAATTAAGAAAAGAGGTGGAGCTTGTCAGAGGTCTTTAAGTCATGGGCATGGACTTTGAGGGGACCATGAGATCCTGGTCCTTTCTTCTTCCTTTTACTTTCTAACCATGAGGTGAATGGTTTGACGCCACTGTCTACTTCCACCACTATGTGCTGCTTCACCCAAAGCCAGAACAACAACCTATCATAGACTAAAATCCCCACAATGTGAGCCAAAGCAAGCCTTTACTTTCTCTAGTTGGTTATCTCAGGTATTTGGATATTTGTTTTAGTACTGTGAAGCTAACTAATATATCACAGACATAGAGATGTTTACCCCATACCTTTCACCTCTAGTTCTAACAGAAATTAGTTTATTGCTAACATGCATAAGTGGTGGTAGTCACCTCCACCAAAACAATATGTCATGGAAATTATCCACCTTCATGTATTTTGAGACTATCTGGTCTTTTATCACACAATGCACATTGCCCCATTGCTGCCATCAGCACCAGATTGTCATCATCCAATATCCCAAGCTGATGGAAAATGCCAGAAATTAATGAGAGATCAGTTAGCCCTCTCCTTGGATATTCCCCATTCAACTAAAGAAATTAGCTTAAGAATTATAGTAAAAAAAAATCTTATAAGAAGCTGAGAGAAGACAGAAATAACTTGATATTTTACCCTGTATATATTATCATTCCTACCTATGTTTGTAATATGTTGTTAGGTAACAGGTAGATGAAACTCCCAAGAACCTTTGAAGAAAATACTCAAATATTTCAGAAATGCATTTGATTGTTTCCTGGATTTATTTCCCTGGGGTGACAATGCCATAGTTAGGAACTTCCTTTGGTACAGAACATGGACAAACAAGACCACACTGCCTGGTTTACAAGATGAGCAAGATGCAAAAGCAGGAAGCAAGAGCATAATTACCAAAAGAAATCACCTCATCACTTACATGCTGTGCGACAGCCACTGGGCCGCATGGTATCATCCATGGAGTTCTCATGAGATAGAACCATCACACACAGAAAATTCAGCATTTAGGTGAATTTTGGACATATTAGAAGCTCTATGATAGTTCATTATAAAACCCTAGCTAATGGGGAAGGGAAGGGCTACCTGCAGCTATGTGCCCATTCTAGCACTTCTAACTTTTTTACTTGCTGCAGTTATGCAACTATCTCCATTTGAAAAAAGAATGAGCAGTCACTTGGAAAATTTATGCTAGATTATGAGTTACAGTGGATAACAAAGCCACAATGGATAGCAAAGCCACATTCAAATCCTGATAGCACTATCACTTACAAGTTTTATGATCTTGGGCAGCTTCATTCCCCTGAACTTCTGTTTCCCTGTCTATAAAATGAAAAGTAGCAAGAGTACCTGCATAGTTATGGTGAGAATTGAGTAAAATGATACATGCAATACAATAATCTGCAATCATTTAGTAGTCTCTGCCTAAATGGTGATGGTATCTGGGACTTTCACACAAGGGTCACAGCTGAGAAATGAACTCTAGACTGCAAAACCTCATTCCTTTTCTACAACACAAGAGACAGAAACCAAAAAAGTTCAAAGGAAAGAATGATGACGTGGATCAAGAAAATCTTCCCAAATAAGGAAGAGGAAAGAAGGTAACTTGGTATCAAGAAAGGTCTTTAGCTAATTAAGAAGACAGTCATGTTCTTCCCCTTGGGGTTGGGCTAATGTCAGAACCATTGTTTTGCGCATTCAATATTGACATTATCTTCACTGTATTTAATTGCTCTTTGATATACAGGTCTAAACTTTAGGACGACATTAAGCAGCTAGGAGAAAGAGCCAAGAACAAAAATTAGAATGCCAAATTCACAAGTCCCAAGTCCAAATCCCTCTGCTAGATCTATTAAGACACCAATGATTCGTTGGCCAAGTTCTGGTCAGCCCGAGCCAAGCCTCACAAAGGGCAAGGTGTGGTCACTCTTCCCTTGAGGCAAACATTTCTAGCCGACCGGTAGGAACTGGGCAGTTGGGAGTCTTTGCATAAAGGGCATGTCTTGGAGCTGGCCTCCTTGCGCAGCCAGCTTCCAAGGGGCCCAACACTCCACTTGCATAATGGGCTCCACATGCTGCCATGGCTATAAATAGCAGCAGCCCCAGTGTGTTTTGTTAAAGCCTCCAGATCATATTTCTTCACTTTGCAAGTCTGTGTCCTACAATTGCTCCATTAAATTTTGCCTCCCTTTCCTCCTGCTCCACATTCTTGGAAATTCACAGTCAACTATACAAACAAACATACAGGATTTAAAAAATATTTTTAAGTCATCATTTCCCCTCTCTGTTTTTCTTCTGCTTCCCTAAGTGTGAATTTGTATAGTATGAGCTCCCTGAAAACTTAGATCTGACAGCACAGTGTGACAGAAGGTGAATTCAGCAGAGGGACAGGAAACGCAGAACCAAAAAGTGCAGCAAGGTGGTCAGCTAAAGCTCCTCCTACGTGGGTGGAAACTAAGCCTGAAAAGGGCCTCAGGAAAGCAAGAAAAGTCATTAGACAAAAATAAGTGCAAACAAAAGGGAAGGAAGTGTAAAACAGACTCAAGTGACTAATCAAAAAAGAAAATATTTACCTGCAGAAAATGGAGAGACAAAGAGTTTCATCTGCGATGAAATAGGAGACAGAGAAGCCCAATAATGAGCATGAATAATATAAACCATAACGGTTCAATAATAAACCATGTCCTGGTGGCGCCTCTCTCCCTGCAGTACAAGCTAGAGGACTGTTTTTACCACCTATTTTGTAAAGGCAAGCTCTGGACGCACACTTTCCATAAAGAGGGAAGCCCCCCTCCATCTCATTTTCTGCACATGGTTAGAAAAGTTTAAATTCTTTTTAAAAAAATGTGGCATCCTGTGCTGGTTATTCATCTTTTGTGTAATCAGAAAGTAGTGAATTGAAGTTCAGGAAGCTTTGACTGTCTTAGGTGTCAACTCTATTTGTTGGGGAGGGAACAGCCTTTATATCCCACAGTGCAAAGCATGCTAAATGGCAGCTTAGGGTCACAATCATGGATTTATGCTGTAAGTACTTCAGCTTACTTTCTCTTCTCATTTGGCTTTGAGTAGAAGTGTTTTCTGAAGAAAGCTGTGCCCTACTCTGGGCTCCAATATACTCTATTGTATCTTTGGTAATGATAATCCATTTTTCCTAGTACCTTTGTTAACATCCTGCAAAATTTAAAATTTTCACTAGGTGAACTAAATGCAATGTAATTTTTAATTACAAATTCTTAGAACATAACTATTCCTGAATGATTCGTAATATTTGTATATTGATCCCTCAAACAAAACTAATGCAATTTTTAAAAACGTACATGTATATAAAGATTGCTTTCCTCAATTTCTTTTTTTTTTTTTTTTTTTCGGAACCAGGGATTGAACTCAGGCCCTTGTGCTTGCCAGGGAAGCACTTACTCTACTGAGCCATCTCCCCAGCCACTTTCCTCAATTTCTTGTGTTAATATGACAAAAACAATAGGGTCCTTCAGAAGAGAAATTTTTAGCTCAGCTTTTGCTTTTGTTTGGCTAACATTAGCAGAATTTACTATATTCTAGCAATAGTGCCTATTTTTATTTGATCTCTGTAATAAAATCCTGAATTAGATATTATCTCATTTTATACACAGTATGATGGAGCTGAGGGGGAGAGAGAGAAACTTATCAAGGGACAGCTGAGCTGGGGCCATATCCACTCCATGGCCTTAGCCGGCTACCACCTCAGACATGCCCACACCAGTGGCAAAAGCTGAAGATTTCTGGAAGCTTTGGGATGTAATTGTGGATGCATTAATCCTTAGAGCACAAAATTAACCTGATCCTCTTCTCTAAAGCCCCTGAACATGGAACTAGTGCTTAGTGGACCTCTTCCTGCGCAAACGATGCCTTGAAATCTGAGTCCAGCACCTCTGCCTCTTTCTGAGCACCCACAGCACCACATCCTTACTGCTCGGACCCAGCACGTGTGTATCCATGAAGACTCTGCCACCCAGGCCCTGCCCTTCTTCTTCTCCCCTGCTCAGTAGCAGCCACTCCTGAATCCACTCCCAGATCACTGCAATAGCCATGAATTGTAAGGAAGTCTCTGGATTTCATGGGACACAAACTCCCCTCAGAGCAGCCAGGGTAAAGCAGGATTTGGCTGAATGGACACTGAGAGGGAATTTGCAGAGGTGAAGGTTGGTGGGAGCCTTGGAACTCAGGAAAAACCTGAAGTAAGGAAATGAATGCTCATTCCCCTGGGGTCCCACCTAATGAATGCTCACTCTGCTGGGGTCCCACCTACTGCCTCTGCTTCTCCACCATCACCTTCACCCTCTCTGTGCACTCCTCACATGACAGGAAACATCCACTAAGCTCCAAGAGTGCCCATTCACAGCCTCTGCAGTTGAAAAAGTCACCCTCATTCTCAGAATTTGTTTGGAAAAAAAAAGAGAGGTAAGGGAGAATCCCAAGTAAGTAAACCTCTAGATCACTCAAACATGGCTGAGGAGCAGTCGGGTAAGGACAGGAAACACCTTTGGAGTGGAGGAGGAGCAGTTGTCAGATCAGGGTACACCTCCTTCCACCACTCCAGATCTTCCCTTAACTGCATTCTCTTTGTGCCTCCTTCAGAATCCCTCCTAATAACCTGTACCCTAAGCCATCCTAAATAGCATCCAGCCCAGAAGCTTTATTCCATCACCTCCAGAGGCCATCTTTGAATCCCTCACACTGCACAAGAGTTGCCACCTTGATACATCATCATTATTGACCTCATGTTAAGAAAAAGAAGGCTAAAAACCCCTCTCAGCAGTGACATGGCATTGTCAGTCTAGCACCTGGCAGAACCTGATCCCCTACACCCGCACATGCACACCCAAAGTTGGGGGACATGGAGCCCCCCAAGAGCCTATGGTTCTGTACTCACCCCACCAGTAGCCCCACACCCAGAGAGTATAACTATAAACAGCAAATAAAAAACACAATGACAGAGAATTGGAGACTGAAGAAGAAAGGAAGCACTTTCTTATTTTAGCACCAATACAATGGCTTTTGCTTTTTCTTGAACAAGACCTTATATTTTTATTTTGCACAGAACCCTGAAAATGATGTGGTCAATCATTAGCCACCTCACACAGTGCCAGGTATCCTAGGGGTCTTGAGTTACATATAGATATTTATCATCATCATCATTTGGAACTGTTCATCTAAAGTCTGACAGTTTCACAAAACAAGGGGATTCCAAAATTATTTGACACCTGCAATCTCATTTGAGCCTCTAAGATAGATAAGGTGTGAATATTACACACATTTTTCTGAGGAAGCAGCTAAAATTTAGAACTCAGAAGATTAAACTTGTCACTGATTAGTGGCAAGGCAGGACTCTCTGCCCAACAGCATGTTTTTGCCCTGGTACCTGCCCTTCAGTGACCCAAGAGGCAGCAGAACAGGCTTTTTCTCACTTTCCTGGAGGGAGAAGAAGCCAACAGTCCCGGGCTGTCTGGAAACTGCTGGGTGCCACAGCGCTATGAGTATTTGCCGGGCCGCTGTAGCAAGGCATTCCACCCTTCCCTGAATTTATTTTCTTTCTCAGACTTCACAAAACCATAAAACCCGAAGATGACACCTGAGAAGCAGCAATCCAACTTTGAAAGCCCAGCCCAAGTCATGGACGGCAGGATCACAAGATGTGTTTCTGTGCAACTGTTGACTCAAGTCTGTTTACCTGGCTCCTTCTTTCCAATTTCCTTGCCTGGAACTTGTGCAGCCCTCGGATTTATGCTTGGGCAGACTGGGGTTTTATGGTGTGTACATCACCCATCCCACCCTAGGACATGGCACCTCTCCCAGCAGCTGTCAAAACTACGCACTTATACCCAGGCGAGTGTCAGGCAGTTCGGTGAGGACAACTCCTAGGAAATAATACCAGGGTCTGGCCAAAAGTTTTTTCCCAATTACCCAAGATCTGGTGATAAAAATGCCAAACACAAAGTGGAGTGAAAAACAGAGGTCAGATGAACCCACAGGGTAGGGTGGGGCAGGAGTCACAGCTTGGTATGAGAGAACAGAGAGGCTGGCAGATGTCAGGCTCCTGAATTTACCCTGGGGTGCCTTGTCCTGCAGATGCTTGTGTAGATGTGGACTCACTCTGTGAGGCCATGCCTAAAACAGAGGCACTCTTGAGACTGAACTAAACCCAGAAACTGGCTGCCCTGAGTTCCAGAAGAAATTTTTCCTAATGACTTAGACTTTCCTTATGAGATTATTAAACAAAAGATGACTGTAGATTCAGTGGCTAGAATATGATGGAGGCAGCAGTTGAGATTGGTCCTTAAAGTGGAAAACACACAAATTTATAATCAGTAAATAATATCAATACTAGATGGAAAATACTTGTTCCACGTTGTGCCTAAGATGTTTGATATTCAGACAGATAGTGAGGTTAAACCCAACTGCGTAGGTTGAAGGATAATAAGAAACTTCTCTTCTGGAGGGTTAACAACCTAAGTTTGCAGACCAAAAATTAAAGAAAAAGAAGGGCTGCAAAGACAGCCAACATTTTGGCCCTAGCCTTTCAAGGTCAGTGAAGACTCAGGACACAGAATTTATACTGTAACATCATGTAACTCAGTTGTGTCCCAAATTTTCTGATCAAAGAGATAATGGGGCCACAGAGGAAAGTGATGATGTAGAGTGTGCCTAAGGAGAGTCACATGGAGAGAAAATATTCTCTCAGGCTTTCACAGAGAGCAAATTAGTCAAGCAATGGCCGTGAATCATCCACATGGCTGACACTGACAAAGGATCTACAAAGTGCAGTACAGGGCTACAGGATAAATCCTGAGGGTACATGACTGACTATATCAGATACAAAAGTTACATTTCTTGTTATATAGGTCTTGCTTTATCTTGGTCTTAACCATCCAGCAGAAAAGTATAAAATCAAAGTATAAAAAGTAAAGTCATGAAACTGTCCTACCAATTGGATTTGAAACTGTCTCATTGTTATTTGTTTATCTATAAAATTATGGGGGAAAAAAAGTAAAGTCATATTAATATGTTGAGCTGTAAAAGGCTCAAGTCAAAAACTTCTGACATTGCCAGTCTTATAGATAACCCACGACTATTATGGACTAGTGGATTATATTGGATTATTTTGCTGAATTCATGTACCTACAATATTTAAAATGCAAGGAAATACTCATCTTTAACAAAACTAAACAAAAAAAGGGGATACAAGGGAAGGACCATTTTGTATCTACATATATAAAATAATTAGGATAGATATACAGCTACTTTCTCTTAATTCAATGAGAAGAAAGATTTGTACTAATAGTATTTAGACAAGAGACCATATCTGCATCTTGTACTATGAATAACCACTAAGAAGATAACAATATG
>NW_004524578.1:31043803-31060544 GCF_000260255.1 Octodon degus
TAATAATAATAATCAATAAATTTATTTCATGTAACCCATGGTCATCCATTGAACCCTGTATGTATTATTTCTAATTTTCACAACTGTTCTGAATCACATTTATTATTAAGGGCATCCTAAGTGTGACAACATTGAAGTTTGAGAAGCAACATAATTTGCCCAAATGCATACAATAAATTGCATTGCCAAGAGTTGAACTCAGGCGCAGTGTTTCTCCACTGAGCAAGTTCTACTCATGCTGTCCACTGAACCTCCCCTTGGGACCACAGTAGTTGCCACTACTGACTTCACAAGAATTCCCAGCATGCTGCACAGGAAGAGGGGCAGCCTCTTTGAAGGACTGCTGGTTTAGGGAGTCCCCATCTAGAATCCTAGGGATGTCTCTCCACGGATGAAGGAAGACACACTCTCAATGGAGAACAGATGCAAGAATTCCCAGTTTTTCCATTGGCTAATTAGTTTTGTCCCTTATTTCTTCTCTTTGGATCTAACCAGATTTCTTACTTATTTAAGCATTTCTTCCAGAGAAGTACAAATTAAGACCAAAGAGAAAAATTGAATAACTGTACTTCTATAATTATATATGGTAAAAGATGGCCAATAGAGAATGAAAGTAAAGATGATACCACCACTATCACCAGGAATGAATGTGTATCTCTTGAAAACATTCAGCTAGGAAATTGCCTGAGTTGTATTCACTCCTGCTCTTGTTTCTTGCAGTTCAAACAATGGAGAGGTTTTCTGTATGTATATAGTCAGTAAATAAGGTAATTTCCTACACAAGTGGATTTGTTTTTCACAGTTTCCATAAAAAGCAAATTTGTTGACTCTCATGAATTGTCTAGTATTCAGTTATTCAGTTGATACCTACAAAAGAGTAATTAAATTCATTAAGTATTGAAATATGATTTTGTACCTTTCCATCCCCCTTGAAATTAAGCTGTGTTATATACATGTATCAATTCCATACAAAGGATATATGTAATACATATTAATTAAAAAATGTTTAACAATGTCATATATAGATGATAATACTAAATATCATAAAGGATAAGCAGTAAAAGATGTTATTCTTTACACAATAAATAAAGTGCTCCAGTGTATGAAAGGCCAACAAATAATGCTGATACTTAACAATAAGAATAATGCTGATAGCTTTTTCACAACGAGTTTGCTGCGAGAGCACAGGCATAGTGAAAGCCACCACTAAATCAAAGCCAACATGGGAAAGGAAAAGACCCACATGACTATCGTTGTCATTGGACACGTGGACTCTGGCAAGTCCACTACCACCAGCCATCTGATCTAAAATAGGACCATTGAAAAATTTGAGAAGGAGGCTGCTGAAATGGGACAGGGTTCCTTCAAGTATGCCTGGGTGTTGGACAAGCTGCAAGCTGAGCGTGAGCGTGGTATCACCATTGACATCTCCCTGTGGAAATTTGAGACCAGCAAGTATTACGTGACCATCATCAATGCCCCCGGACACAGAGACTTCATCAAAAACATGATTACAGGCACATCGCAAGCTGACTGTGCTGTCCTGATTGTTACTGTTGGCATTGCTGAATTCGAAGCTGGTATCTCCAAGAACGGGCAGACCCGTGAGCATGCCCTTCTGGCTTACACACTGGGTGTGAAACAACTAATTATTGGAGTTAACAAAATGGATTCTATTGAGCCACCGTACAGCCAGAAGAGATACGAGGAAAATGTTAAGGAAGGCAGCCTCTACATTAAGAAAATCGGCTACAACCCTGACACCATAGTTTTTGTGCCAATTTCTGGTTGGAATGGTGACAACATGCTGGAGCCAAGTGCTAACATGCCTTGGTTCAAAGGATGGAAGGTCACTCGCAAGGATGGCAATGCCAGCGGAACCACACTGCTTGAAGCTTTGGATTGCATCCTCCCACCCACTCACCCCACTGACAAGCCTTTGCGGCTGCCCCTCCAGGATGTCTACAAAATTGGTGGTATTGGCACTGTCCCAGTGGGCCGAGTGGAGACTGGTGTTCTCAAACTTGGCATGGTGGTCACATTTGCTCCAGTCAATGTCATAGCTGAAGTCAAGCCTGTTGAAATGCACCATGAAACTTTGAGTGAAGCTCTTCCT
Organism: Octodon degus; assembly: GCF_000260255.1. Taxonomy (NCBI): domain Eukaryota; kingdom Metazoa; phylum Chordata; class Mammalia; order Rodentia; family Octodontidae; genus Octodon; species Octodon degus. Next base: position 31,045,920 of record NW_004524578.1, read on the forward strand.
GGGGACAATGTGGGCTTCAACATCAAGAATGTGTTTGTCAAAGATGTCCAACGTGGCAATGTGACTGGTGACAGCAAAAACGACCCACCAATGGAAGCAGCTGGTTTCTCTGCTCAGGTGATTGTCCTGAACCATCCTGGCCAGATCAGTGCTGGCTATTCTCCTGTCCTGGATTGTCACACAGCTCACATTGCTTGTAAGTTTGCTAAGCTGAAAGAAAAGATTGATCACTGGTCTAGTAAACTGGAAGACAGGCCCAAATTTCTGAAATCTAGTGATGCTGCCATTTTTGACATGGATCCAGGAAAGCCCATGTATGTCAAGAGCTTCTCTGACCATCCACCTCTGGGTCGTTTTGCTGTTCGTGATATGAGACAGACAGTCGCTGTGGGTGTCATCAAAGCTGTGGACAAGAAGGCTCCTGGAGCTGGCAAGGTCACCAAGTCTTCCCAGAAAGCTCAGAAGGCTAAATGAATATTATCCCTGCCACCTGCCACCCCAGTCTTAATCAGTGGCGGAAGATCGGTCTCAGAACGGTTTCTCCCAAATGGCCATTTAAGTTTAATAGTGAAAGACTGGTTAATGATAGCAATGCGTTGTAAAACCTTCAGAAGGAAAGGAGAATGTTTTGTGGACCACTTTTTTTGTGTGTGTGGCAGTTTTTAAGTTATTAGGTTTTAAAATCAATACTTTTTAATGGAAACAACTTGACCAAAAATCTGTCACAGAATTTTGAGATCTATTAAAACAAAGTTTAATAAGGAAAAAAAAGAATAATGCTGATAATTTCAATACTTACTTAAATAAGTAACTGCAACATTAACCAGGCAGTAGAAGCTCATTCCATGGTGGTAGGTGCCCAGAAAGACAGTTCTTATCTTCATCCAACCTGATCACAAGAACCTGTAGGTTGTGATTAGGAGCTGGATAAAAATTCTCTCTAAAAATATATGAATCAAAGGGGTTTTTAATCATTTTCCTTATTATGAATCATAGGACACAGCAAAATGTTTTATCTTCAACTTATAGAATTTAAGTAACATACCTACAGGGAAAACAACACAGGCAAATTTATCTCTTCTTTTTTTAAATAATTTTATTGAGAAGCAAATATCAATGAGACAGTTTCACAACCGATTACTGGCACATTTTCAATAATTAATATATTGAATATTGTTGTCTTAGTGGTTATTCATTATTCAAGATGCAGACATGATATCCTGTCTCAAACACTATTATAACAAGCCTCTCTATTCACTGAATTAAGAGAATGGAGCTGCATGTCTATCCTAACTATTTTGAGTATACAGATACAAAAATGTATCTCTTCTATCAGCTTCAACTTCCTAGCTAACAAAAGAAAATAATAGGTTCAATCTTGTATGAATTTTGTGAGAATTAAATGAGTCAGTTCATGCAAAGGGCTTTGCATATTGCTCCACACAATACAGGAACATAAAATACTATAGATGTGTTATTGTCAATAACCTATGTACCTTCAGCCTCATTCCTCCAGAAGCAAGACAAATCCTACAGTTTTCCAGAACTTGGTACTTTGTAAAAAGATGTAAGTTTGCTTTATCCAAGTGGAAAGTTCTCAACCGATGTTTTTGAAGCAGCTATTCTATTTATTGGAGGTAATACATTCACGGCAGAATAAAAAACTTTGCACCAAGCATATTCAGTCTACTTAATGAGAGTATTCAGCTGAAAGTACACAACACAGTATTTTAGTTTTAGTATTTAGGAATAGAGTGAGAAAAATTCTTTGGAAAACAACTCAAACTGAACTTACATAATCCTTGTGATTAATTCAGTAAAGATGGTACAATAGACATTTCAGAAACAAAAATGAATTATTTGGGCCAGTATCTTTAAAGTAGTTCACAGTAGACAGTGTTTGAAACATGTCACTCTTCAACATTCCTATAAATTAGTAGGTAGGGCCAGTTAACATTCTCCCTATTCTGCTCCTCCATAGGCAGCCCTACCTTCTTCCAGGTCTCACAGCAAGAAACCCAGAATTGCCCATAGAACAGGCCCATTGAGCTGGTTTGGAGCAGTAGCCAACACACCAGATTTGACCTGTAAGATGGTGTTCTAGATTGAGGGGAGGGTTGGCATTTGGCATTTTAGAAAGGCTATCTGCAGTGTTAAGAAGAAAAGTAAAGGTAGAAAACCCAAATTAATGAGAGATTAGTGAGAAGAGAGCCATACAAACTATGACAAAGACTTGAAGTAAAATCATGAGTAAAAGTCAGCTTTGAAAGATCTATAACTGACATATGTTGGTAATGTATGAATGTAGAGATGGTGAGGCAGGAGGGCTCAGCTATTATAAGAGATTTTGCCCCTGCAAGAACCAGTGGTAATGGGGTCATCAACAAAAACTTAAAATGTAATAGGAAAAAGCAGAGTAAAAAAAAAAAAATCAAGACTCTTTCTTTAGAAATGTTGAATTAGAGTGTCTGTGTTCATGAAACACTTGACTATGTGGATCTAAAGGGTGAGGGAGAAAAGCAGGCTAGAAATACAGGTTGTGAATGTGGAGGTTATCTGGTATGAGTGTATGTAGTAGTCCGAGCAGATCTTGCCTAGAAAGGTCCAGGCCTAAATCCTGAGAGGCACCAACATTTCAAGCATGAGTACATGCTAAAGAGTAAAGGGAAGGGAGGGCTCCCCAAAAGAGCCTGAGTCTGAGAAAATAAAAGACAGCAGTTACTGGAACTATGAGAGAAAGAGCTAACATACAGTTTGTAAGTGCACTCTTTTGGATATAACTCTACTGCTTAAAGATTTTCCACTAAATGTTCCTCTGTACTCTGGGAGGATCACTGTATTAGTTAAAGTTCACTGGAAGAATAGAGAGATAGATGGATGGATAGATAGATGATATGATGTGATATGATATGATATGATATGATATGATATGATATGGTACATGAACGATTCACAATATAAGCTTATGATGGTCACCTGCAGAGTCAGATGCAGAAGAATGTAAAAAGGCTATGTGTGTTCTAGAGAGCTGGAGGATCCAGTCAAAAGTCAAAGGCCTATGGGGCCAGCAAGGTAGCTCAGCAGACTAAAGCTCCTGCTTAGGCAAGCTTAGGCAAAAGCAGGGACTGCGGTTTGATCCTCGACACCACATGCTGTGCCAGCCCCGCCCCCAGGGTGAGCTGAGCCAGCCACAGAGTCTGGTTGTAGTGGCACGCGCTTGTGATCCCAGCACTGGGGAGGCTGAAAGCAGGAGGATCGGCTTGAGTCTGAGCTGTGTAGTGAGACCCTGCAACAATCAAAATACACTAAATAAATAAATAAATAAATAAATTTTACAGAAAAGTCAAAGACCTAGAGCTCACTTGAGAGTTTCCATTGGGAAGCCAAAGGGTTGCATTGGAAAACTGAAGGGTCTGCACTAGAATCCTGTATATGAACATCCAAAGTATAGTGATGGTGAACACTGGTGCTCTCCCAAAGAAGCAGAAAGGAGACTTCCTTCTTTACACTTTTATTCTATCCAGGCAATAAGCTTATTGGTTGGTGCCACCCACATTCAGAGTAGATCTTGCCTCTTCAGTAAGGCAATCATCAAGACATACCAGAAATGTGCTAAACCAATCAGATAGGCATTGCTTATTCAACTTCACAATATAGTTTACTATCGTAATCACACACTGACCATTGCTTGCCACATAATTTTGTTTGGGTGAGTTTGGCAGGGTAACTAAAGATTATCAAGTCAAGTATGGAGTGGAACACCACATAGTAAGTTTTCATGTGAGAAGAAATAACTGAGAAAGAATTTAAGCCTGGGTATAACTTGAGGAGAAAGGCCTGCCCTATCAAAAGCTCATCTGAGTTACCAAAATAGCATCAGGTAAACTGGGCATTGTGGCACAGGACTGTAATCCCAGCACATAGGAGACTGAGGCAGGAAGATCACAAGTTTGAAGCTACCCTCTGCTATATAGTGAGTTAAAAGCCAACCTGAACTACATAAGGAAATCTTGTTCCAAAAAAACAAAACAAAAAAGTAGCACTGGGTGAATCTCCCTTGCAGAAGAATTCTAAATTATTTTATACTGAAAACTTTGCAAAACTTTCTACTCTTTAAGTGTTGGCTGTGCCTGGTATCTTCCTTCCAAAAATGAATATGAAATGAGAGAAAAAAGAATAATTTTACTTTGAAGAAAATGGGTGAACACTACCTGTACTCTGGGAGGATCACTGTATTAGTTAAAGTTCACTGGAAGAATAGAGAGATAGATGGATGGATAGATAGATGATATGATGTGGGTCATGTGCCTATGACCCAGGCAGATCCGAGGTCAGCATCTATAGAGATAAGGCACAGTTATAGTACATAACCTTGATAAGATCTATGAAAATGGCCCTTCATCACTAGATTGTTTCTCCAAAAACCCATAGATCCAGCCTAATCATGAGGAAATCATCAGACAGGTTCAATAGAGGAGCAGCCTGTAGTGAACCTGACCAGTGCACCCCAAAATGTCAAGGTCATTAGAGATAAGAAAAGCCTGAAACACTGTCATAGTCAAGAGAAGTGTAAGAAGTCATGATAACTAACTACTGTAAAAACCTGGGTAGGAACCTGGAACAGAAAAGGGACATTAAGTAAAAGCAAAGAATATCTGAATAGTGTAGGCATTAGTTAGTAGCAATATACTACTATTGGTTTGTTGAAAATTATGAGAAACATACCATACTAATATAGGATGTCAACAATTGGGGAGGCTGGACCTGTGATATATGGAAACTTTTGATACTATCTGCACAAGTTTTCTGTAAATCTAACACTAAGTTAAAATACAGTATTTATCTTCTTAAATGACATCAAGAGGATATAATAGCTGAGAAGAATATAAGAAGTGAGGAACCACAAGAAAAATCAGTTGAGTTAGCCTTCACACTTAAAATCACACTGATTATACACAGCTAAAAGTGTGATACAGGTAAAGACTGAAAAATCATTTTTGTGGTTCCTCAGTTCTTATATTCTTCTCAGCTATTACCAGTGAGGTAATCCTGGCCAGAAAAATTTTCACTAGGGGGAATAATTACACAAAATTGGATAGTCAATTCTCACCTCTGTTCTGGGAAATAAAAAGCTGCAGCCCAGGTCAAACCTAGAGTTATGCATTAGTGCTATGTCATGTATTAGCATATATTGTGGCCAGTAATGCTGAGAAGGATCAGTGTTTTCCTCCAACAAATCAGTAAACCCTCTATCTAGAAGGCAAGAGGCTCCTAGCAACTACAAGGCTACTATTCCACAATTAAGTACATCTTCCAAGTTTTTAGGAGATAGGAGCATTCTCATTGGCCTACTAGAATAAAAAACTAGAATGCTTCCCATTCTCTCCTTGATTTTTCCCTTAGAACAGGGGCTATCAAATGATGGTCATTTTAATTGCATTGTCAAAATCTGCATCTCTTCTTTTTCCCTAACTATCTCTAGCCGGTGCATTGGCTGGCTTCCTAGACACAAGTGGACACCTCATGGGAAATTCAAAGAAACAACCTTGAAACACTTCTGTGTTGAGAGACTGAGCCAGGGCTCAATCTTTTTTTATCTATATTTTTTATTTTAAAGAGAAAAAACTTACAAATAACAATGAAACAGAGTTTCAAATAAAGAAGGATAAACTTGAGACTTTTATAGGTAAATGGATGGAACTCACATCATACTCATAAGTGAAATGAATCAGACCCATGTAAGTATCATATTGTCTCACTAGTATAAGAAACTGATTTAGATTTTCTATGCCATTGTCAAATAAGAGATTCATAGACACTTACGCATTTCCTCATAGAAAAATAAATACTTCAAATTCATTGAACATTAGATCTGACAGGACTCTGATCATTTTCAATAAATAGTCAGATGGAGACTGGAAGCACTGTCATTGACTCTAAGAACAGGTTTCCCCTGAGGTCCTGAGCTAATTACCATGGGAGCTACTTCCCTGAGTGAGTGCAGGTCACCCTGCATTTTCACCCTGAATCTTCTCATGACTGGCTACTTCAGATGCATTCCTGTGGCCTCTCCAATGTTCAAGACGAGGCACACAAGAAGGGCATGGATTACAAGAAGTGGAACAGATAATCTTCTTTTTCTTTTTTTTTTTTTTTTCGGAACTGGGGATTGAACTCAGGCCCTTGCGCTTGCCAGGGAAGCTCTTATTCCACTGAGCCATCTCCCTGGCCCCACAATCTTCTTATAAAACCAAATTCAGAAGTCCTTGCCTCCTGCAGCACTCCAGGGCTCTAACTGAATAGCATTTTAGCTACCAGCCAACCCTCCCTGACCCTTCAGTTCAGCACAGAAATTCCTCTCTTTAATTTTTCCAGCACTATGAAAAACAAAAGGCAGGGGGTTGCTGATAAAAGAATGGTGGGACACTGGGTTTGATTAAAAGCCATAGTAAAGAGGTCTCAGTCTCTGCCCCAACAGCCAACCAATTCTGAGGTGACTGGTGACACTGACATAAATTTCTCATCTATTTCCCTATGATGGCCACAACTCCTGCCCAGCCCTGCTTGGGTCTGACTGATTCATCAATCATTATCAGCATTAAAACTGAAGGTAAACAGACATTCTGAAGTTGTTGTTATTGTTGTTGCTATTTTTAACTGCACAGGTACCAAGAACTCTTCCAATATTAAAATCTCAGCATGCCTTTCTAGCTTCCTTATGCAATAATTTCTAACTGTTCAGATCAACTTTTTCTGCCATACTTTCTGTTTCTATAAATATACAAGCATGTCTCCTAATTAAGTTCCTATGAGAATCGTGTTAAGTCTGTGGGTTTTGGTGACTGCTAAAGTGCTCTGTGGTTTTGTCTTTTTATTTCAGGAAAAACTTCTCCAAGTTACCCTTGCTGTGGTTCACATTCCTCTGCCCAGGGAGCTCACATTTTTGGAAAGCTGTTGCTCATTTTCCTCATCTGGGGGGAGGTGGGTTCAGTGCCTAGTTGTGAGATATAACAAAGTGGATATCTATCCTTTATGAAAACAACCACAGAAGAACAAATAGGCCCAACATGGCATCAAGCATCAGAGTTCCCATGGGTTCTTTGGTGTCCCTGAACAGGGTGAGACAGTCAACTACCACACTTAGCAGCACTCAAATGTAGTGTTTAATTGCTGTCTATGGAGTCTCAAAAGATTGGCAAGACTTTAATTAGGGCAGGTTTTCTTCTTGGCCTTATAGATTTCAATCTATTTGACTTAAATAGATGTATGAGTTCACAGATACAAATTGTCAATCTGCAGTTGCTAAACTTCAACACAATGCAACAGGGATGAATGATGTTCACTATCTTCTTCTAGTATGTCATTCATCTCCTTAAAAAGGACACAAGCAAAAGCAGGGATGACTTGGCGGTTGATGAGATAGGAAATAATTTAATATTTACCACAAAAGAAAATCAAGCTCTTCCAAATCTATGCCTTCATTGCTACTCCTCTCTGGCACTGCAAACATTTGTGCGTTTCTAAAATCTTGTCAATTATTAGTAGCTGGGGAAAATTTGTGTTCATCAAGTCTAAGCCTCTTAGCTATCTCTTTAAGTGTCTATAAATGTCTGGTCAAGAACAAATGAAAACTGTAGATTTCACTGATTTTGGTTTCACCACTGGAGCCACTGTCCACCTTGATTCTTTTCCTTTTTTTCTGTTTGGCACCTAAGGGAACAAAGAACAGTGTATCGGGTACGTTTGTGCTGAGGTCTTGGCCTTTGAGGTGATGCTGAAAGTAAAGTGTAGTGGGAGGGACAATGCTGGAAGGGAGAGCAAGTCATTGTTATGGAAATAATAGAAATAAAGAGCATTCGATCATAGTAAGCGTCCCTAGGTCTCCAATGCAGGTCTTTCGTAAAGACCTAACCATGTAGAGCAGCACACATCTGTAATCTCAGCACAAGAGGCAGAGATGGGAAGACAAAAAGTTCAAGGCCAGCCTTGAACTTGTATTGAGACCATGTTTGGAATTTTTAAAAAAGGACTGGAGATATAGCTTAGCAGCCTCTGCGCTCAGTGCCCAGTACTGCAGAAGAAGGAGGAGGAGGAAGAAAAGGAGAAGAAAGAAGAAGAGGAGAAGGACAAGGAATAGGAGGAGGAAAAGGAGGAGGAAGAGGAAAATCCTAACCATATACCTGTGAAGCCACTAATTTACCAAAAAGTGAAATAACCATAGACATTTCTATCTAATTTAGAACTTGGAAAATAGAAAATTGAAATATGAGTTTGTAGATTAAAACTTCCTCCCTTCATGTCTCAAAACACAGCCTTTCACAGGAGTTGAGTTTTGCTAACAGAACTAACAGCATGCTGCTCTCTGATTTGTCTTCTGGATTACTAACAGAGTGACCAGTCTTGCTGCTTTTCCCTGGAGTGTCCTGGTTTTAGCACTAAAACTTTCATATCTCAGAAACCCCATCATCCCATGCAAGGCCAGCATGATCACCACAGAGAGAAAAAGATTATGTACAACTTTTTGCAATTCCATCTCAGTGATAGAAAATATAACAGCTTTATAGTTAGACTCAGTCCATCCTGATGGTTCTGCTTAGTTCCATCTTGGATCACCCATGAGGCCTCAGAAGACAATGAACATGAGACTCTTTCCTTGAAAGAGTTCTTGATATCTAGTTGGTCCTCTCCTTTAGACTCCTTGATGGGAAGCGGAGGCAGAAATAACTCTTGCTGTAATGAGGTAGCTTGTTAGAGTTTCACAGACAGAAGCAAACTCCCATGAACACAGTTCTGAGTCCTGACTCACAATGCTCCCTGAAGACCACTGCAGCATGGCCTGACCATGGGATGGTTGTCATCTGCTTGGTGCAGGAGTGACCTAAGGCAGGATGCATGCAGCAAAGGCAGCCTTGAGCTAAAAGAAAATCTCACACGTATGTTATGCAATTCAGGTTTGAAACTATGCACTGACTTACTACACACACTGGTCATCATCTGACCCTCAGCCCCAGGGTATAAAATAGGGTTAGAGGGTTCTGGGAACTGAGAAGTTGGGGAGATGACACTCTCAATGTCATGTGCAAAACTACCTCCTCCTGCTCTCACCCCCAATCCAAACCCTGGAGGCACCTGAACAGCAAACCCATCAGCTATTTTCCCTCCTTCCCCACAGTCCAGAGATGGCTTCCTCACAGGGCCTCTTACAGGGTCCAAGCCACAAACCAAGGCCAGAGAAGCTGAGTGGTCAGCTCAGAGCAACGAGCTGGCCCACAGACTGTTTTGCCTCAATTTTCTACTGGCAAATTACCCTGCCTCTATGTACGTTTCAAGAGAATTGTGCTGAGGATGTATGGTGTACCTCCACAGAGATTAGGCAGAGAAGAAAAGTGCTGGCTTCCAGCCCTCAGGGCTCTCAAAACATATACTCAAAGTCTAAGCTGGCAGCTCTAAGGGGCCCTATGTTGCAGGAGGAGGAGCCAGTCTCCTATGTCCCCTGAGGGGATAGGTGAGGGTCCTCACTAGGGGGGTGGGCTGGGCTCCTGAGTAAATGTAAAACATCTCTAGTACTTCCTGTGTACAGAGCCACAGAGCCTTCTGCTGTGAACTGAACTGAAAAAATGAGAAACTAGAAGTGAAAAATTAGATGACCTGTGTCCTTTTCTTAAAGAGCTTTGAATCAAACAGTGAAAAGATCAAGAAATAAGCTTAGAAAGGATTTGAAGATGAGAAGATATCTAGTCTGACTGTGGCCAAAAAACAAAAATGACAAATTGAACTTACCTGAAGCATAGGCTGCTTCTTGGGCTCTCCAAGAACTCTATCCGAACTGGAAAAAGCCAAGGGTCCTTCTGAGTATTCATGGCTCTCCAAATCCTTCCAGTTGCTATCTGCTTTGCCCAAGGAATATTTGAAACTGAGAAGAACTGAAAGAGACTAAGAGACTGGCCTTGACACAAAAGGCTCTCTTGGAGAGGAAAACCTATTTATCACTCTTCCTCACTCAGGCAAATTGAAATGAGGTCACTTCGTTTCACACACAGCTCCTAGACATGCCCCTCCTTGATTCATTCACACTGCTGTGTGTGCCTATCCTGTGCCAGCTTCTACACTGTTTTGGGGATGTGGACCTGAGAAGACTGAATTTCTGCTTGTCAGACAGCTTGCCATCAAACCCTGTGCCCCAGGGTTTCCTGACTCAAGATAATAAGAACTGCAAACTGTCCAGGCTGGAGAATAAAAAGAGATGAAGAGGAGGGGAGAATCATGAGGAGAGAGGACAGAGAAGACTGTAGGATGTAGACCTCCTCTTGCCTTCCACCCCACCAAGGATTTCCAAGCTGTTGCAGAGTGCAGCCATATTACTAATGCTGATATGTGGATATCCTACAGGGACAAAGGCTCACTGATAACATAAGCTTCTGTCATTTGCTTCTCCACGGAAGCTATTTCAATTGCCTTTGCAACCTAGCTTAAGAAAGAAAATTGTTGAGTCCTGATGCCCTCTTCCAGTTTAGATAAGCCCTCTGGATTCCATAATGTTAGTAATGACGATGGTGATAATGATCGCTTTCTCCAAGACATGAACTGAAGCTACTACCTACGTGCTATATATACCTGATCTGATCGATTGGCCTATATGCTGTGGCGAAGCCATCACCATCCACCGTGGCCAATTGTGGCAATAGAAGCCACACTGTGCTCTTACCCAGCCAAGCGATAGATAAGTTCTGTGATGCCTCCCTGGCTCTGACCCACTTTGGAACAGTTAAGGTCCAGTTTTGTGGCACACGTTCCTGTGCAATGGCCTGTTTCTATGTTTCTACTCTTCATTGTTTTCTTGTGCAGAGAAACTTAGGAAAAGTAAACTTGTAACAGTCACTTAATAAGGTTTTGAAAGAATGAATGAATTTAAGCAATAAGAGAGGTAATGACCAGTCAAACGAACTTCTCCAGTAAGTTTACACTTGTTTTGCCTAATGATATATGAAGTAAGCTCTTTTATAACAAAACTCATGGTTTATAAAAGGAATTGTTCAGAAAATGCTCAAACCTGTGCAACTGAGAAATAAAGGTGAGCTTTTCAAAAATATAAAAATAAAGCCCCTCTAACCAGGGAGTCTAGGAACCCTCCAGCTCTTGTGATAAAGCCACAGAATTGCAAGAATAGCATCCTGGGCAGGTCTAGTCCCACAAAAGCTCCAATACAGTCCACCAGCCTCAGGACAGCACTCACCGTACCTTGTGGTTCAGTGTTCGTGTCTCCAGGCATTGACCAGACCAGTTTAAGAGTGTGAAAGACAACACAACATTCTGCAAAGCCTTTGGGTTTCCAGGCCCTGTGGTTTCCACTCAGATCTTTCTCTAAAGGACTGCATGCTTCTACAGCCTTTGTTGTTTTCCTCTGCAGTGAGTCCAAAAAAAGGAGAAACCTTCAGCCCTGGCCAGCTGAGCTGGAGAGGCATTCCCAGGTGGTGGCTATGGCAGGGGCAGGAGGGACAGCATAAAACCGGCACGTCAATGGCAGCCTGGGTGGCCCTGCCCAGAGCCTGATCCTGTCCTTCCTCAGCTTATTACCCTGGAAAGAGAGAAGTATGCTTCACCATAGAGACCCTCTCCAAGGGAAGCAGTGTGGTTTAATGAACTGCTGGAAAAGTGTTCACTTTTCCCACCTACAAATGATCCTTTGGCATTTTCTGGTGGCTTGGGACTCTTCCCTTTTTTTATTTTTTTCCTGATGGCAAACAAAACATCAGAGTCTGACTTCTTAAACACTAAGGGTCTTTTCCATCAGAAAATTAATTTATATTCTGCTTTTCTGATAGAGCTAAAAATGGTATCTCTTCAATGAACTCTCCCCTAATACATGGAAAACAGATTTCTTCAAAATAGCCCCAGGTTATGTCAATCATCAGTAACTTCAGCCAACCTCAACCTTAAGGGAGAGAGCACTTCCTCTGTCCTTTCTGGCCATTGCTTCCCAGGTAGGTCTTGGCTTCAGTGCATCTGGCCTTGGGGGCCTAGATTTTTTTTCCTCCCTTCATGAGCCTTGATCCATACTGAGCACATCTCCAAAGGCTCTTAGTTTCACAAATGGGCTCAAAGAGTCTTCCTTCTGACCAGATTTCATGGTTGTAGTGTTAGCCAAATATGATGAAGACAATTAGGTACATGATGAGGAATGTATGGGATTCACTTTTCAAAGAGCTTTTAATGATGTGGATGAATACTTGTGCTTAAGTAAAAAGAAACCAGGAATGAATACACACATAATTTTCTTTATGACTTCTATGACATGTGAATCATTTGTATGATATTTATTTTTCAAATTGGCAAAGCATAAGAATATTTATCAGAATAATGTTGATTCTGGGAGCTGGAGACAACTCAGCAGTGTAAGCCCCTGTCTGATAAGTGCAAGGTCTTGAGTTCAATTCCCAGTACCATTAAAAAAAAAAAAAGGAAAAAAAAAACAAAACTTTTGGTCTGAAGATAGCTCAGTGGCATAAATGCTTGCCTGGCAAGCACAAGGTCCTGAGTTCAATCACTGATACAAAAAAAAAAAAAAAAAAAAAAAAAAGCCATTTTAGGGGCCAGCCAAATAACTCAGTGGATTAAAGCACCTGCAAGCAGGCACAGGGGCTGAGGTTCAATCCCCGGGCCTGCCATACCAGTCCCGCCCCCAAGGGGAGCAGAGATGGCAATTGAGACTGTGTGATGGTGCACGCCTGTAATCCCAGCTCTTGGGAGGCTGTAAACAAGCAGATCACTATGATTCTGATCTAGTAGTGAGACCCTGAACACCCTGTAGGTCCTTCCCTAAAAAAGACACACAAAAAAAGAATGCTGATTCTATAATACTTATATTTACCATAGGCCAGTATATAGTCAGTTTTGAAATAATAAAATTCCAGTATGTACACTATGTGCATAGGATGTCATTTGTTTTCATTAAGTTCGGGTTTTGCGATAGACATGGAATCCAAGGAACAAGGCGTCTCTGCTCCCTCTCTCCAGCTTCTCTGTTCTTCACATTCCAGTTAAAGGTTCATGAATCTATTCCAGGCTGAGGCAGGGAGAAGCCATGCAGTTTTCTCCCCCGTCTCTCTTTTTCTTTCCACGTGAAGATGTCTGCTTGTCCCAGGTGGGAGAGCTAAGAGCAGTAGCTTCTGTGAGCCTCCACAGACATCTCCAGGTCTGTGGGCAAGGATGAGATAATATACATAAATGTATGATCATAACTTTTCTTACCTAATCCTTTACGTATTTTAAATTGACATGTATCAATTGTACCCATATATGGGATACAGTATATTATTTCAGTGCCAGAATATAATATATAATGACAAAATCAGGGTAATTAGCATATCTATCCCTCAAACACATCATTTCTTGTACTGAAAATGTTAAAAATTATTTCTTCTAGATATTTAGAAATACCTAATCACTATTAACTCTAGTCATCCTACTTTGCTATAGATAACCATGAAGTTTTAGCTCATCTTTCTAAAATATTAATATGTGCATAATTATTATATGTAAATATGACTGGGATGTATACATATCAATTTGGAAAGGAGAACAAATTGAGCAATATTGTCAATGGGCCATATTTATGAGATTAGGAGAGATGATGTTACAATGAGGAAATTTCTGTGGCTGAACAGCAATATAGTTATATCTAACATTTTCAGTACAAGAAATGGTAAGTATTTGAGGAATAAATATGATAATTGCCCTCATTTTGTCATATATTATATTCTGACACTGAAGCATACTGTACTCCATATATGTGTATAATTTATATGTATCAATTTAAAATTTTTAAATAATTAAATAAAAAAATCTTTTTTTTTGTACTTAGGACAGGGTCCACAGGGTGTACAAGGTCTCACTTTGTAGATCAGACTCATAGTGATCCTCCTGTTTACAGCCTCCCAAGTGCTGGGATTATAGGTGTGCACCACATGCCGTCTCAATCGCCCTCTCAGCGCACCCGTGGGGGGGCGGCCAACATGCAGGCCAGGGGATCAAAACCCCTGTATCTGTCTAAGCAGGTGCTTTAATCTGCTGAGCTATTTGGCTGGCCCTAAGAAAATCTTTTATGATAATACATTTATCTATATATTTATTTCTTCATAATTTTACCAGTCTGGACTTCATATACATTCAAGGCATGTAGACACTACAAAAAAAATCTTCCTAATGGTTTTCATATCAATATATAGTTACATTGATCACTAATAACAATTTTTACCTTAAATTTGTTCTATGATTTTGATGAAATAATATAGTTAACCGAATTATATTTTGATTAGTATTTTCTCATTACATCCTTTTTACCATGTAAGTACTATGTATAGATAGATAGATAGATAGATAGATAGATAGATAGATAGATAGAGATACAGATATAGATACAGATATAGATATAGATACATTTGAACATTAATAGATTCATATCTATTAATGTTGCAGTATGTTTTTATTCACCCTAAGACTCTTTCTTTAATTAATTTATTCAAGCTGACCATATTGGAGTGAGGTGACAAATTTTTACTTGTTTCTAACATGTATCTTGTGTGCTTTTATTAATTTTCTCTTTGCTTTTTTATTTCTTACTGACTT
>NW_004524578.1:31060644-31070496 GCF_000260255.1 Octodon degus
ATAGATAGATAGATAGATAGATAGATAGATAGATAGATAGATAGATATCATGATCAAAATATAGGGTGAACATTTAAATTTTAAAATATATTACTGTAAAAGACACATTGTTATTAATCTCCCTCAAAATCTTACCATTAGCTTTGAACACACATATCCCATTATTCTTGTCACTTTCTGAAGGAGTTCTGGAAGCCCTTCCCATCTTTAAAAGGTGTGATTAAAGTGAATTCAAGTGCCACCCAATGGAAAACTAAGCTCTCATACCTTATTCTCTGAACAGTATATCCTCATCCAACTTATTCACTGAATCTGCAATTTCTAGCTTTTCCCCAAAGTCGAAATGATGAAGAAAAATAAAGATTTTGAAAATATGTATAATACTGAGACAGCTATGACCATTCAACTAAAGATCCTCATGGTTCTTTTAAATTTAAATATTTACGGTATGTTTCAATCACCCCTCATAGCATATTTGTACATACCTTTCAGAATTTGCTCATACTAAATTTCATCTCCAGTGTCTTGAAACACTCTTCATTTTTCTAAACACTAACTCAGTCTTTATCATTCTCCATGAATTGAGGACTAAGTCCTAGGAAGCATTGCACTTCACTCCTTAGTATTAGCCATAATACTATGGCTATTATAGTACTATGGTTAACCTTAGTATTAAGCTTAGCATCCCATGTTGGAGCAGACCACAGACAATGAAGAGCCTAAGTGTTGAAAAATCAAGTCAACAGTCCGAGTTGGTTGCCAGCCCCATGTGGGCACCTTCCTGTGTAGCCCGCCCTGGTGTGCTTTCAGAAGACTCTACTCCCAGCTACTTTCTCTAAAAGCACATAAAAAATCTCCAAGTGAATTTCCCCTGCAAGCCAAACCCACAAGTGAAACAATAAGCAACATTGATAGAATGTTGCATTAACCCAGAGAATTTAGGACAGTTTGTTTTGAAAGAATTGATAATCAAACTTCCATCAGGTAATATGTAGTCAATAATTAGTTTTTAGTAGGACTTAAATTTCCAAAACATTAGACATCTACTTCTCTTTACAGAAAGTAATATGGAGATTATGAAAGTAACCCTATCTGAAAGCCTACCAGCTATAGATTGAGTGTCTGGTCCCCCAGACCCCACATGCATATGTTGAGCCCTAACCACAAAAGGTCATTCGAAGGCAAATATATTGGGAAATGATTAGGTCATGAGGATGGAACCTACACGAATGTAATTTTTTTAGATTGATTGATTGATTGATTGATTGATTGATTTGGTACAGGGTCTCACTAAGCAGCTCAGACTCATAGTGATCCTCCTATCTCAGCCTCCCCTGGCATTACAGGCATGCGCCACCACACCCAGTTGGTTGCCAGCTCAGAAAGTGTCCAGCACAGCATGTGATACTGCGGAATCAAACCCGAGTTCTTGCTTTTGCCAGGTAGGCATTTAAGCTGCTGAGCTATCTCTTCAGTCCTCATGAATGTAATTAAATGCTTTATTAAACCAGACATTCCCTCACTTTATCATGTGAGAACACAATAGAAGATGGACATTCGTGAATAGAAAGGAACCTTTTCTAGGCTCCTAATTTGACAATGCCTTGAAATATGGCCCTGAAATATGCCTTGAAACATTCCCAGAACACAGAAATATGAGAAATAACTATTTTTTGGTTTTCACTGATATTCAGTGTACAGCACTTTTGTTGCTTGAATGGACAAAGACACAATCTGAACAAAATAACCAACTGAACATATTGACTGAATAAATGGGCTGTTAATTTTTTTAATTGTTTCTGGGTCCGGGGAGATGGCTCAGTAGAATAAGTACTTGCCTGGCAAGTGCAAGGGCCTGAGTTCAATCCCCGGTTCTGAAAAAAAAAAATTCTGGCCACTTAACACTCTTTGGAGTTGCTAAACTATAAAACATGTAAAAATCATATACATCTGCCTGCTAATGTGAAAATTAAATGTATTTTCACTGAATAAAGAACAATAGAATAGAATAAGATTATAAAATATCCAAGCCTGAGAAGGTCTCAAAATAGTGGAGCAGTGAATGCCAACAACTCAGCTTCTCCACAGTCAAGTGTCCGGGGTCTAGAAAGCAATATGTTGCGGAGGAATTGAAATGAGTGGAGGTTAACTGGGAATAATGAAGAAGCTGACAGAGGAAAAGAAAGTAGGATTAAGTGTCACAGAAGAAATAGATCACACCATGGAGGAAAGACCATGCATGCATTGCCACCTTGGTCTTAGCCACCAGCTGAGAGGCAAAGTGAAATTAGCAAAAGTTTTTCCCATGAAGAACCAGAGAGCTCCACTGAGACTGAATCACCTGCTGTTGGGCATTATGTGAACATCTTCAAGTTCATCATTCCTAATGTAAAGTACAGTCCCAAACTCAAATGGTTTGTTGTGTCCAACCCAGTGGATATCTTGACCTATGTGGCTTGGAAGATAAGTGGCTTTGCCAAGAACCATGTTATTGGCAGTGGTTGCAACCTGCATTCAGTCTGGTTCTGCTACCTGATAGGGGAAAGGCTGGGCGTGCACCCACTGAGCTGCCATGGCTGGATCCTCCAGGAGCACAGAGACTCCAGCATCCCTGTGGAGTGGTGTGAATGTTGCTGGTGTCACCCTGAAGAATCTGACCCTGAGTTAGGAACTGATGGGAATAAGCAGCATTGGAAAGAGGTTCACAAACAGGTGGTTGACAGTGCTTATGAAGTGACCAAACTAAAAGGCTACACATCCTGGACCATTGGACTGTTGGTGGCAGATTTGGCAGAAAGTATAATGAAGAACCTTAGGAGGGTGCACCCAATTTCTACTGTGATTAAGGGGCTCTGTGGAATCAAGGATGATGTCTTCTTTAGTGTCCCTTGTGTCCTGGGACAGACTGGGATCTATGATGTCATGAAGGTGACTCTGACTCCTGAGGAAGAGGCATATTTGAAGAAGAATGCGGATACCCTGTGGTTAATCCAGAAGAAGCTGCAGATTTAGTCTTCCAGTGTCACCACGTCACTGTCTAGGCTACAGAAGGGTTTAGTGGAAGTTGTGCCAATTGTCCTTTTTAGCTGACATGTGATTGAAGCAGCACTATTAAGATGGCCTGGGGAAAACATCAGTTTCTGAAATTTAAAAGTAGAAACAGTTCACAAAACCCCACAGCTCTGTCCTGGTGCTGGATGCTGCTGCACTTATAGTCCTGCTTAGTATGAAGTACTAAGAGTACTTAGTATGCCCCAGCATCTCTGAGACACCTCGCTGCGCAGGCTCCAGTTACTCTTCAAACAGATGTGTGTTACTCAGTTACACAGCTCCACCCACCAAGCCTTGTCTGACCTTTCCCCAGGTAGTCACAGCCTGGGATCCAGTGGACAAATCTGATACTGCATGTCTTGTGCATAACTGTCTTAAAGGATTTTATTTTGTGTAATATGTGTATGTATATATATATATATATATATATATATATATATATATATATTGTTCATTGCCATATAATGTAAAAAGATCTACCTGTGAACAGTGAAACACAATGTCACACCAACTACAATACCAAATAAACTTTGAACAGTGGCTACTGTTAAAAATAAATAAAAGAATCACTTGCTGTTGGAACCAGCAAGGAAATGCAGGATGCTACTTCCAGAAAAGCCTTCCATAATCAACAGTTCATGAGTGATCTCAGCACAAGCACACACAGGTGCAACTGTGGAGCAAGAGCTGGTGGGGAGGTCATTGTAGGGACTAAGTATTTGAACAAGGGTCCCAGAGCAGCCCCTTGACTGCTTTACACTGCCAAGCTCCCCACATGGATGAGGGAAGGACAGTCACAGGAGACTGCCCACAGGAGGAGAGCAGCATGGGAGGAGACACACTATGAGGCAGGACTGGTGAGCACAGATCATAACCCTGCAGTCAGAGGCCAGGTTAAGCCTGAACCACAAAGGATTGGAGCCTCACCTTGGCACTGTGCTCCCCTATGTAAGCAGATCTCAAAACCAAGCACTTGGGAATACAGGACTGGGGATATAGCTCAGTGACACAAGCTCCTGCCTGGTAAGTACAAGGTCCTGAATTCAATTCTTGGTACCAAACTAACAACAACAAAAAAGAATTGATATCCCAAGCAACTTTCTGGGGGCAGACTGCCACCTTAGACTTCCAACATGAAGAGACACATCCAGGCTTGAGCTCTGCTCCTTAATGTAAGCTAAGGAAAGGAGCCAAGTGTCCAAAGCAACAGAAAAGCTTCTTGTATTTGTCATTATTTGATTGTACTATTTTTATTTCAATTTTTAATTTTTTGAATTTTATGTTCTTGACTGTTTTCTTCCTTCTGTACATTTCTCCCCACACTTTTATCCCATTGTTTTACCCTTTGAACATGTCTGTGTGTATGTACTTCTCTTACTCTTCCTTTTTTTCCTAATGTAATTTATAGAGGGTGAAGAATTTTCCCTTGTCCTTTTATGTCCCTTCTACAATTATCCACATCTCTTCACTTAACTTCTTTCTCTGGTGTCTTATTCATTCTCGGTTTTGGTTTTCATTCCTTTTCTCCTCCTCAAGTGCACAAGAACTAAGAGCAAGCATCAACAAATGGGACTATATCAGACCAAAAAGCTTCTGTATAGCAATCAGTAGAGTGAAGAGACAACCTAAAGAATGGGACAAAACTTTGCCAGCTATTCCTCAGACCAAAGACTAACATCTAAAATATACAAAGAACTCAAAACAATTAAAACACCTAAATTAAAGATCCAATGAAGAAATGGGGAAAAGAAATGAGTAAACACTTCACAAAGGAAGAAATGCATATGGCCACTGAATATATGAAATAATGTTTAACATCTCTGGCCATCAAAGAAATGCAAATTAAAATTTCATCTTACTTGAGAAATAATGACAATAATTAAGAAAACAGTAGCAAATATTAGTGCACTGTGGTGGAAAAGAAACCCTCCTTCATTGGTAGGAACATAACCTAGTATAACCATCATGAAAATTAGTACAGAAATTTATCAAAGGATTGAAATTAGAAATTCCATATGACTCAGTGATCCTCTGCTGGGCATCATCCCCAAAGAGCTTCAGACATCATACTACAGTGATAACTGCATGTCAATGTCTATAGCAGCACAACTCACATTAACTAAATCCTGGAAACTGTCTAGACCATCAACATATTATTGGATAATGGAAATGTAGCATCTGTATATAATGGAATACTACTCTTCTGTAAAGAATGGAAGACATGAGCCATTTGTAGGAAATTAATTCACCTGAAAAATGTAATGTTGAGTGAAATAAACTAGATGTACAAGCTGAAATGCCATGTGATATCTCTCGTTTGAGTGAGACAAAGTAAAAACAAAGAGAATAGTAAGTGTGGATAGAAGGAGACACAGAGATAGAGCCTTTACAAGGGTGTCTCAGTTACTCTTCTCTTGTTGCTGGGACAAATACCCAACACTCAAAATGAAGGAAGGAAAGGTTTATTTAGCTCATAGTTTGTGGAGGTTTCAGTCCATCCTCAGCTGATTCCAAGACAGCATCCCATATAGTAGAGAGCAGCCTTTCATATTGGCAGCAAACAGCAGAAAGCAAAGGGGAGTGGCAGCAGCTCAAGCAGCTAACTAGCCTCTCTCCCCCTCCCTACATTGTAATGTAAATTACCTGCCCCAGGGCAGGTGCAGCACCCACACCCACAGTAATCAGTCACAAACTGCAGATGGCGCCCCCTGACTGCATGGAGCTTTGGGAAGCCGACTAGACACAAACCATAACAATAGGGAAATAGTCCAAAGGGAAAATCACAAGGAGTAAGGAGGTGGAAAATAAATGGAATAAAGATACACCTTGTAAAGGAACATAATAACCTTAATTAATATAAACATTATATGGCATAGCATGAGCAAGACTAGTAATAACGAAGGAAAAATGAGAGGGGAATTAGAGGAGGAGGAGGAGGAGGAGAAAAGGGAAGATAATTTTAAAAGAAAAAGATTGTTGTATGTACCTAAAACCCACTCCCCATGATACTTGTAAACTGCATGAACTTCATACATGTACTAACAAAATAAATTTTTTTTAAAAAGTAAGAAATATTTTTTTAAAAAATTACCAAGCCATTTTCTATTTTCCCATCACTCTTTTATTTTAATTATGAAGCAGAAAGAAGGAACCTTATTCCTGAGAGCCTGTTATGGATAAGTTCTAAAATGTCACCCTAATGTCTCAGAAGTTCAGATGAACTTTTAATAAGTAACTGGACCATGGGGTCAATACGGGGATCCATCCATGGTTAAGCTCGTAGCCAAATGTTCTGTTAGGAACTGGGGTCCAGGTGAAGGAAATGGGTTACTGAGGATACACTGTTGAAGGCTGTGTCTCTCAGTCTGGCTCTTCTCTGTTCCTCTGTTTACTGGCTGCCATAGGTTGAGAGGCTTTCCTTATGCTTCTACATGTCCTTTCTGCTTTGGAGCTGACCCTGTATGGACTGAATCCTCTGAAACTATAAGTCTGTCCTCTTTTGAATTATATATGTCAATGGGCTGGGGAGACAGCTCAGTGGCATAAGCACCTTCCTGGCAAACAAGGTCCTGAGTTCAATCCCCAGTACAAAAAAAAATGTGTATGTCAGATATTTTGTTTCTGCAATGAAAAAGCTGGCCAATATTCTGATGTGTCTTCTCCAAAAACCAGGGAAGGCAAATGTGAGGTAGGAAACACAGCCAGGTCCTTAAAAGGCTTTTTTTGGTTCTTCACTTTCCTGAGAAACGGTTGGGGAAATGCTCAGCATTAACTTCAGTAAGAACAGTCCCACCCACCTGTATACATGGTTTGTAGAGAAGAGTCCTTTAACAACTGACATTTTGTAACATTCGGTAAAACACATGGTTCTGACTAGACTGGCAATGAAAGTGAGGTGTTATTGGTGTGATGCTGTCTACAGAGCTGAAACAATACTTGGCCTGGACTTGAGGTTTTGTGTGCTGGGCCTCTTCCTTTTGCCCATTCAAATCTACTTTCCAGTCTACTCCAAATGCAAGAGGCTGACATTTATGGACTCCACCAAGAGGTTCCATTGATGTATTATTTCTCTTTATGCTTGGACAATGACCAGCATTAGCAAGAAGATATTAGAAAGTGGAATCGTGTTCTCTAGCTCTATGGCTATTGGTTCTTGTCATTTTACGTTCCTTCATTATCTGAAGATCATGTCTCCTATCACTCAGCTTTATTCCTTTAGCTTTTCTGTGTGGGTCCCAGCAATGAGTCTTTCTCCTTCCCTTTCAGACCTATGTGTAGAACAACCTCCAGCCCTTGCTGATTTCTCTAATTCATGTCCATAGCTTTATTTACTTTTTCAAATAACCCAAGTCTACTGTGTTGGATTTTGACTGCTACAAAGAGTATTAGTCTGCCGTGCTACTCTGTCTCTAGGTTGAATTTACCTATGACCAAAGAAACATGTGAAATGTGTGACGAGAAAGCACAGGAAGGAGGAGTTAGGGCAAGCATTATCACAGCTTCTGGTATCATTGTTTGCATGTGCCCTGCTTGCATATTACACAGACAGAATAGATAATATTTGAGTGTCCAGATTCCCATTTTAAGCAATAGACCGAAACATTTATATCCAGCACCTATAGGACCTCTGAAAATGTCTGAAATTTTTCTCCCTCTGATACATAGGAACTATATAACCCCAGTTTAGCAAGCAAAAAAATCAAAACTTATATGACTAAGCCAAGTGTGGTGGTTGATGTTCTAATCCCAGCATGCTAAAGGGATAAGACAGGAAGACCACAAATTTCAACCAGTCCTGGCCAATATAGTGAGTTAGAATGATTAGCAAGACATTGTCTCAAAACAAAAGTAAGTGGGCTGGTGAAATAGCTCAGCAGGATGGTTAACCATCCAGCAGAAAAGTATAAAAACAGAGTATAAAAAGTAAAGCCATATTAATATACTGAGCTGTAAAAGGCTCAAGTCAAAACTTCTGACATTGCCAGTCTTATGGAAAACCCACTGCTGTTATGGACTACTGGACAATAGTAGAATATTCTGCTGAATTCATGCACCTATAATATTTAAATGACAATAGAATACCCTTCTCTGCCAAAACTAAACAAAAAAAGGAGATACAAATGAACAACCATTTTCTATATGTATATTCAAAATAGTTAGGATAGATATACAGCTACATTCTCTTAATTCAATGAATAGAAAGACTTGTTCTAATAGTGTTTGTGGACAGGATATCATGTCTGCATCTTGTACAATGAATAACCAGTAAGACAACAATATGCAATGTATTAATTATTGAAACTGTGCTAGTAATCAGTTTTGAAACTGTCTCCTTGTTACTTGTTTCTCAATAAAAATATTTTTAAAAAAACAAACAAATTGCTCAGTGGATTAAAGTGCCTGCCTAAGCAGATGCAGGGGCCAGGAGTTCGATCCCTTGCCCTGCTGTGCCAGCCCCGCCCCCAGGGCACACTGAGACAAGGATTGAAACTGGACGTGGTGGTGCACACCTGTAATCCCAGCTTTTGGGAGGCTGAACATGGATTGCCACAAGTCCTATCTACATAGTGAGACCCTGTACTAAAATACAAAAAAAAAAAAAAAAGTACTAAGGGCTAAGTGCATAGCTAGATATGACAGAACTAGGTTCAGTCCCTAGCAACACATACAAGATAAGATAAGATAAGATAAGATAAGATAAGATAAGGTAAGGTAAGGTAAGGTAAGGTAAGGTAAGGTAAGGTAAGGTAAGGTGATAAGATGAGGCAAGACAAGACAACATAAAATAAAAACCTAGATAACTAAAAATGAAGGAAAGTAAGTTGTATGACATAGAGCCAAAACTTGAGAAGGGTACGTGAAAGATGCATTGCTCCCGATAGGCACAGGATCTTTGATCCATTTTGACATTAGTTTAGTGCATGGTGACAGGGAAGGGTCTAGATTTAGACTTTAGCATGTGGAAAGCCAGTTTTTCCAGCACCACTTATTGAAGAGGCTATTTTTCTTCCAGTGAACTTGTGTGGCCCTTTTACCAAAGATAAGGTGGCTGAGTGTTTGGGGTTGTGTCTGCATCTTCTATGCTGTCCCATTGATCATCAGGTCTGGCTTGTCTTTTGTTTTGTTTTGGATTTTTCTTTTCTAATATCATGTGGATTTTGTCACAGTAGCTTTGTAGTATAATTTCATTTTTTTGCAAAATTAGAGAATTTTATTTAAAATCACAGAAATATAATGATATGAACAATACTGAAGGATGTTAAAAACTTGCATGGCCATTAATATAGTATTGAAAAAATTATCATCTCATATGAGGTGATGTTCTTTAGACAAGAAACAGGATTATAACAACTAAAAAGGTAGTTTTTTAAGCAAGACCATCTTGATTTTATAGAGAAAATAAAATGTCTGCACATGCAAATAAAATGAAAAGGTAAACAGCACGGTATTATGAATACATTTGGTTAACAATATTTTTGTGTCTATTATATAGTAGTCTCTTTCACTTTTTCCTTTGTCTATGCTGTTTTTTTATTTTTTATTTTTTTATTTTTTTTCAAAATTTTATTGATAAACAGCAACGAGACAGTTTCAAATCAAATCAGAAGTACAGATTCAACAAATAACACACTGCATATATTCTTATTAGTGGTTAATTGCTGTACAAGATGTGGACTTGAGATCCTATTTACAAACACCATTACAACAAATCATTCTATTCATTAAGAGAATGCAACTATATATCTATCCTAACCACTTTGAATACACAGATACAAAATGGACATTCATCGGTATACCCTT
>NW_004524578.1:31076287-31087606 GCF_000260255.1 Octodon degus
CCTCTGCACTTGTTACAGGTGGGCTTGGGTTTTGAGGTTGCATTTTGTTCCTTCTCGTCATTTTGTGTAGCACTGTCTTCTGACCTTTGTTGTAGATCTTTGCTGTAGTTATAACCTTAGCACGTACTGAAGTTCAGGTGCAGATGTACAAAGTTTGGCCTTATCAAGCTGCAACTGGCTTGGGTCTGGCTGCTGTGCTGAGCTCCTTCCCACTGCTGCCCTTGAGGATAAACTTGTTATGCCCTTGTGGCGAGATGTTCTGCTCCTGGACTAGCTGTTTGGATCTATCCTCTACACTTTCTGCAGGGATTGCAGCTGCAGGATTACACCCCAGGCGTGTATGCCAGGCCTGAACTGTGCCTGGAGGGGGTAAGGTGAAGTAGGGAGAAGAGGAAGCTCTCCCACACACTTACCAGACCTGGGCTAGGACTGCATCTGGGGGTTCCTGGACGCGGCATTGGCGGGCGTGGTGGGGAAGGTACTGAGGAGTGGTGGGAGGAGGCCCAAGGGGATGGGAGAGGGTCTGGCCCATGCTGCGCCTGGGCTGGGACTGGTCCCACAGGCGCAGGGTAGCAGGAAGCTCTCCACATACTCACTGGACCTGGGCTAGGACTAGGTCTGGGGGTTCCCGGAACTTGGCCAAAAGAAAATTTTAAAAGGGTGGAGTATTTGTCTCCTCTGAGGAGCTCTGGTCTTCATAGTCAGCTTGGTCATAGTCTCCCGGCTTTCAGGGCAGACTCTTTGGCCTCTGCCTTGGATCCCTCAGCCTTCTGGAATATACTCATCAGTCTTCCACCACAGACCCATTGGGTGCAAGGCTGTGATACAGCCTTCCATTGCAGACCCATCGACATCTTGATATGGACTTGCATGAACACTGCAGTGATCTTGAGACCTTAGACTGCATCCTGCAGTCTCCAGTGTACAGATGCCTTCTGCACACTTCCTCATCCAACTCTGTGGCTGGCCGTCATAAGCCAATCTTGTAATTTCTTATATGTTTGTACATCTTGTGTTAAGTCTATTCCTATAGTAAAACCCTGACTGATACACAAGTAAATTTTAGGAACTACTTTTCTAATTCTTTAAGGTATGCTAATGCTATTTTGATTGGAATTGAATTAAATATGTATAAAACTTTTGAAGTTGGCCATTTTCACTATGTTGGTTCTCCCTATCAAATAGCCAAGGAACTCTTTCCATTTTTTGATATCCCCTTCAATCTATTTTTCTAGTTACTGTAATTTTCAATGTATATATGTAAATATTAACCAGAAACATTGAATCTACTGTAAAAGAAAATAGATAGAAATCTTGAAGACATAGGTCTAGGTAGCCACCACATGATCAAAGCCCAAACCCCATGGGAAATGGTGCAAAGTATAAACAAATGAGAATTTGCCTTGTTAAAAAGTTTTTGCACAACAAAGAAATCACCAACAGAGTAAAAATACAGACAACAGAATGGGAAAAACTATATTCAGCTATTTTTGAAACAAATGATTTATATCTAAATTATATAAAGGATTTTTAAAACAGACCCCCCCCAATACAAAAGTCCAATCCAAAAAAAAAAAGAGCATCAGAGATGAATACACACTTCTCAGATGAAGAAATACAAATTTCAAATAAATATATGAAAAATGTTCAACATCATTTGTCATTCACTGGTCATTCAAGCGATGCAAATTAAAACAACACTGAGGTTCAATTTCACCCCAGAAAGAATGGTTATCATCAAGAAATTAACCAATAACAAATGCAGGAGGGGCTGTGGGGAAAACATAGATCTTCTCCACTAACTGTGGGAGTGTAAATTGATGCAACCACTGTGGAAATCAGTGTAGAGATTTCTCAAAAAAAAAAAAAAACTAATATTAGAGGTCCCACTGAACTGAGCTAGTCCCCTTCTGGGTACTTTCTCAAAAGAATTAAAAACATACCACAGCAATGTATGTACACACCCATGTTTATAGCAGCAAAATTTGTCACAGGTAAATCTTAGAAACAAACCAAATGCCCATTAAATGAGGAATGGATTACAAAAAAGATGTGGCATTTTTACATAATGGAGTACTACTCAGTTATAAAGAAGGATAGACTTGAGACTATCATAAGTAAATGGATACAACTTGAGACAGTCCTCGTAAATGAAATAAATCAGACTCACATGTGTAAATACCATATTGTGTTCCTAGTGTAAGAAGCTAAAAGAGTAAATAAGATCCAAAATATATAATAGATACCAGGAAATGGGAAGAAACTGTTCAGAGGAAAAGAAGAAAAGAGAAACTGGAATGAAAGAGAAGAGGAAGGGAAAAGGAAAAAATATATATATATATATAGTAATTAAGACAGTTGTACTAGTAATTTCTCTTGGTTCTTTGAAAATGAAGGTTTGTGCTAATATTATTTAGTCAATTTTTCATATCTATATCTTATACTCTGAAAAACTACTTTGAAGACAACAAAACCCAGTGTATTAACCATTGTTACTCTCCTATTATCATGTTTAGAAATTTTGGTTAATTATTTTTATTGTTTTTTTCTCTTTAAAATAAAAAATAAGTAGAAGGGACTTGATCTGAAATACTTTCCTCAGCAATTTTTTCTGCTGTCTGTGGTTCTCATGGACATAGTGCATTTTATGGAAGTGAAGAGAATAGACAATATTTGCCCAGAATTGTCCTGTTTTCTCCTCCTTGCAAACCCAACAGATGTATTGTGGACCACTCATCAGCAGGGGTTTTACATTGAGTCCCCAAAAGCCTTAAATTCATGGAGACACTCAGAGGCTTCAGGGAAGGTGGAGCAAAAGCGGAACAGGTAGGACTTCATATCAACAGATCCCTGAATGCTGCCCCCTTCATCACCTCTTCATTTGGACTCCAAGTTAAGTTTTCCCTGACATCTTACCTTCTGGAGGTCAGGGAGAAGGGTGGTTTTACTTTAAAAGTTAATGAAAACCACTGTCACTCTCCCTTCCTTATGACCCTTTTGGCCTCTATAGCGATTGCAATGTTCTAGAGCTAAAGACAGACCTAGCCTTCTGTTCTCTCTCCTGTTGCAGCACTGCCCAAGAGCTGAGATGCTCAAAAGTTGTGCATCTTGAAGTTGAAGTAACTCTAGAGGTCAATTCCTGCAGCCTTCCAGTCTGTCACAACTTATCCAGAGCAATGCAACCACTTCTGTTTAAACACCTCCACAAACAGAGAATTGTCCACCTCAAGAAAGCAGCCCAACAGCTTTTCTAATAACTAAAGCCTCCAGGGTGACATGGCCCAAATTAGATCTCTGAGAAACAGATTGTTTTGTTTTCTAGCCATGCACAAAGTCTGTGGCCATGCTTCCAGTATTAAAATTCAACTATTAAAGAGCAAGCCTTCCCTTCAACCTAATATTTCTATGTAGGTTCTTTGGTATCCCCACATGAGTCCCTGTTTATCTATATTCTCTTTGAGAAATAAGGTCAAAAATGGAATAATTTAGGTGTGGTTTTAACCAAGAAAACAAAATTAGCCTCAATACTGCACCAGTCTTAGAAGAACTTAATGATGGTTTTCATTTGTGATTTGTGGCAAATTAACACCAAAGTCTACATTTAAGCCATATTCTTCAGTCCTGTATTCAGCCAAGATCTTTTCTCCCTGAATGTAGGATTCTATATCTCTCCCTATTTTATTTCATTCTGCAGTTTTAATCAGTCCCCATAGTGTTTCAAAGAAATCCAACACACTCAGCATAGTTTTTTGACTTACCCCAAATTGAAAAATGAGAAAGTTAATTTATAATGCTCTGTGTCAACTGGCACCCAAATTGTGTGAATACTAATCACTGCTGTGTCACACCACTTAAGAAATTAGTCAGTACATTAGAAAATGATAAGTGGTTCCCTTGATTTGTTGTGGAAAAGGAAAGAATAAATAAAGCCAACATTAACTTTTGGCACTCTTGTAGACACTGAGGATATGCTAGCGTACAAAACAAAAGTTCATCACAATAATGTCTACATTTTTAGGGGAGCCACACAATACACAAATAAATATATTCTTCCCAGGGAACATAAGATCTAGAAAGAAAATTAGAGCAGAGTTGAATTTATGGAATTTCAGGTTTTTAGGCAAAGAAAGTATACTTTTGTTCTTTAAGTGACAACAGAAAACACAATAATATTCCACATTTCATGTAGTATTTTAAAAGAAACCCAATTTTAAGACATTTTAATTAGCATTTAATTAAAATAAATTTATTGAACGTGAACAATGTCAACAACATTGGTACTACCAAATCATTACTGATGTCTTTGGTCCTAATACTATTTGAGGCATAGGTAGACAGAAATGAAATAGAATATGAATGTATTAAACTATATTTTATGCAGCCTTTATCTTTTTGATAATATATGTACATTAGCAATGTGTACAAGGAGGCTATAAGATGTTCAGCCAAAGTGCTATTCCAAAGATGTAAAAGGGCCCTCTACCAATTGTGTGGCCCTGCAAGTCCTTCTGTTTACAAAATTAAAATAAGCAAGATCTCAATGAGTGTCTCTAAGCAAGGGATAGATTCAGCTAAAACAAAAGGAAAAAGAAAAAAAAAAAACAGTAACAGAGTATTAGTGACCAAAGTAAGGAAATCAATGCACTCTAGAAGATGCATAATATCATTTGTTCTTGCTAGATCAAAGCAACTCGCTCCAGCCCCAGCCCAGGCCTAGCATGGGGGTGGGGGGGGACTGTGTGGAGGGGACAATCTGCATACTTGTGGGAACCTCCTCCGTCAGATAGGCCTGGTGTGAAACTCTGTGGCTGAAGTCGCTGCAGAGAGGCCAGGGGCCAGACACACCCAGCTAATCCAGGAGCAGAACACCTTGCCAGAGGGGCAAAGCAAGTTCACTTCCAAGGGCTGCAGCAGGAAGAAGCTCAGCACAGCAGCCAGACCCAAGCCAGGCATATCTGGATGAGTTCAAACTCTGTAGATTCAGACCTGATAAGCTAGACCCAGATCTATGAGACTGTCCTCTCTCTTTTTCTCTTGATCTACAGAGGAGCAACAGGTAACCAGGTAAGCTAGTCTGCCTGGAAGACCCCAGGTACATCAAGCAGAGGTGATCAGACAGAACGTACGAGAACCAACTTAATTACAAATTTCCAATTTAATATCTGCTTAGCTACACAGACATAATGTTTGCTCTTACTGTCTAGATCAGTGCAACTCAGTCAATTAGTCAGGCAACAACACTGGAAGTGGGTAACATGACACAGAGCCCTATTTTTAAATTCACACATAATAATCCAATTACAATCACACAACCTATAAAGCAAAGGCTTTGAATCCATTAAAACACCATACATTTTACTGTAATACAAAAATGTAATCATTATAGGCATATATTTTTCTTTAGAGTGCACAGTTTAAGAAACCTTCAAGACAGTGCACACTTTCAAAGTAGAAAAAAGTAAACTGCTGCCCTTTAACCACAGCTCTGGTCCAGCCCCAAGGTCCCCCATGGGCAGTCTTGCTCTATCACCGCCACCTCAGTCATTCAGACTCTGCACCTCTGCCAAACCTTGGTGCAGCCACTCTACTCATGGCTCTGCTACAGGAGCTTTGGCAGATTATCTGCTTCCAAAGCCAGAATACAGGGCAGTAGGGCAGTAAGACACTCTCTTCTGAGAATCATTAAGTGATATTCACCTAATTATAACAATGTACACAAAGCCTTCTTCATTTAACATTGTTTCTGAATGCAGTGGTGCATGCCTATGATCCTCAAACTCTTAGAGACTCAGGTCAGAAGATTGCACAGTCAAGCTCAGCCTGGGCAATTTAGTGACTTGGTGAAAACCTATTTCAAAATTTTAATTCATCAAATGGACTAAGGATGTAGCTCAGTGCAAAGCTCCAAGATGAATCCCTAATACATACATACGTGTGTGTGTGTGTGTGTGTGTGTGTGTGTGCATGTACATGCACGTGTATTCTTCCTAGAAGTGAAATAACAAAAGTTACTAAAAGAAGTGAAAAAGCTACTAAAAAAATGTAAAGCCTACTTAAAAAAAATTATAAAAGCTACTGCTGTACTCTTACAAAGCCACATTTTCACTTTTCTTCTCAATCTTTGTCAGTAAATCTATCACAGGTCCTATACCCTGGGAGTTTGTTATGTGGCCAAGATGACAACACACAGAACTCTGAGAGCACTTGGAGAAAAGGGAGAGGAGGCAAAGTCAGGCGAGTCCCAGATAGAGGCTGAAATAACCCACAACTGCCTCCAAAAGTCAATGGCATGGGATCTGGAGCAGGGAAGAGATGAAGCGTGGCTGAAGGAGGGTATTCATTCAAGGAAACGTGTATCCAGGTGCAGAGAAAGAAGTATTTGTGGCATGCGAGGTGGTAAGCAGGAAACCAGCTCTCCTGCAGCCCTGAGTTTTGCTT
This sequence comes from Octodon degus, assembly GCF_000260255.1. Taxonomy (NCBI): domain Eukaryota; kingdom Metazoa; phylum Chordata; class Mammalia; order Rodentia; family Octodontidae; genus Octodon; species Octodon degus. The sequence continues at coordinate 31,082,726 of NW_004524578.1, forward strand.
TGATGCTTTAGGCACTCTGTGCAGACTCCACCCCGGAGTCACCATGGCTTACAGAGAAATTCCCTTGTGGAGAAAAATAACTCATGTGGCCCTCTGCCCATCACTGCCACCATAAAGCAGTCAGGGACAGAAATTAGGAGAAAATAACTCATTTCCTCATCCTTTGCAACAGTTTTCCAAGGGCAATTTTGTAAATTAAAATTTATCTGGTGTTGGGATATGGGAGAATTTCTTTAATAAACAGCAGGTCTCTTAATTTGAAGGAAATATCCACAGACACATGCACTTAAAGAGATTACGCTCAATTCTCCAGGGTCCCATGGCATCCTTCATGGACCAGAGTGGAAAATCCAAGTTCTAATAGCTGTAGCCATGTGTTACCTGTCTTCAATGAAAAAGACTCTACACTGCCAAGAATTTAAGCCAAGAAAGGCCATAAAAGATGTATTTCTCCTTCAAGGTGAGGGAGTGGGCATAAAGCTGTTCTGTCTGAGATTTCTGAAGCTGCTTGTGCAAGAGTTGGATTGTGAATTTGACTGGAAGCCAATTGTAAAGCAACAGTGCTGAAAACCCACTTATGTCCCCATGCCAACCTGTATGCATGGCATCATTGTGGACAAAGCTGGTGATCACAATTGCATCACAAAATAAACACTAAACTCAAACACCACCATGGCCCAAGACTTTTCCAAAGAAAGCTTCCAATATGCAGCATCCTGAGCACTAGACAGTGCCCATTTGTGCTGCCAGAGGTTCTCTTCTCCTAGTAGCTGCAGGGAAGTCTTCCCTGATGAAAAGTAGTTAATTCCAAGGTTCCAGGAGTCTTGGACTCATTTTTCCAGCATGCAGGGAGAGTAGTGGACAAACTATGCAAAGGGAAGAATTCCAAGGGCTCTTTTAATCCAACTCTAACCTACAGAAGAACCAAAACACTCTTTCATTGCTGTTCTTTCCCAAAATAATGGTTTGCTTCCCTGTCTGCCCTTTTACAAACCTCTGTATTACTATTTCCAAAGCAAATCTACCTTGGAAAGCTACTCAAATCATACCTCCTAGGACATACTGAAGCACTGTAGCCTCCACACCATCACGCCTGACAATCCTCCTTCCCTAGAGTGGTCTTTCCTGCTCCCCAGGTTATCTAAATCAAATCCATTTCAAACAGCTCTTTCTCAGGAAGCATCCCTGATCCCTAGCAGTCTCACTGAAAGCTTCCTGCACTGTGACTGCCAGTTTCAATACCAAGTGGCATGAAGTAGCAACTCTTAGCTTTGTGTAGGAAGTCCTGCCTTGTACAGCTAATTATTAGGATAAGTAACTCCCTAACTAACTCAAAGTTTACAGAGAGGATGGGCCAGTTCTGATGTATCTTTTTATGTCCAAACACATGAATTTATTTTTTAAATACTTGACCATTGATTCTTCCAGTCAATATAATTACAAATTAAGACACAAGTTGTTTGGCATTTGGAGCATTTGCTGATTAAATCAGATATGATGAAAACCACATTTCTCTAGGCAAAATGGCATCATGATTAACCTTTGTGCACACAATATCTCTTTACTTTTTATGGGACTCAAGATGCACTTAATTATGAATGATAGCTAGTGTGATGAACATGTGATGCCTATGTAGATCCTACTGTTGACTGGTGTGGTAATGCCAAATGGAAAAGAATAAAAAGAGGCATATTTCAAAGTGTTGTGAGGGCTGCAGGTTATTATAGGCTTCTGCTACTGGGACATCTCAGACATTGACCTGGGATTCATCCAGTTCAAGTAGTGATCTATGGAGTTTTGGGGTGGAAGCTCATGGTCAGAATGAGGAAGAAATGCCTGTATCAACCTATTTCTATCCCAACTTCTTTCTTTGTATCCTCTATATCCTCCACTGGATGACTGCTTTTCATTTCAATATTGGTTTTGCCTGTCAAAGAAAAAGAGATATCTTTCCATTTTTTGATGTCTTCTTCAGTGGTTTTTTTTTTCAGAGTTCTATAGTTTTTATTATAGAGTCTTTCACTTATTGTGGTTGGTTAATTCCTAAATACTTAACTTTTCTTGAAGCTATTTGGAGTGGCACTTACTCCCTAATTTCTTTTCTTGGTGAGTTCATCATTGGTGTCAAAAGTACAGAAACACTGAAATGACACCCAGGATTTGGAGGCAAATTTATTTTACATTGACAGGCACTTCTTGAGATCATTTCCAAAATATCAGGTCCTGATCTTTGATAGTCTAGGGCTTATATGGGATACGCAAGCAGAAAGTACAGAGGCAGAATGGGTTTTCAGTGGGGGATTGGATCTTACACCATGCAACATAGTGACCAGCCGTGCATCACATGGAGCAGCTGATTCTAAGAAACAAAAATAGTGAGAATTGTAACTGAAACTATTACCTGGACAACTAACAAACTGAGGGATACTCAGGGTGGGGTGCAGTCATCTTCTTCTATATTTCCCCCTCTTTTAATTTCCCTGGTAAACCTTTTCTGGGCATGTTACATGTGATTTTTGTAAGACAAGTCCAACTAGGAGCAATAGCACTGAGGCTGTCAGTGATCCCAGGATGGACCTTCGCCAAGGTCTCTAAGACTGAAAATATCCACCAGGAGTTTCTGGTTTGTTTCCCTTATTATAGGTTTTCTCCCTAAGTTGACTCTGATGAAGGAGTGAAGGACTTAATCTGATCTAGGAAAGTGCCCAATGTGCCTCAGACACTCACCAAATCTTGATCAAGTGTTTGATTGATTATTTTGTCCTCTTGGGGCAATAATTCATAGAATTTAGGGTAAAAACCACAGCTAGTAGAGGGCCAGGGAAGCAAGAACTGGGTTAAGTAGCCTGAGAATACACAAAAATCAAGGGGAATAAGCATGAGTAATCCTGGATAGTTAATATGCATCTGGGTTATGTGTGTGTGCTACAGTGTCTATAAGTATAGCTGATCTTTTAGCTAAACTCTTGTGGAGTTAGTTACAAGATGTTTCTGTAAGGTTATGTTTTATTTCTTTACCTCTTTCAGAACACTGTGACCTGCATACTGTATGTAATTTTTATTTAATCTTTAGAAGTTCTGCCTGCTCTGAGTTATCTTTGCTACAAATGCAGGCCCATTATCACTACCAATGGGCAAGATGAGGTGGTATCTAGGGACAGCAGGACCCTACAAACATCTTCTGTCTTGGCCAGTCTGAGTAGGTGCAGATGAGCAGCACTAGGTCAAGCCAGGTAGAGAACAGGGCCAGGGACATAGACGCTGAAGCCTGAACTGGATGCAGAGGTACAGGTGCCTGGGCTTTGGCTTGAGTTTGCAGAACAATTGGTGGGGGCAGATCTAGATCTGCTGTTTCAGGAGTACTGAGTAAAAATTTTCTGGCTGGGGTTGATGTTTCAGTCAACTCTTGATCCCCTGGTGTCTGGATTAAATTATTTTGCACTGGTGGCAGGTGTCCAAACAGCAGCATGAAGCAGTATGGGGAGAGCTTTGGCCACAAAAGCTTTGTCCAAGGGAACAACAGCCTATCTAGCCAGTCAGACTCCATTTGTAACAGAGCTACTTCCATCTGTAAACAGGGTGTACTCAGCATCTATCAGGGGATTTGTTTTGGCTTTGAGAACAGGTCATCCATCAGTGCAAGGCAGTCATGGTACCAGATGAGGTCCAGCAAAGCATGTGGCAACTGGAAAGTTAGGTCTCTGCTTCAAGTGAGCTTGTCAGCTTTTTTAATCAGAAGGATGGTGGCTATTAGAATATGGAGTCAAAGGGGGAGGCAGTTTTTAGCAAAGGGATCTCAGTATTCACACAGGTAAGACACTGGGAACTCCCAGGGGCTGATGGTCTGAGTAAGCATCATTGTTTTGGGGAACTCAAGGATCCAGATTCTGTAGAAGCCAACAGCAACAAGAGATTTGGGGAGTGTTTTCTTATAACCAATTTCTGCCAGATATTGCAGTACAGCTTTTGTGTCTTTTCAGCAGGCAGCTTCGGCTTCATTAGTCATCTGAGAAACTAGTGAGGTCAGCTGTCAGAGCTTCTCCAAAAGAAGACAAACAAGTTTTCAAACCTTTGGGAGGTTAAGTCCAGGTCAGTTAACCTTTGAGTTTAGAACCGGGGTCTTTCTTTTAAAGATGAAGAGGGATAGCTGACAGGAGCAAGTCAAAGGCAGAAGGCTTTTTTTTAGGTTCAGGCAGGTGTATCAGCAGGCTGTGAGTGGCAGAAGACTGAGCCAATGTATGTGGGCATCTGTGGTGGCACTGGCAGCTCAAAGATCCCAAGCTGGAGAAGTATATCCGGAAAGGTATATTTTAGCAGTTTGACAGTCTATAAGCATTCCTGTGGTTCTGAAGCATCTGGATATGTATTTAAATTCTTTTTTTTTTTTTTTCAATACTAGGGATGGAACTTAGGACCTTGCACTTGCTAGGCAGGCACTTATGCTGCTGAACTCATCCCTGGTGCCTGTATTTGACTTCTTAGTTGAGCATCTCATAACTCAACTCCTATGGATCTCATGCGGGTACCATTTAATGCAGGTGGAAGTTGCCCCAGAAAGGAGTTTCACAATCCACATTCTTGGGAAACCATGACAGCAAGAAGAATAGGCGTTCCTAGAGTAGAGGTGCTGGTGGCCTGGCTAAATCTGTTGCAAGAGCCTCCCTGAAGATAGTGGGAGAGTTCACAAAGCCTTGTGCTGGCTCATTCCAAGTGAGCTGGAGCACTCCAAGCAGAGTGTGTGAGCTGGGAACCACAGAGTGCAAGGTGATGCCTGCATTGTTGGCAGCACGGCAGTTGTCTGTCTCAGGCTGATGCAAGCATCATGTTCCTCTCAGGGATTAAATGAGAGGGAGGCTGACTGGCTTGGTGCAAATGAGAAAT
>NW_004524578.1:31093486-31099681 GCF_000260255.1 Octodon degus
AAAAAAAAACAGAGGTTTGTACCTATATTGTTTATTTATTATTTCTTGCCTATATCTTGTAATATGAGAAACTACTTTGGCAGTAACAATACACAATGTACTAACCATTGTTACTCTCCTAAAACAAAAAAATAAAATAATAAAAAGGGAAAAAAAGAAACAGAAAAAAGATTTGTAGCAGAGTTATCTCCTTTCTGTAGAAAAAATAAATAAATAAATGCACATAGATCTGCCAAGAGCAGTAGTTAAAACTTTTAATTTGGGGTGAAGAAAAACCTACAAATAAACTAATAATTGAGAAAAATGAGAGTAGCTGAAATCAGCTAGACCCTTCATTAGCCCACCACCTTTTTCTATTTTCATTCATTATCATCTTGTTTCTGACCACCCCTCAGTCCATACAGATGCCAGACCCCAAAGAAAACCCAGTGAAATTTTGTGGCTCTCACATTTTGCCTGGCTAGTCACCCATTCAGCAGCCCAAGTAGCTCAGTTCCATTTACTCCCCTTTAACTGAACCTGAAGTGTGTACTCAATTGATGGGTCATTTCATAAGCGTAGGACCTCAGGGGTCTGACAGTGATAGATAACGCACTTCTTTCCCCATTGTGAACCAAAGCACTCCATCTGGCAGAACATATTTATTGAGAGCTGTAAGAGGAGGATGGGACTTTCAGATAAAAGACACAATTGGCCGAGTTTGCCATGACCCTGAATTTCTACATCAGACAAACCCATCCCAGCATCCCTGAGCCAGAAACAGGTTATCCATACACTGACATTGGAAAACACAGTGAACATCAGACTTTCTTTCTCCATTCAGTGCAATTTCTTTTATCTTTTTCTTCATTCTAGGGTTAAATTCAGTGGCCACACTTTTTCAGATCCTGTTGGTTTTGCTTCTTCATTTCTGGACCCTTGAAATTGTCAGCAGACTTTGGCATCCTAAAGACTCACTTTTACTCTCCTTTGCATCCTGCTGCAGACTCAGCCTATCATAGCTCCTACCCTAGGAGCTGTCCTACACTGGGCCAGCCAGCTGCTGTACAAGAATGAGCTTTCCAGCATTATTGCAGGACAATGGTGTGAGAAGTAGAAATCTGGGAGGTGTAATTCCAGGCCTCTCATCCCCAAACACCTGCACTGTGAGTTAGAAGTGTGAGTCATTTCACTTCTGAGGCTCTCTAGAAATTTCCACAGCATCCTTCAGGCCATCCCTATGGGCAATTACTTCTAGGAGCTGCTTTTGCCCCATCAGTTCAGATTAGGTCACAAATGAGGTCAAAGAGCTGTTTCAAGTTTCAAACAATACACAATAGCTCTGCCTTCCTCTTCCCTCCTCCTCACTGCATCCTAGATCCCCTAGTTCCCATAACTCCCCAAAGTCTCATTTTTGGTGGGACCATGCCCTATGGAGTATAAAGCTCCTCATGGTTCTAAACTGCTGCCTTGTTGAGAATCACTGAGATTAAAAGATCCAGAAACAAAAACAAAAGAATCTTGTTAAATGATTTGTTGCTGCTCCCTATTAAATAACTTAAGCTATTCTTAAGTGTACTGTTTCACCATATCATTTCTCCAGATAATCTGCTTGTCAGGTAAAAGGAGTTCCCCTGAATCCACACTACCATTTTCACATATTGTCAGGCAACTTCAATTTGCAGTTATGAACCTTAATTTCTGCCTTAACTTCTCAAAGAAGGAAGGCGGATTTCTGAGGAAACCTGCCTGTGCCAGGAGCCTCTGACTCCACTATATAGGAAAGAAGTGGAGGGCTCTGGCTTTCTTCAGAATTCCTCAGGCTGAGGGTCTCAACCACACGGAACACTGGAGTGGGATCCCAGGCAGGGTTTTCCAAACAGAACAATTTCCAGGGCTATAAAAATGTTGGCTGTTTTGGAAAATGTTAGAATATCTGGTCATCATCAGTTTATAATTGTTAAAGCTTTACAAGTGAGGTTGAAAGGGAGAATTCTGGTAGCAAATCTTTCACATCAAAATAACAAAGACGAAATTACGCCAAGTGTGTTACTTTATACAGCATAAACAGGGCATACTACTTGGTAGAAATTCTTTATTATTCTTTCTTGTTCATTTCCTTCTAAAGTTGAGTCTAAGTGTTCTTTGATAAATCAAATCCTTTTTAAAATAATGAGCATGCAGTCAAAAAGCACTCTGAAGCAGATGCCGGTCGGTCACAGAGTTACCTGTTTATCAAGCGAGGCAGCTCAGAGTGCCAGCGAGACGGCAGCTAACCCGAGCCAGGCCAAGGGACATCTGAGGGAGCCGTGCAGCAGTAGGTCAGAAGAAGGATGGAGCAGGCTCCAGAATGAGCTCACTTCACACCTGTGAGTCAGCCTCATAGAGGGACCACCCATCTTCTCACCCACTCCTCCCTGCCCACCCACCTGGGTCCCTGTGGCAGTCAGAATGTGGCCATTTACAACAGATTCATGTATTCTTGATGTATTTAATTTTTTTCTGCCCAAGGAATATCTGGTTTGTGGATTGTTTTGCCCCAGACATAGTCACTTGCATTTTTCCATGATGATTCGTATTTTGTCCTTGCCTTTCCCATTTTCCTAATTCCTTTAGGTTGTTCCCTTTCTTTTGCTGGTGTTTGGCACATTTCTCCATTCCGAATCATCTGTGAATTCCATTTTCCAGCTATTTCTTGCTCCCTAGGGTCAGTAATAAAGACAGGTCTGAGTGAGAAGGGAGGCAAGGCTAGCTTCCCAACCCACCCCAGAGACCACCCTCCAGGGCCAGCCCAGTGCCCTGCAGGCTGTTTACTTCCACACAGCACATTTTTCCATCCACATGACAGGATCAGGCTGCCAAGATGAACTGCCTTCATGGATGCCATATCTTAGGACCCTTTATTACCTGCCAAACTTCAGAATTTGTATTGGAGCATCTGTTCCTGTCAGTTTTTATGCAAGTTGACAGACGAAAGAAAATGGCTCACCCTTTCCTCAGGAGCCACCCGGGACATTTCCTGTCAATCTAATATGTGCACTGTAAAGACATGACCCGCCCTCTCCTTGCTCTCTGATCATTTGTACCCACAAAGTGAACTGATCAGACTGTTCTCTGGCTTGTTCTCATTGTGGTACAGGGCAGGCAATCTCCTCTTCAAGATAGCCACAAGGAACAAAAGCCCATCTTGTGCTTCCAAAATTATCTGGAAGTTGGTTTCCAGGGTTATCTTCTGCCACTGAGCCCCTGAACTCCCACTTTGTGCAAATTGAATTCTGCTGTTCAAGGCATCCCTTGGCCAACTGGCAAAGCCTCATTCCGTGTAAACTTAGAAGGTAGGGAAAGGGTTGAAATCAAAATGTTCTGGAAAATGCTAATTCAAATTTAAAATGATATATGAGAATCAGAAACTCCTGCAGAGAGCTCTTCTTTACCTGAGCTGTTCTTTGACACTAACTCTGTTGGGCCAGCCAGTTGCTCAACCTGTCTGAGTCAATTTTCTCAGTCTTACAGCGAGAGATCTGAACTATGTAGATACTATCAAAAGATATTAAGTCTATCTAAACAACTGCCCAAGAGCTGGTGAGATAGCTCAGTGGAGTAAATGCCTGCTTGGGCAAATACAGGGACCAGGTTCGATCCCCGGCACCACATGCCACACCAGCCCCAGCCCCAGGCACACTAGATGGGTCACGAAAACTGGATGTGGTGGCATACTCCTGTACTCCCAGTGCTAGGGAGACTGAAAACAGGAGGATCACTCAGAATCTGAACTACGTAGTGAGACCATGGACCAAATATGTAAAAATAAAAAAAGAATTTCCTAGAGTACTGAAAAGTGTGTTCAACGTTCAACTCTACATGTTCTCATTACAGGGGAAAGGACTGGGAGTTAGAGTCCTTAAGAATTGCAGAATCCTCTTTAAGTTCTCAAAGGCACCTTGACTCATTCTTTTCATGGCGTATTTCATAGCATTATAAAGATAGGTTCAAACTCAGCTGTAGCCAAAAACTATGATACACACAGAATTTTTTTTTCTTTTCAAAGTTTTATTGATAAACATATAGCAATGAGACAGTTTCAAATCAAATCGAAAGTACAGTTTCAACAAATAATACACTGTATATATTCTTCTTGATGGTTAATTGCTGTACAAGATGCAGACTTGTGATTCTACTTACAAACACCATTAGAACAAATCATTCTATTCATTAAGAGAATGCAACTATATGTCTACCCCAACCTCTTTGAATACACAGATACAAAATGGACATTCATAGGCATACCCCATTTTTTCTAAGTTCCGCCATTGAATATTATAGGTGTGTAAACTCAGCAAAATATTCTAAAAGAGTCCAGTAGCCCATAATAGCATTGGGTCTTCTGTTTAACTGGCAATGTCAGAAATTATTGACCTGAGTCCCCCACAGCTCAACTTAACAGCATGGCTTTACTTCCTATATTTCGTCTTCATACTTTTCTACTGGATGGTTAAGACCAAGGTAAAGCAGGACCTGTGCAACAAGGGTTGTAGCTTTTTGGTCTGAGAAGGTCAGTGAAATGCCCTCAGGATTTATCCTGAGATCCTGTACCTCAGATTGTAGAACCTTTGTCAGCGGCAGCCATGTGGATGAGTCATGGCCAATGCTTGGCCAATGTGCTCTCTGTGAAAGCCTGAGAGAGTGTCTTCTCCCCATGTGACTCTCCTTAGGCACACTCTACGTCATCGATCACTTTCCTCTTTGGCCCCATAATCTTCTTGATCAGAAAATTTGGGACACTACACACAGAATTTTTCTCTGCTCTGAAATCCTTACTCATGTTGCTCTGACACTCTTCTTTGGGTCTATGCTATGGCCCACTCCTACGCATTTCATTCAGATGCTCACAAGATGTTACTTCTTAATGGACCTCAATTGATTCAAAGATACAAAGAAAGACTCCTCCAGGGTAAAATTTTATCCATTTATTCTCAAAATGTTAAGTTCTTAGTAAGTGCACAGTGACCAAAACTGGGTCACAAAGAGAAAAATGACATACTTCCTATCTTCACAAAGCTTACAGTTTGACAAGTCAAACATATAATGGTATGACATACTTACAAACAGTAGCTTGTGAGACTTTAAGATGGAATCACCATATCATTTATTCCATAAAACAGGACTATTTTTAAAACTATGGAGGTACAATACTAATATGTCTGTTAAAATGCATAAACCAGGTCCACTTTAGATAAGCCAGCATCTACTGCTGCCCTTGTACAAGAGAGGCTTCTATTGAGGCCCTTACATCACCATCAAGTGATAACCACACCTTACTCAGATGAAACCCTCACTCCAGAGAAATAAGAGATTCCTGGCCCAAAATGATGAGCACTTTGCATTCCTTTTGAGATGATTTGTGATTTTTTAAAAAAAATCTATGGTATTCATTACTGGTTTTCTTTCATTTTCTTTTTCTTTCTTCTTCTTTTTTTTCTCATTTTTTTAAAGCAAGTGACTGCCAGAAGAGATTATTAGTGGAATTCTGACATTATGAGAGCCTTTACATCCCAGGTGTCTATTTCATGAAAGGCTCACTTGCTAGTCCCTTATGAGACTTTTGCTGCTGGAAATCTGTTGATCTCTCCTTATATCTTCAACATATGAAAAGTCCTTGAAACACTGTCTGCAGAGCTGATCTTAGTGTCCTGGGTTACAGGTGACATTGTCTTGTCATAAACTTCTTCCTATTTCTAGGTCTTCCATTACAGCTCCAAATCATACTGAATTCAATTGTCCCTTGATTACTTTTATATTTCCACACAGACAATCACTTCTATGTATCATTTTCCCCAATCTAAAAATTTTCTGCTAAGCAGTTAAAGAAGTTTTAAAAACCTATTCGCTATCTATTTGTAACCAATACTCTCTTTCCTACATTATTATTAATTATGGTTGATATTTAGTAACAGTTAATTTCTTAGTCCATCATTGAAGATATATTATAAATATGATCATGCCCTAGTGCTCCTTGTAACATTCTCCTAGAAATAACAGAGGCATGAAAGAGAGGGTGAGGGGCCGGGGAGATAACTCAGTAGAATAAGTGCTTGCCTGGTCCTGAGTTCAATCCTTGGAACTGAAAAAAAAAAACTGTCTGCTTTTTGAGACTGGGCATGGTGGCACATGCCTGTAATCCCAGCTTTTGGGAGGCTGTAAACAGGCGGATCACTA
>NW_004524578.1:31099781-31102860 GCF_000260255.1 Octodon degus
AACCCACACAGTTGATCCTAGAAATTGGTACTGCTGTTGCTGTTGTTGGTCCCCATTTCAGATGAAGCAGTAGGGACCAAGGTCAAGTGGAAGCCAGACTGACCCAGGAAGGCCACCCTTGTACCCACCCTGTTGTAGAGAAAATCTACATCAGTTTTTTGGTTTGGGGGAGGAGGAAATTTCCAGTGTCTTAGCATCATCTATGGAGACAGTGAACCAGCAGAGGGTCTAAGTCAGTACAAAACCTGTTCACTAATAAATACGTAACAAAGAAAAGCCATTTAAGACAGTACCTTTCATGACCATTTTACAAGGTTATTTAGCTGTTTTTAAGACAGGTCAGCATAGAAGACACGCTGCTCATGGCATGACAGCATGGAGCTGAGAGCATCCAGGCAGGGAGACACACCTCTCCAAGTCACACCCCAGCTACCCACCTCTCCCGGGATGATCCTACACCCTCACGTCAAATCGGCTATATTATCCTCATAGTCTAATCACCTTCAAAACCTCCAGTGCATCGGACTTTTGGGCAACATCTGGATATAAGCCATACTTTGAAGGCAGAGAGGGGAAAGATACCAGTTGACAAAGACCTGCATAAGCACCACAGGTGTTTATTCACATCCAGGAGAGTGGGCTGAGTTCAGACAGGAATCAGCAGAAAGTGAGGGTAGAAAAAATCATATAAAGAGGAAGGGAGACGTTTTCTTCCTTGAGGAATTTCGGGGCAGAGATAGTGTGGTTGTGCCTCTCCAAATGGAGAGTAGAGACAAGTGTGGTCATGTTTCTTGGAAAGGGCAGTGAAGACAGGCACAGTTTTGTTCTGTGGTCTCCTACTGTCGCTGCCAGTAACATCCTCACCTGTCAGACATGACACCATGGTATTCTGTTCCTGATCCCCAAAAGGCTCATGCACATCTTTCTATTCCACCTGTAAAAGTTTCCAAAGTTCTAACAGTTTTAGCATTGTTGAAAAGTCCAAGTCCAAATTCTCTTCTGAGACTACAAGAGCAAGACTGGAACCCAGCAGGGCAAACATTAAATCCCATAGTTTCATATCCAGCACCCAGAGCAAGCTGTGGTGAGTTGTGAGCTCCACAAGGCCTGAGCAGCATTGCTCGTGGTTGTAGCCTTCAATGCTTTTCTCTGGGGCTGGCTTTGTTCACTCCTTGTGACTTTTCCTCAGATGTTCATTTCCACTTTCTCTAACTTTTGGGAGTCTCCAAATGAGATTTTTACTTCACTCCTGCAGCAGTGTGAAGGGGCACATGGCCTGGACTCCCAGTCTCTTCTGCAATCTTGGTGGAAGCCTAGCTGACACCATAACTCTTGCATTTTTCATTCCTATAAAACAAGCACCACATGGATGACACCAAGATCTTCAGCCAGCTTGAGCAAAGCGTAGTGTAATTCTCTTAAATTTTGGCTATAGAGAGCTTTGACTGCCTGGTTAGTAAACCCTGTGAACTGAATCCTGGGAGACAAACTCCCTAGGCTGCCACTCAGGAGCAGAGTGCCTGGAGGCTCCCTTCTAGAGGAAAGAAGTCTTTCCTCTAGGCAACTTTGAACATATAAAGAATAGTAGCCCCCTTTTTATTCCTTATACACCCAACAACCATTTTTTTTTTTACTGTCCCGTTGTAAAACACTTGGCTTCTTTTAATTATTTTTTTATTTTTAAAGAATGCAAATTAATGATAGAAAAAAGCATTAGAAATGATACAAAATTTGATTTTTTTTCTTCTTTTGAACTTTTTGTAACTTCTTTGTTATTGTTTTGGGTTTTTTTAAAATGAATCTTACACATTTATATCTGATAATCCAAACAACTAATGCGAAGATAACATCATATAATGCAGCAACCATTGTTGAATTCCTAATGATAACCTTTTTAGCAACAAAGTCCTACTCTGCTCCATTTTTATAGGCTCTGACTTTACCAGCTTTTCTGGCTAAACAGCTGTGAGAAGCTAGCCAAACTCAAAACTCAAGAATCATTCAGCTGTTTACTCTTGATTTTCAATGTAGAGCTGGCTAAAAGATCCCATCAATGCCTATGGCACAGCCTGAGTGTTGGATTACTTTGAAATTTCCCTCACCAGGTTAAATGGTTTACTACTCTTAATCTCAGTCACCTGAAAAATCTCAGACATGGGCAAAGTGTGGACAAATTTTCCAGATCATAATATACATACCTTGAAGTCCAAGTGTCAATGGAGTTATTATTTCCAACTAAAACATCCTAAGCCTGATCTTTACTGACTGTTTTTCTATCAAAATTCTGGTCTTTTAAGTGCTAACCAGAATTTCACATTAAACTCAGCTTATAGAATTCTCAGGCTGCTCCTCCAGATGGTATCTCTAATCTTTTCTGAACCCCTTCCACAAACCAGTTCCAAAGATCTCTGAACCACATGGTCATATAATTTCACAGCAATGTCTCACCTTCTGGAGTCAAAATCTGCTGTTTTAGATACTTCCTATGTTGGGGAACACAGTATCTGATCCCCACAACTTAAAGGATGAAAGGCTTATTTTGGCCCACCCACTGAATTCAATCCCCAGTTCTGAAAAAAAAAAAAAAAAAAAAAAGACAGAATGGCATGGCAAGAACGTGATGAACCAACTGCTCATGGTGTGGTGGTAGAGAAGCAGAGGGCAAGGGAGAAGAGGAGGTAGGTAAGCCACTCCAAATCACACCCCAGTGACCTGCCACTTCAACCAGGCCCACTTGCTGACATCAAGTAATTCAATCACCTTCCAAAAGTCCTACCTATGAGTGCATGTGGCTCTTGGACGACTCGAAGTATAAAACACAACAGTGATTAAGATTTGTAGCATAGACCCAGAGCGCAGGCCTGGCGAGTGAGTGAGACAACCCGGGGCCCTCCAGATCCTGAACAGACCCAGAGAGCAGGCCCAGCGAGTGAGTGAGATGACCCGGGACCCGCGGATCCTCATTGGACCAAGGCTGCAGGCCCAGCAGGGAACCCTTCAGCAGAACTCCCTGCAAAGAGGCTAGAGGCAAGACCCACCCAGCTGATTCAGGAGCAGAACATCTTGCCAGAGAGACACA
>NW_004524578.1:31111735-31114353 GCF_000260255.1 Octodon degus
TGGACCCAAAGAGGCCCACATTTGCCAGAGGAAGCTGTTTACTCACAGGAGAGCCACCTTTGTCTTCTAGGTATAGCCAGACTTTCGGAACAAAACAGACCTCTGTGGTCCATGATCTACATTTTTCCACAGTTACATCATTGAGAAAAATGTCCTCTCTGTGGTAAGGAAATTCACAGCATGTGTCCCATCCTGGCTCTCTATTTGTTTTCCCAAGTCACAAATATAAGAACCAAATTGACATGATGCTTACCTGGTAAAACACCCCAAAACTTAAAAGTCATATCCATGGCTCACTAGAATTCCTAATCTGCCATCAAAAGCTCATACAAAGGAGATTAGAAATTAGAAAGTATATATATATGTATAAAAAACAAGCAAAGGATATAACCAGGAAACTTGAAGGAAGAAAACTGAAATAGCCAAGAAACGTATGAAAACATCATTTCATATCCATCAAATTGGGAAAAAATGTTAAAAGTGTTACCACACATGCTGGCAAGGATGTAGGAAAACAAAATTTCATAGAGCACTGGTGGAAGAGGAACCATCTACACATCATAAGGAGAGCATGTCACATTATCTGGAAAAGTTGAAAACGAACATTCCCAGGTAATTATTCAGAAATTTTCACACATCTGTAAAAGCAGACTTCTACACAGTTGTTGTGATTTGATTTATAACAGCAAGATGTCAGAAATTATCTCAATACCACCAGTACAGATGGATAAATCCTGACCTACTCATATAATGGAATACTAAGATACTGTTAAAATGAATAATCCACTGAAGAGTACATCTGGAAAATATAGAATTGAGCCAAAAAGGAAACAAGCAGTGTACTATTTGTGCAATTTGGAAGTGTTGGTGGTTTGGTTTGGTTTGGTTTGGTTTGGTTTGGTTTGGTTTGGTTTGGTTTGGTTTTTTGCAGTACTGGAGATTAAAGCCAGCCAGGGGTGTTCTATCCCTGAGCTAAATCCTCAGCCCTTTTTACTTTGTATTTTGATGATGGATCTACTTAAATTGCCTAGAATGGCCTTCAACATTTTTCTTTTGAGACAGAGTCTCATTGTGTAGTTCAGGCTGGTCTAGAGCTCATCACATAGCCCAAGCTGGCTTTGAACTCACAGTAATCCTTCTGCCTTAGCCTTCCAACTGCTCAGATTATAGATGTGTACCAATCCACCCACCCTAGCTTTAAACTTGTGCCTCCTGCCTCAGTCTCCTGAGTTTCTGGAGCTATAGGACTACACCACTGCACTGAGCTCCATTTACATACTTCTTAAAATTCAAAAATAATATATATTGAGAATATATCTATGTCTAAGTATAAAAAAACTATGCAAATAAAATAAATATTAATTGAAAAACAGTGTTTATCACTAAGAAGAAAACAAGTATCATTTTACTTATATTTGTTTTCTTTTTTAAAAAAAGTATGAGTCAAAAATGGCAGAATCCTGAATAGTTGATGTATTCATATTTGTAACATATTTTCTTTTGTGTGTGGTTAATATTTTCACAGCATAAACAAAATATATTAAAAACTTATTAAATCTTAAGGAACAATAAGTCAGCAGGTAAACTGATTAATAAACAAATGAGCACTCTAAATACTAGACCATGGTACCTCATGGTGGCAGATGTTACAGCTGTAAGCCCAGAAGCAGTAATCTTACTTTACATTTGGCAACTGAGGACATTGAGACCCTGCAATATGAAGTGACTTTCCACGAGTAGCAAGAACGGGAACTTATCTCCCTTAACTCACAGCCTAGCTCTCTCTTCCACCATGCTTCAAGTATATATCATTGTTGCTTCCATTAAAAAGAGATTCAAATAACTACAGGCACCAACAATAGTATGGATAACCTAGAATAGGACTTCACTCAATAACCTAGGAGTCATTCCACCAGGTTCTCTCAGTGTCAAGAGTAACACTTAAAGCTGTGTTGCACTGCAAATAATCAACGGGCTCATCAGCAGATGAGTGGACAGAGAAAATGTAAGATATGGACAGTTGGATGGATAGATCAATAGATAGATAGATGGAGGTAGATAGATACTATTCAACCATACAGAAGAATGAAGTCACGCCACTTGCAGGAAAATGACTACATCTTCAGAACATAATGTTAAGTGAAGCAAGCTAGACACTGTAAGTTAAATGTCACATGCTTCTCTTATATAAGAAACCCAAAATATAAATTAATTAAATAATAAAATAAAGGAACAATTGTAGGAAGTGGGAGGCCAGATATTTTGAAGAAATAGGAGAGGATCTGGACAGAGAGGGTTGGGTAAAGGGATTGAAAATTATCAAGAAATGATATGCATGTACCAATTCCCCCAAACAAATATACCTATTATGCATCACAAAAATAGACTAATATCAAAAAGAATTATATAGCAGCTAATTTATGTCCTGGCTTCATCCCACATCCAGAATAACTTCTACAATTGCCCATTATGGACCAATGCCAAAAAAGAAAATTAAGGGGCAGGGGAGATGGCTCAGTAGAATAAGCGCTTCCCTGACAAGTGCAAGGGCCTGTGTTCAATTCCCAGTTCCACCAAAAAAAAAGAAAGAAAGAAAGAAAAAGAGAGAGAGAGAGGAG
>NW_004524578.1:31114515-31118296 GCF_000260255.1 Octodon degus
CTAAGGTAAGCATCCTAAGGAAGAGTTCAATGGGAAATACAATGCTTCTCCCTGATGTGGCCAGAAGACCTACTACTCATCTTTCTGAACTCAGAGACTTCTTAAGACTAACTGGGTCAAAGCACCCAACACTTCCTCTCAAACTCACATGCATTCTGATCTTTTGAGCAACCTTCCTGTGCCCTGATGTAGACAGTTCACTGGCCAAACCTTAAGAGAATGCAGTTGTCATCTGTTGTGGTCATCCTCTCTCTCCACATTTAGCCATGGCTTTATTCCTAAAGTGCACGTTACCTGAACTGAAGAATGGGCCTTTGCACCCACTGATGCTTCATTTAGATTAATAGCAGATAATTGTATTGAATGCTAAGAACTAGACCTTAATATATTTTTATTATTATCTCAAAGTTTGCAAGAGGTAAATAAGATGGATAATTTTCATTTTAAAGACAAAATAATCCTAAGCACAGAGAGACATAATAATACTTTCCAGGGTCACCCATTTATGTTCAAGGAAGATTTAAGGGCCAGGGGGATAGCTCAGTGACATAAACACCTGCCTGGTGAGCACAAGGTCCTGAGTTCAATTCCTATCACCACAATGAATAAATAAATAAGATTCAAACTCAGACAAGCTGGTTCCTAAGGCTGACTCATCCACTATAACTACACCAAACACACCTTAGCCTTTGAGTGTTTACTCACTATTAGAAATGAATTGAAAAAAAGAAAGGGAAATGATACGTCCTGCAGTGAAGATCTGAGTTCTAAAATTGCTGAAGTGGGATGGGTAGGAGAGATGAATAAGGACAGCAATATTGTCCTGGCTGTATGATCTGTGCGTACATGTACAGTATCAAAGGGACACCTTGCCTTACTTTATGGGGAATTTGTATTTGTGAGGGGCAAAGATTTGGGACTATTGTGCTCACATACCTCCCCACAGCTAAAAAAGTGCCAGGTATATTTTTAGAAACTATTTCTTAAGTGAACCATAAAGGACAGGGTCAAGTACTGGCCTACAAGAGAGGTATAAGTTGACATCACTAAAAAGTAAAGACAGGTAGTCAACCATGAAAGTATTACCATACTTGCAAGTATATGCAATACTTGTAAAAATAATGACTTGTCTTAGCTTGTAGCTTAGAGCTAAGACAAGAATGATCTTTCTGACCCATCCTAAAAGAAGAGCACAGGTACCTATATCCAAGATTTCCTTTGATGGAACGTCATTCTAGTATATGCAGGGAAAGATCAATGACGAGTCTGTTCAGAACATTAACTGTTCAGCCACTGTTTTGTGCTGAGAACTTGAGAATTTCCCTGAGCTCCTAAAGCCCTGTGCATTTTAGTTCAAAAAGAGTTAAGAAAATGGTAGCTGATCTCCTAAGTTTTGTGGGCCTTTATTAAAAATCTGATTTTCAGAGTGAACCAGAGACAAGTGGTAGCTATATATCACTGGCTTGCTTGAGATTTAAACTTTCTCAACCATACCCGAGAACTTTTATAGCTAGTTTATTTGTGTCTTATAAGGAATTTAAGGCTCCTCTTGGCTCAAAAGGTCCAAAGGTTTCCTGTGACCCATTTTTACACAGATGTCTTTGTCACTCACAGGAGGCAAAAATCCCTGAAGCTGGTTAGTGATCTCAGCAGCCAGGTCTCTAAGGAAATTCCACGTTACCCACAAGTATTTCAAGAGTCCTGGAAATTCTCTGATGGACTAACCCAAACCCACAGGGGCATGACTTTAACAGGGCCAGATGGCCCATAAGGTGTGGAGGTAGTTACTCCCTTGGGCCTCTGTACTTGCTGAGGGTCCAGTGGGTGAAAAACGTACAGCTCAGGAACACTTCTTTGGTAACCAGCTGTTCTCTCTGAAGAAGAACTGTGGTGGCCTGGCTGATTCCATTCTCCCAGCCCACTCAGGACTGCTGTTTCAGAACATACATTGGGTACCAAAGCCAACAAGGACCTCTTGAATTTTCTGACCAGAACCCCTGTCCTCCCTACCTTTAGCCTGAATGCATAACTAGGGAGGAGAGTGTCTGGGCATGAGGAGAGTGAGGGACAGGCTTCCTTTACTGCTGGCTTCACCTCTAACCACAGAAAATTTTCCACCATTTCCATTATTTCTGGCATGAAGCCATGCTGAGGGAAGACAGACTTTCTGTTGAAAGAAGGAAAGATGGAGTCCATGAGTGGGTAAGTGAGGCAGGCAGGGAAGAAAAGAGAGTGAGCTAGAGAAAACAAGCAGCAAGAGGGTAGTGGGTAGAGAGAAGAGTAAGCACTGCCTATTCACACTCTGGGACAAGCTGTCCTGGTGGGTCTCTGAAGAGAAAATTCAGTATATGGAGTGATGTTTAATTCAGTCAATAAATTTCCTTTAAATCCTATGTCACTCAAAGTTACTTCAGTACCCCCTGAGAAGAAGGGGTGTGGACCTCACAGTTAATTGATTCATTATTAAATAAAGTCTAAAAGATTTTCTTTCTCAAATCATGCATTTCTCCATTGCCTCCATGAAAAAATAATAAATTAGCACTCCTATAAATACATTGTCTTGAAGGTACCAAGATTACCTGTGGCTTATATTCATTCTTGATTAAATGACTCAACTTCATAACTTTGTCTTCTATTGCAGAATCCTAGGAGTAAGAGTTACTAATTGTGGGATAACTTAGAATCATGCCTGGTTTTACTCTTCAAGAGTTACCCATCCACACACTTTAGTAATAAGATTGTTTTTAGTTAGAAATTATTTGCAGGACACTCCATAAAAGACTGGGACATCCTCCTGTGACCTAACACCTTCAATCCCCAGAACCAGTCTTCTTAGGAATTCCTGGACAAAGGCTGTAGAGACATGACGGGACACTTTTCCTCTTCCCCACATGAACTGGAGATCCGGTGAACTGGAAGTAATATCATCCTGGGACCTGAACTTTAAAATACAGAACTGATGAATCTGAAGAGATACAAACAGTACTCTAGGATCCTTTGTGTCCTGGGAAGGAAAAGTGAGAGCAGAAAGAAAGAGGCAGATTATGGAGGAGGAGAAGTCAGCAGAGCAAGCATTTGAGGAGAAGGTGGTGCACCTGTACTATTGCACAAGAAAAAAATGGAAAGTAATGGAAAGTATGTGGAGCAAATAAGGGCACAAGGAATAGAAAATAGCTCCTTCCTGCTCTGAAGGGATATAAAAATGTTTTCAAATCAGGAGCCATCACAACCTGCCAATGACCATGGGCCTTCTCAGTACGTATCCAACTAGAAAACACCTCTGAAAAGGACTATAAAGAGTCTCAGTCACTAAAGCAAATTTTCTTTCCTCCCCTCTTCCTTCTCCCCTCTCCTCTCACCTCTCTCTCTCCCATTAATTCATTTTTTATTGATTTTTTAACCTACCTGTAATGAAAAAATATACATTGTGACTATTTCTCAGTTTTCTACAAATTTTACATTTAAAGAAAATTGATTATTATCATATAATAAATATAACACAATAAAAATGATATAATAAATAAAAATAAGGCTTTAAAGATATGAATCAAGCATGACTTTAGTATTTATTATTATTCAATAAGACATTCACATAGCCTCTAAGCACTGTTTTTGCTATTTAATCAAGAGATTATATCTTACGTTCTTTAGGGATCTCAGTCACCAGAATTTCTTAATCTACATAAATTCCAAATCCAAAATTGGATTAAACATGAGAGAAAGAAAGAGAGAGAGAGAAAGAGAGAAGGAAAGAGAGAGGGGGGAGAGAGAGAGAGAGAGA
>NW_004524578.1:31118401-31121900 GCF_000260255.1 Octodon degus
CAGCCAGTGGGCCAGGGGAATTTTAAAATATAATTACAGCCTGTCACCTTTTATCTTGGGTCAGTGGACATATTTGTCCCCATTGACAGCCTGCTTAATTATTTACTTTATTCACTTGAATGTCAGAGGATTCTCTGGTGGAGATAAGTTCAAAGAATTGATTTAAGAAAGAAGAAGTGAGAGGGGGAAATGGTTATTTAAAACTCTCAGGACAGTTTACTTCAAACCTGTTAATAAATGATGACATCTTCCTGCAACAATTAGAGGTCCACAGGCTCTGTCCTCAGCCCTCTGTTCCCTCTGTCTTTGAAGGTCACCTATGACACACCAAAAAGCCCTGGGTCCAAGATGAGCCTCTGAGTAAAGGCCATACGAAGCAGTGTACATGACGTCAAAACTCTAGTAGAGAGTAGCCCAATCATCTGATGGTTTTGCCAGTGTGACCCCAGTGCTTGGCATGAGAGAAATGCTGAACACTGTAGGACCTTCAACAAAATAGCCATACTGCCTTTACCATTCTTAATTGCCTACATACTTGTAGCCTATTGAAGAGAAATTCAGATGTGTGTTTGAGCACAGAAATTGGATTCTACTTCTAAAATCAGATTAAGGATCCCCAGCACCACATGCTGCACCGACCCTGCCCCCAGGCATGCTGAGCAGGCTACCAAGACCAGGCGTGGTGGTGCACGCCTGTAATTCCAGTGCTCGAGAGGCTGAGAACAGGAGGATCACTGTGAGTCTGAGCTGCATAGTGAAATCCTGTACCAAATACACTTTTTAAAAAATTTAAATAAAAAATGAAATAAAATCAGATTGAGGTGAAGCTGTCTCTAAACTACAAGTCAAACAGAGCAGCACAGACTGCATACCTGTGGAACTACATGTCATATGTTCAAATCTCAGATAGGCCATCAACTAACCAGGGAACCTCAGTAAAATTAATTCATCTTTATAATCCTGTTTTCACATCCTTAAAATGCAGATAGTAATAGTGTCTTTTATGAGGATTTTTAAAAGTGATGCTTAGACTGTGCTTAGCATAGAGTCTTCTGTTAGTCAATGAATGTGAGTTATTATTATGTACCAGACACGGAAGTCAGCCAGCAGCAGAATTGGGCTCAGGAAGGCATTTGCTTCTCTATCCCAAGTACAAATATTTATTCTTTATATGAAAAATTCTCTTCCTGTTTCATATGAAACTTTTCTTCCCAAGTAAACAACCATAAATCTTAAATACACATCAGGACCACAGTGGCTTATGGGGAGATCCAACAGAAGCAAGCAGAACTGCTCTGCACGGATCCGCAAAAGCTTCTCTACTAGTAGATGCCCCAGTGGGAGAGTCATCCATGGAGACAGGCTCGCCATTCCATCAAAGTAAAGTGATCCATCCATTTCTTTCTGACAACTGCCTGTGGTGGAGAAAAAAAAAAAAGAGTAAAATCACATGAATAAATAATCAGGGACCGTGGGACCACAGAACTTTATTCCTGAAAAGGTGGCTGCCGCTACAGGCATCGTTAGCTCTGCTGTTGAGGAGGGCATCATGGGATGTCTTCACTGCTTAGCATCGAGGGACACTGAGCACACACATCATATATTCCTTTTGGCAATAACCTTCTGTATTACCAATACTGTACTTGGCCTGTGATAGAGCACATTCCTCTTTGTGTCTGGAATACTCTGTCTGTCTGTCTGTCTGTCTGTCTGTCTGTCTGTCTCTCTCTCTCTCTCTCTCTCTCTCTCTCTCTCTCTCTCTCTCTCTCTGATAACTTCATTGATCTCCCCACAGATGGTCACTGTGACTTTGATAACAGCCATACTCAAACCAACTGAATTAATTGGCTTAGACACTCATAGGATAATGCAGGCACTCACCTCTAGGAAAACAACACCCTATTTCCAAAACAGCCTATGGGAACTTTACAGGGTCATGTCATATCATTTACATGCAAATGAGAAAAGAAAATCCATTTCAGTGGTCTGCATTTGAAGTATGGCTACAAGTTATAGAAATACACAAGAGGGATGCACATTCTTTTAGCACCATTTCAGAATGCCAAGAAAAGGGACCCCCACCATACCAGTAGTCACAAAGGGCTTAGGCAAAGGCTTATGACCCTCTTGGCATTAGATGGTTTCCTTGTATTAATTCTATAGATTATCACTTTTTTTTTTGTACTGAGAATTGAACTCAGGACCTTGTGCTTGCCAGGCAGGAACTTGTGCCAGTAAGCTACATCACCAGCTAGACCACCACTTTTGCCTAACATCTAAACGATTAAGGGCAATGTTCTGCCTTGTTTCTATAATCACCATTTCTCTGTACCACTGTTTGATGGCAGAAAACTCCAGACTAGTCTTCCTCAAAAACTTTTATTGACAGATTTCTCAATAGGAAATTACCAGAAACCATTCCACAGCCCACTACCTCCTCCAGGGTCACATCCAGTGTGAAGTACAGAGCTGGCTTTAGAGGACTGTTCAAAGTCAGCCCATCAGCACTTTTCTTCCAAGATAAAAGCTAAGGTTTCCTTTAAAAAAAAATAATAAGATTTTTCTAATTTTAAAGATTTCATTTAGTTGGCAGATTTGAGTGGTTTAGTAGTCCCAACAGGAAAAGAATGACAGGCTTTATCTCATGATAAATCACCCTGTCTCTGAAAACCCACCTACACTATTGAGGTGTAGTGGAAGAAAAGTTGCCCCACAGCACCATCTCCTGGTCCATTCAGCATGCTGCACAAGGGAGAAGCATCCAGAAACAACTGAGCGCAGGCTGGATGTGACTCACAGACCCCCTGAAACACACAATAAGTTGCTAGTCATTTCCATAAGGTACACCTAAAATAAAATAAAATACAAATGAGCATGGCCTTCTAGAAACCCCTAGCAGGGGGCCTGGCCCTAGCTCAGTTCTTTAAGTGGCTGCCTCCACAAAGCTGTCAGCCTCAGGTTGCTGGAGTTCGATCCCCACAACACTCCAGCCAGCCAAACCTGCCCTGAAGGCATTCGGAGAAAAAAAAAAAATCCTTAGAAACCCCTAGCAATTGAGTAGTGCAAAGTATCAAAACTCATCAGTGTGGTGTAAACCCAAGTATACTAAAAACTAGCAAAAACTTGCAGGTACTAAAAAGGAAAATGAAAGGGGCTGGGGAGATAGCTCAGTGGAATAAGTGCTTCCCTGGCAAGTGCAAGGGCCTGAGTTCAATTCCCAGTTCTGCAAAATAAATAAATAAAAAGGAAAATGAAAACCAGCAACAAAAAGAAAAAACTGTGATCATGTGAGACAGCTCTTAGTAGAATACTAGTGAAGGAAATGCCTGTTATCATTTGGTAGGATTTCTCAACCATAATGATAAGCAGAAGTATTTACAGTCTCTTCCAGTACCTCATCATGTCTTCCTAACCTCATAAATGTTTTTTTTCTACAGTTTTATTGATAAACATATAGCAATGAGACAGTTTCAAATCAAATCAGAAGTACAGTTTCAAC
>NW_004524578.1:31122000-31130447 GCF_000260255.1 Octodon degus
ATATATATATTGTATTTTTAGGGAAGGGTCTACAGGGTGTTCAGGATTTCACTACCAGATCATACTCATAGTGATCTGCCTTTTTACAGCCTCCCAAGAGCTGGGATTACAGATGTGCACCACCACACCCAGTGTCAATTGCCATCTCAGTGTTCCCCCAGGGGTGGGACCAGCGACAGGCCCAGGGATCAAATCCCTGGCCCCTGCACCTGCTTGCAGGTGCTTTAATCTGTTGAACTATTTGGCCGGCCCTGGTTATGAGAATATTAAATGAAGTTAATGAGGACATATGAACAAAGGGATGTATAAAAATGATATTGCATATGTTTGATACCTATCTCATATGCAGTAGGCCCCTACAGCTGCAAAGAAGTTGTTTCTGCTTGCTTATAAGGACTCTACATACACAGAAAGGATTCGCCTCAGTCTTTCTAAACATCACTTGCAGTGGTGCAGCTTACTCACAGAAAATCTAGCAAATAGAAACAAAGCAAATGTATCCAACTGACTTGGTGACTGCAATCAACCCTGCCCAACAAGTTCTGTGTGGACTCCTCTGCACAACCACCAAGGCACTGGATGCAGAGACCCCTGAATCTGAGCCCATTTGACATCTGTAATCCAATATCACGAATCTCCAGGTGACTTTTCCTGCCAGTCACATAGTCCCTTGGG
This sequence comes from Octodon degus, assembly GCF_000260255.1. Taxonomy (NCBI): domain Eukaryota; kingdom Metazoa; phylum Chordata; class Mammalia; order Rodentia; family Octodontidae; genus Octodon; species Octodon degus. Next base: position 31,122,676 of record NW_004524578.1, read on the forward strand.
TTTATGCAGAACCCCTTAGAGAGATTTCTTTAAAAGTCTATTGTCAAAAAAAAAAAAAGTCTATTGTCTGTGCCTTACTCCCTGCTCACCACAACTGAGTCCCTAGGGCTAGAAGCCAGTTAATTCAGGCTCACACTGCTCGCCTAGCTAATTCTAACTGCAACCAGTCTGTGAATTCTCTGTCAGATCACAGCTACACCTTATTGAAACAGACAAGACACTCGTTCAAATTCTGGCATTGCCAGTTGTGTGCTGTCCACAAGAGGTATGACTCAGCGCTAGTTCATCAAAGGCAAACACCCTTTATTACAAGTATTTCTTTATGCCTGATACATTTTCTTCGGGTCCACCATTCCAACTGAGAAAATAATTCCATTTATATATAACTTGTGTAGGAAGCATGACTGCTTTCTTTCTACATGATCTATAAAAGTCGGTATCATTTTCATGTTGACCAAATTCAGAATCAAGAAAGAAAAACGCCTTGGATAACACAGCATCTTGCTACACAGTGCAGGTTGGCCTTGAGTCAGTTTCCTAAGTGCTAGGATTACAGCTATTCGCCAACACACCCAGCTTAAATTTTCATTTAAGAGACTTTCTCTCAGCTTTTTTAAAAAGTATTTTTATTAAGAAACAAACAGCAATGAGACAGTTTCACAACCGATTACTACTACATTTTCAATAATTAATACATTGCATATTGTAGTCTTAGTGGTTATTCCTTGTATAAGATGCAGACCTGATATCCTGTCTCAGACACTATTATAACAAACCTCTCTATTCATTGAATTAAGAGGATGGAGCTGTATATCTATCCTAACTATATTGAGTATACAGAGATACAACATGGTCGTTCATTTGTATCCCCATTTTTTTGATTAGTTTTGTCAGAGGAAGGCATTCTATTGTCATTTAAATACTGTAGGTGCATGAATTCAGCAAAATATCCAAATATAGTCTAATAGTTCATAATAGTAGTGAGTTTTCCATCAGACTGTCAATGTTCAAAGTTACTGACTTGAGCATTTTACAGCTCATCATGTTAATATGGTTTTACTTTTTATACTCCATTTTCATACTTTTCTGCTGGATGGTTAAGACCAAGAAAGAGCTAGACCTATATAACAAGAAATGTAACTTTTGTATCTGATAAGGTCAGTCAAAGCCTCTCAGGATTTAACCTGAAACCCTGTACTTTAGTTTGTAGATCCTTTGTCAGTGTCAGCCATATGGATGAGTCACGGCGATTGCTTGACCAATTTGCTGTCTGTGAAAGCTTGAGAGAATGTTTTCTCTCCATGTGACCCTCCTTAGGCACACTCTACATCATTCATCACTTTCCTCATCATCTCCTTGATCAGAAAATTTGGGACATAGTTGGGTTACAGGATGTTGCATTACAGGTTCTCCTATTTCCTGAGCCCTTGCTGAACTTGAAAGGCTAGGGCCAAAATGTTGACTGTCCTTGTAGCCTCTCTTTTTCTTTAATTTTTGGTCTGCAAACTTAAGTTGTTAAGCCTCCAGAAGAGACTCTTCATGATATTATTACCCTATAACATAGCCAGTTGAACTTAACCTCACTATCTGTCTGAGTATCAAACATCTTAGACATAACATGGAAGAGGTATTTTCCATCAAGTATTGATATGTTAAACTTCAAGTCCATCCAGAATATGAAGAAAAAAGATTAAAAAGATAAAAAAATATTTTTAAAAACAAGAATAAGCATTTTCATATTATTACACAGAAATTTAGAAATCTAACAATACACAGCCTTGTACCAGGACAGTCCTGTGACTTTTTTTGTCTCATATTTTCATTTATTACCCCTTTATTTAAACAAGCCTTTACTTGTGAGACAGTATTGCTGTAATTGGTATGTCATGACAAGCAGTGCGTAATTAGAAGACCAGAATGACAGGCATTCCAAGCATGACCCTACCATTGCACATTGTTTTCTTCAGTGCAGTTGCTTCATTCACAGGTATCAGCATATATAGCCAGGGAGAGAACCCTACCAATTAACTGCTATTTTCAAAAACATGCTGAAGATTCTCTGAACCATTGCCTTTCCCATCTTGTGCATATAAATGTATGACGTTGCCCCTGTCATGTTTTCTAGCTTTTCTCCTGGCCCTCTTTTAATTAGCTAATCCTCAAGTTCTCACTTTCCTTTTAATTGTGTTATGACTTTCTATTTTTATTTCTTCCTTTAAGTTCTTCTACTAGGGAGACTATATGATATTAAATATTGCTTTTTTTTTTTTTTTTTGATTGGAACCGGGGATTCAACTCAGGCCCTTGTGCTTGCCAGGCAAGCACTTATTCTACTGAGCCATCTCCTGGCCATAAGACTATATGATATTTACACATATGGGTCTGGTTTATTTCACTTATGAGTATATCTTCAAGTGCCTTCCACTTCAATATAAAGGCTTCAATTTTATCATACTTTGTAGCTGAATAGTACTTCATTGTATAAAAATACCACATCTTTTTCATCCATTCCTCAGGTGATGGGCATCTTGGCTGTTTCCAAGGTTTGGCAATCACAAATTGTGCTGCTATAAACATAGGTACACATATATCACTATGATATGATGTTTTCAGTTCCTATGGGAAAATTCACAATAGGGGGATAGCTGGTTTGAATGGTAGTTTCAAGGATGTCCTCTCTCACTCCTCCTATTCACTATAGTTCTGGAATCACTAGCTAGAGACAGTGACAAGAGAGAGAAATAAAAGGAATAAGAATAGGTAAAGAAGAAGTTAAATTATCTTTATTTGCAGATGACATGATACTTTACTTGGAAGACCCAAAAAGCTCCACCAAGAAGCTACTAGAATTGATACAGAAATTCAGTAGCATAGCAGGATACAAAATCAATACCAAAAAGTCAATAGCATTTCTCTACACAGACAACAAACATACTGAGAGGGAAACTGGAGAAACAATACCTTTTACAATAGCACCAAGGAAAATGAAATATCTTGGAATTAATCTAACTAAGGAAGTCAAAGATCTTTTCAAGGAAAATTATAATACTCTGAAAAAAGAGATCATAGAGGATTTCAGAAAATGGAAAGATATTCCATGCTCCTGGATAGGAAGAACCAACATTGTGAAGATGGCCATACTCCCAAAATTGCTATACAGATTTAATGCAATCCTTATCAACTACCACCAACATACCTCACAGACCTAGAGAAATCATTCCTAAAATTTATTTGCAACCAGAAAAGACCTAGAATAGCAAAGGCAATCCTGAGCAATAAAGACAAGGCAGAAGGCATTACAATTCCTGACTTGAAATGATACTACAAAGCTACTGTGATAAAATCAGCACGGTACTGGCAGCAAAACAGACCTGAAGATCAAGGGTGTAGATTAGAAGATGCAGAAGCCTCTACAAACACACTCAGCCACCTTATCTTCAACAAAGGGGCCATACATGCTTACTAGAAGAAAGATAGCCTCTTTAACAAATGGTGCTGGAAAAACTGGCTCTCTACATGCCAAAAACTAAAACTTGACCCATGTCTATCACCATGCACTAAGCTAAAGTCGAAATGGATTAAAGATCTAAACATTAAAATAGAAATACTAAATCTCCTTCAAGTAGGAAGAACTCTTGAAGGCATACAGGTAGGCAAAGAGTTCATCAAAAATCAAATCACACAGGAAACACTTGAAAGAATTAACAACTGGGACCTCCTCTTATTGAGAAGTTTTGTACGTCAAAAGAAATTACCAACAAAGCGAAAGGACAACCCACAAATTTTGAAAAAATCTTAACTAATAAGCACTCAGACAAAGGTCTGCTCTCTAGCATTTATAAAGAACTATAAAACATTAGGGTCCAAAAAATTAAAGACCCAATCCAGAAATGTGCATGCAAGATGAATACACACTTCTCAGAGGACAAAATTAAAGAAGCAAATAAATATATGAAAAAAGTGCTCCACATCACTAGCCATCCATGAAATGCAAATTAAAACAACACTGAGATACCACTTTACCCCAGAATGAATGGCTATTCTAAAGAAATCACCCAACAACAAATGTTGGAGAGGCTGTGGGGAAAAAGTAGCCCTTCTCCAGTGCTGGTGGGAGTGTAGACTGGTGCAACTGTTATGGAAATTCCTGTAAAGAATCCTTTAAAAATCTCCCAGCTTTTTTGACAATGTTGAGTTTGTGGGTGACTTAAGAGCAAATGTTGGTGAGGAGTTCACCCCACAGCTGGACAGCCAGGCTCCAGATGAGCTTGGCTAGCTTCCCAACAGTGTAAACATCAGGCAGCTACCTGACACCTCTGTGCTTCAATATCCTCATTTGTAAAAATGAATGAAGTGATAATACTTCCCATAGCAGGCTGCAGTGAGCCAGTTCTGGGCCCTGTGGCTGGCCCTGGTCTGCTGTGGGAGGGGAGGGACAGCATTGTCATGGCCAGCTTCATAGGAAGCACCTGGACAAAGCAGAGCCTCTGAGTTTATGTTCCCTAGAACGACTGCAGCACAAAAGTTTGCAAGTCTTTTCTAAAAACAAATAGAGGTTATTCCTTCAGCAAATAGAAGAGAAAACTGCAAGTTCTATTGTCCATTGTACTTCAATCTGAAAGCAGGAGCACGTCCTCTGTGACATCAGATTAATGGCAGGATCTTCCCCCTACTTTAGTCAGTTCCAACCAGTGAGAAAAAGAACAAAGCTCCCTAACAGGCAAATCACATTTGTGATTAGATCTGTGCTTCTTCTCATTAGGAGTGAAAATAGGTAGATACATAATGTATTGCTCCTCAGTTGATGCTGAACAGTATTTATGTCAAATCTCTATGCACAAAAATCCATGCTTCTTTCCAGTTTTAGCAATAAACGTACAACTGAAAAATGATCATAATAATTATTTTCACTGAAATGATTCCAACGTAAAACAAAACATAAAGATAAATCAAGCAAAAACCCAAGTCAAGTGAAATAATGATTCAGAAACTATTCATATGTGGTTTTTGTCCAGCCTAATGGAGTTTAAAAATAATGATCCAAATAATTCTGTTTTCTCATAAGTATAATTTATCTTCAGTTTTTATTTTAGTCGCTAATGTTTATAACTTCTTTTGTGTATTTGTTCCATTTTATTGTCCTTAAAAATTGGTGGGGTCAAGCTTTACAAAATGTTTTATTCAAATATGGTACAAATATATATGCCTTATACATATTATGAATTTTTACAAACTGAACATAAGTTTATGTGCCTAGATCAAGAAAATGAATCTGCCAGCATCCTGGAAGTCCATTTCATGCCTCCTTTATCCATTATCTCCCTCCTAAGAGTAACCTGTATGCTGACATTTAACCACATGGCTTAATGGTGCCGTTAGTTACTGCTGCATAACAACCACAGAGCTTCAACACTTTATGCCATAGGTGTAGAGACAGTTCTGTTTGTCTTTGCTCATAGTTGTCTTTGCTCAGCTCTCACCCCTGCCTTGGGATTCAGGACAGCCCTCTTGTAGCAGGCTGCCCATCAGAATGTCAAAGGCAGGAAATAAGAGAACAAACAGAATTATGAAAGTCTCCTACTTACTCAGACACCTGTTGTAGCTGAAGCTAGAATAAAGATAAGAAAGTGAGCCATGATTGTGGAGAATCAGCCCTTGTCTCCATTTAAAATTTTATTTTGTTTACCATGGATTTTTGCATTCCTGTTGATCTTTGCAAACATTGCACTAGAATATTCTCCTTCAATACTGAGGTTTTCAGTGCTCCCTAAATTTTATGGGTGGGGGCAAGTTCCTTCACTGTCTCAATGTAACTAGTCCTCATCCTGCTGGAGAAAAATATTCTGTATTTTCAGAAGAGCTGTAGTCACATAGCAGAGAAAAAGAATCAGAGCTATTAATGCAGTTAATTAATCATAATTACATTTCACCATTTGTGAGTTTTCGTACAAAGGAAATTGTGTACCATGAATTCCTTTGAGTCTGAACTCTCTCCCATAGCATTACATTTATAAGATGCACCCACAGTGTTGTATATAACTGTGGCTCATTCCTTCTCCTGCTGTGTAGAATCCCTTCATGGGAAGGTACCACAAAGTTGAAGGGCATTTGGATGGTCTGTGAATCGCTGTTGTGAAGAACGTGACTGGAACAGCTTCCTTGAAGTTTCTGTCATATAGCCATGCCTTTTAGTTGGGCATACACCTAGCAGTGAACTTCAGGGTAACACTTCTGTTCAGTGTTAGTCAGATAGTCAATTTTCCAGCAATTCCTTCTTTTAGCTGTATTGTAAGTGTTGATATCTAGTACTGTAAGTCTTCCGGCTTTGTTCTTGAGATTATCTTGGACACTCCTTGTCCTTTGCATTTCTAAATGTGTTTTAGAAGAAGTTTTCCAGCTTCCACTAAAGGCAAAAAAAAGAACCCACTGACCTTTTCAGTGGGCTTTCTCTGAACCTAGAAACTAAAGTGGCAAGAACAGACAGCCCTGTTGGCAGGACCTTTGTGTCTTCCGAGGCCTTTCTCAGTGCCACATACCTCTAGATAGCTACTTTGCATAAGACAGGTAGACAACAAATATATAAAATATATTGTTGGCCAGTGGATGTGTTGTTCATAGAGGCTTCAACTTGAGTGATTTTCCAGCCACCCACACACATCTCACAAACATGTGACTTCACTGCCATCTACTTCTCTGGCCTTGTGTGGATTCTTCCTTCGGGTGCGTGGAATTCCCTTCCCCCCTGACATCATCTAATCACCCTTGACAAACACACTTCACATTTCAGTCTTCTACAGAGCTAGCCAGTCCTCCCGGTGGTCTCCCACGCACTCTTTAACCTGATTTTAAATCTCTGCCTTGTACTGGGATGAGCTGGCTACCAACCAGAGCCAGCCTGGACTAGGCAAATCTGTGAAGGATAAAGGAACAGGTCCATTCCATTGTTGTTGGGTTGTTTGCTTTAAGTCGTAAGTGTCCAAACCCATGGCCTGCCCGGGCCATATTGAGTGAAGAGGAATTCTCTTGGGCCCCAGATAAAATACATAGACAGTACAATCAACGAACATAAGTAGCTAACCTGCCATTTTTACATTTTAACTTATTATATTAATTCATGAAATAACACAGGTCCATGATTAATGATTAGAAAACTTATATATGTGCTTAGTAACAATAAAGCCTGTCTTCACAGGCATGCACACATGTAGATAGGCTTATACACAGTATCATTATCTTATTTCCAAGGTGAACAAGGGCAAGTAACATGAGAAGCACATGATTTCCATCTGCTTGTGTAGCAGGCACGTAGGGTGGAGGAGTTAGCCCTGCCTGCCACACACAAAAAAACGTTCTATTGTTGCCTGTGCACTCCACTTTGGAGCATGGTTCAATCAAGCCATCAAAAAAATTGTTTAGGGGGCTGAGGAGATGGCTCAGTGGAATAAGTGTTTCCCTGGCAAGTGCAAGGGTCTGAGTTCAATCCCCAGTTCCACCAAATATATATATATTGCTTAAAAGTTAGGGGTGGGGGTGGGTCATGCCAACATTACACACTTAGCCTTTGGGAAGCTGAGACAGGAAAATCATGAGTTCAAGGACAGCCTATGCTATGCAGTGATACTTTATTTCAAAAATATTTCACTAAAAAATCACAGTAAAATGTTAAATTTATAATTTCACAAGATCATATTACTAACAGTCCAAGGCCATGAGTTGGATACACCTGATTTAGTTGATTTGTTAGTCTGTTTATTTAGCTTCCAAGACTTCAT
>NW_004524578.1:31146639-31158448 GCF_000260255.1 Octodon degus
CAGGAAGGTAAGAAATTGATCAAATGTGTGTAGCTGGGACTGAGCCTCAATATCAAAAATAAACAAGCTATCTCAGTCCTGTCTGGTTAAGGTCAGCTAGTAGTCACAAGGCAACCATGTGTCACATGTTACTAACTTTGCAAAAGTGTAAATAAAGGATTATTTTGATGCATGCTTGAGTTATTCTTGCCTATCAGGCAGACTAGCAACCACCTAGCCCAGTTTTTGTCTTCTTGTCTATCTTTCTCATTCATGCAGCCATGTCTCCCTGGGTAAAACTGTTCACAGTAAGACCAGTGGATCCCTACAATGCTCCTAGTAATTTGCCTCTTCTGACTGGGCCCCACTCGTGAACTTAATATTTCTGGGAAACACTTTAAACCCAAACCATGACATTCCTCCCCTAACATTCAGCCAATTCGTGTGTATCTCATTTTCAAAATCCTTTTGCTCTATCTCTAAGAATTTCCAAAGTCTCAACAATTTCAGCATTGCAAAAGTTCAAGCCCAAAGTCTCTGAGACGCAAATCAAATTATTATATGTGAGCCCCCATGGAAATCAAAAAAGAAATCTAAAGACTGCCAACATACAATGGCACAGGGTGAACATTCTCATTCCCAAAGAGGAAGATAGGGGAATACATACAAATTGGACCAAAGCAAGACAAACTATACAAGGGCAAATGTTAAAGCCTGTAGCTGTGTGTTGAGCACTCAGGAAAGTTATGAGAAGTTGTGACTTTGAAAGGGTTTGGGCAGCCCCACCTATATGGTCTTGTTATTTGTAGCCCACATGGCCTATCTCTTGGACTGGCTCTACCTGCTACATATAGCATTTCACAGCAGACACTCCACATCTCCTAAAGTCTCCACTGCATCTCCATTCTTACAGCTTCATTCACTGCCCCCTTGTGGGCGCCTGGCAGAGAATGTGATTCTGTTAGACATTTTTCCCTGGCCTCCCTTCTGAAATCAGCATAGAAATCTCTGTGGCCCCATAGCTCTTGCATTCTGCATGCCTGTAAAACCCACACCATGTAGAAGACACCAAGGTTACCCAGCACCCTGAGAAGCAGCCAGGCCCCCTTGAACTATGGCTGCAGAGGGCTCTTAGTGCCCCAGTGGCTAAATTCAGTGATACACTTTCCCTAGGCAGCCCTGAATAAACATCCACCTCAAGGATCCTCTTGTTAAATGAAAGATTTACAGTCTTATACTGTTTAGCCTTCTATGGGTGAGGTGTAACTAATTTCTGAGATACCCACAAAGCATTTTCTTGCTCCTGAATGAAATGCCGTGGTAGTTGATACATTGTGTCACACTGGTTGAATCAGCTCCCACAATTCTGAGGGTCCCCCTCCCCTGCCCTGCAGGTGGGCAGGGCCCAACCTGGGGCAAGATTGGTTCCACCTTAGGGTTCTATTGAGCCCACCCTGGGGTGCAATTGGTTCCACCCTAGGGCTATGGGCCATCCCAGAGTGACTCAGCACAAGAAAGTATATACAAAGGAGTCGAGGAACACTTCCTGCAGCCCTGACCCACTTTCTTGGAGAAGTCCCAGTCTTTGGAGGAGCTTCATCTTCACAGCCACGCCACTTCAGAGGAGCTAGGGCAGTCAGTGTAGAAGGAAGAGAGAGGCTTGATGGATCCCACAGCTGTTGCTGCTCCTCTGCTCTTTGTTGTTTTCTACCGCCATGAACTGCTGTTGATTGCCTTGAAGCCAGTGGAGTATGAACTGAAACCTCCACAAACTGTGAGCTAAATAAACCTTTCCTTCCTTCATTTTGAGCGTCGGGTATTTGTCCAGCAATGAGTAAAAAGTCACTAAGACAAGTACTTAGCTTCCTTTTTTAACACTAATATTTTCAGCAACTATGCTCTCTTTTAGCCAAACTTTGCGGACATTTCCTTTCTGGTTAAACTGCAAACTTTTCAGATAATACAGCTCTGCCATTTGCTCCTAGTTTTTTCTGTATATCCAGCTAAAACCAGCCAGCAGTACCCACACCACAGCCTGAATATTGGGATCCCTTGAAATCTCATCCATCAGATTAGTCCCCTACCATTAAAGTCTGTCTCACAGAAAGTCATAGGACATTGACAAAAGGTAAACAAATTCTAGTCAGAATGAAACCCACAGGCCCCTGGTCTAGTTTCAGTGGAGTTCTTGTTCCCAAATGAAACCTAAGACTTGTCTTTACTGTCCACATTCCCATCAGTATTTCCATCTCTTAAGCTCTGGCCATAATCTCCCATCAAGTTCAGTTTCCAACATTCTAGGGATTCTCTAGCCAGTACTTCCAAAGCTTTTCAAATTCTCCTGCAGATTAATTCCAAAGGTTTCTAGACCACATGGTCAGGTACAGGCTCAGCAATGATTCCACTTCATGGATACCATTTTTTTAGCCACTGTCCTATCTTTAGGACAAAATATCTGACACCCACAATTTAAAGGGGGAGGGTTTTATTTAGGATCATGGTTTCAGCAACTAGTTGGATATGTCCAAGGAAGAAAAATCGTAGCATGGCAGAAGAAACTTCATACATGCTGGCTGGGACACAGATAAGAGGGAATCCAAGGACAGGAACACACCAAATCACACCTCCGGTGGGCTCCACCTCCAAACCTGATACATTTATGGAGGCATTTTTTTTGGTGGGGACATTTTAAATCTAAATCATAACAGGATTGTAGTGCCAAGGTCCCTGCTTTCTTGCTGACTGCTAACTAGAGCTACCTTCACTCCTAGAACATTCTCTTTGGTACTTACTTGAAGCCTCTTACATCTCGGAACCAACAGCAAGCCATCAAATCCTTTTTTCACTGCCATCTCTTTGATTTTTTCCCCCATAGTCACATTTATATATTTGACCCTCTCCAGGTAAGTTTGTCTGTTTTTAAGGTTGACCCACCCGGATAATTGAGAATGACCTCCCCCACTTCAAGATCCTTAGTATTAACCACACTTGCAAAATCATCTCATGTGTAAGGCTATTTATACACAGTTTCTAAGATTAGAAAGTCAATTTCTTGGGATCAATGTCTACCTCATCATTACACATTTAACTAATACAGTGCTGTGTGCTGGAGTAAAATGTCTGAATCAGTAGTGTTAGGTGAGCAGGAGGCTGGGGTGGGGTGCCATACACTGTGGGGGGTGCCATACATTGGAAAGCTGTGGGGGTTTCTTTGCAGAATTCCAGGGAGTGACATTTATGTAAAAGTACCAGGTAGGTTGTAACCCTTCCCACTACTTAACTTTCATGACTCCCCAGATCTCACCCCAGAGTTATGCTGCCTGCAGCCCTTTCCTAGTGTTGCTGAAGGTCTCTGGATAGGATTACAACACTTCTCTGGAATACAGGAACTAAGCTCCCCAGTAGACTGAGACTGGGCCATGCTAGATACAGGTTCTGCCTTAGTAGAAAGATAGACAAGACAGGCAGCATCTGCAGCATCCTAGAGAGGCCCTGGGAGAGAGATGCTGTTGCTTTTGTTTTGTGACTTGTTTTACTGTCCCCCAGGGGACTAGCAGGGAAATTCCCAGGTCTTATCAGGCCACTTGTAACTGCATATCATAAAAGAGAGAGATCAGGAACAGGCAGGAAAAATGTTTGTTTCTCACTAGCTGAAGCCCCTTCCGGCTGAGGCTCACTGGCCTATATTTTGCAGCTCAGAGGCTCATAGGAGCCACTAGCTTGCTGGTTTGTTCTCAACCACAAGGGTGGTGAGTCAGCACTGTGGTTAGCTCTAGGTTGGCAGGCCACAGCCCTCAGCAGAGTCCCAGCCACATTTTCCCCCATAGTCACATTTATATATTTGACCCTCTCCAGGGAAGTTTGTCTGGGAGGTCGCCCCAGGAGGGGGGACCTCCCACTCAGCCTGGCCCATGCTCCTGCCCTGCTGTTCCTTACAGCACTGAATCTCTAGGGTTGGCTGGCACCCCATTCTCACCCTTGAATACCAGTTCACCTTGCTGAGCGCAACGCCCCAGAAAGCCCTGGTGTAAGAAGTGAAGTCTAATGAGAACCAGAGGGAAATGACAGGGTGTTGTGCCTGCCTTTGATCTGGGATCCATATCAAAAAGCCAGGCTCTCACTCCTTGGATCCAGGTATGATCCACTTCACAGCATTTCTGACAGCCTGACCCCTGGGGTATGTGCAGTTACCAGAGGAGGGTTCTTGGTATCCCCACAGTTAAACAACTCTCAGAACTCACACCATAAAACCCCAAATTTCAGGTATATTGTAGCTTCTCCTTCCACTAAAAATTAGTTGACAACAGAGACTTTATGGGATAAATCCTTCATAAAACATAATGATGTTTTTATCTTTCCTGTATTCCTCTTGGGAACTAAGTTACTGACAGTAGCCCTAAGTGATATATTGTAAGGAAGGAGCAAGGAAGAAACTTAAGCCTAAATTACCAGCTGCTGCTGGCAGCCATTTGTCTTGGAAAGCAAGTCTTACTCCAAGGAGACCCACTGTGACCCAGCACTGGATTGCCTTGCCTAGCAGGTCTTTGGGGATACACTCCAGTAGTCTGTGTACAGACACTAGCCCCCATATATGACTCTGAGATATCTTCTTATTTTATCTTGCTCTAAAAAAAAGATCAATGCAATGAGGAGAACAATAAATACTTTAATAGATATGAACTGTAGCTTTGATGATAAAGGATGACAGTGAACTGTGCTGCTGATGATGATAAGGAAGATGCAGATTATTTGACCCTCCTCAGCCTCAGATAGCTGAGCACAGGTAGATGTGGCTTCTCTTGCTGAAGTTACATAATTCTCCTCTACTCCTGCTCTATTTCTATTAAAATAGCCCTGAAAAAGACTTCCTACAATCTCAAAATATTGACATGTTGTGATCTTTACATCTCCCTCCTAAGTTCCCATGTTTCAGCCTCAGTGAGTTCGTAGTCTAGACCAGTGATGGTGGACTTAGCACACATGTGCCAAAGTGGGCTGTTTGTATCATTGAAAACTTTGAAGGGTTCACCACCACTGGTATGGACCTTAGAAACACATTAGTAGTTCAACTGTTTCATAAGCTGTTGCCTCAATGGGCTTGCAGTTCCCCAACTCAGAATGCTCCCCACTTTCTGCACCACCTCAAAACAACCAGCATCATCTATGTCAGTCAACATTAGTGATTTAGAGACAAATACTTGTTTTCACTGTGATCAGTGCTGGTCTCCTTTCTGACATGGGTGAATCATTCAGAGCACACAAAATGAGTAACAAAAGTAATGTTCCAGGTTGCATCACTGACCAAGGGTAAGGCCTGTTGTTTGAGTGCTTGTAATGCATCCAGAAACTGCAGGAATGCAACCCTGCTGTCATGACATGAAAGCATTCATGTGAAATATTTCAGAAAAAGAACAATTATGATGAACAAGAGTCAGGGCGATTTTAAGGTTATGATTCTAAGATCAAACATTAAGATAATGTACTGTCCTTAGAGTTGAAGGTGAGAACCTGTCGGTTGGGCAGGTGGAATTAGGCCATGCTGTTCCTGAGAGAATCTCAGGTGCTTTGGTTCAACAAGGCTTCTGTCTCTGAAGATCAGGGAAATCCCTCAGCTGTTTCACTGCCCCTTGGGCATGCTTAGCATGGGGGTTCCCTGACTCGTGTGTTGAAAATTCATCATGTGCCTTTGGGATGAGTGAGCATGGACCATGATCCACCCAGGCTCACTCACTGGTCTTCTCACTCCTCTTCCAGCACCACAAGTTTGTTCCTACCTCAGAGGCCTCCCCGCTGTTCCCAGCCTACAACAGCCTTCTCCAGCTGCTCTGTCACTGGGCTCCTCTCTATGCAAGCCTCAGCTTACATTTCTGCAGAAACCTCCCCTCACCTCTATCTGAACAAGTCCATCTGCCAAGGGGCCGCATCCCCATCTCCTCTCTAGTTTTCTCACCAGTAGTCTGACATTATCTTAGATCAGGTCTACTGACTGTTTACTATTGTCTGTTGCCCTGTGCAAGCATGAGTTCCAGGAAAGCGGCTCACAGAGCAGTCTTATTCACTGCTTTCTTTACAGCCCCAGCTGGGCCTGGAATGAGTGGGCAGCTGGCACAAATTTGCAAAAGGTATGTGGAAGAGGTTCCTGGTGTGTATGTTTGATGGACAGGATCCGCATCTGAGATCACAATGGCAGGAGGGAGCAAGGAAAGCTGGATGCTGGTGGGAGTGGGGGTGGTCCAGAATAGACCAGCTGAAGACGATTAAACCAGGCAGCCAGTTTAGGTATCTAACGGAGTACTTCCTGGCTTACGTACCAGTAAAATCACAAAACACAGTGAATGTTTAAATTTTAAAATTTATTACAGTAAAAATATTAGTTGTGACTAGTCCTTCTCTGAGCATTCTCACTCATGTCACAATTATCCATCACTCCAGCAACTTTCTGCAGCAGATCTGGAAGTCCTGAGTGGCCTCAGTTGTGTTTTTGTAGCTGCCTCAATTGTCTGCGAGGCTGATTTAAAATGATTTTTTTTTTTAACCAGGGATTGAACTCAGGCCCTTGCGCTTGCTAGGGAAGCACTTATTCTACTGAGCCATTTCCCGAGCCCTTAAAACATTTTCCTTTCATGAGCATTTTGACTTTGTGAGAGAGGCAAAAGTTATGTCACCACATCTTATAAATATGGTGAAAAGAAAACAAAAACTATGCTTTTGTTTGACAAAAATGGGCATAAATGTTTAATCAATGTAGAGTAATAAAAATAGTGAATTCTTAAAAAAATCACAGTTAAAAAAATTAATCCCCCTAACAATACTCAAAATACTCCTGTCTTAGTTACTCTTCTTTCATTGTTGGGACAAATACCTGACACTAAAGTGTAAAAAAGGAAAGGTTTATTTAGCTCACAATTACTGGAGGTTTCAAGACACTGGAGGAGAGGCTGAGACGCTGCTGTGTCCAGGGTGACCCTCTCCACATCTCTCAGAAAGCACAGGCTATCCAGTTTAACAGTTCACACCTCTCTGGCCCCGCCCCTCGGGTCGCACCCTGGTCCTCTGACCCCACCCCTCAAGCCACTCTTGCTCCTCCAGCTGTTTCTGCCCCATAACTTACATGAGGTTTTGGGGGGACAACTAGACACAAACCAAAACAACTCCCTTACTTATTCCATAATTCTTGGAAATACGTCTTTTCCTGTAATAAGTTTTTTTCATTATTTAAGTATTCACCATATTTTCAGATCATCCCCATCCCCACCGAGGAAGGAAGAGAGTTTGAGTATAAAATTACAAGGGTCCTGTCCTCAGAGCTAGTGACCAAAACACCTGCAACAGCTTCCATCATATGAGGCTTGTTCTGTAGAAACTGTGAGGGGATGTGGTTTGCAAATCCAGGCGAGCATTAGTTTCCCTCCCCTACTAAATTCTGAGCTACAAATCCACATAGATACCTAGAGGGATACAGGGTTTTTTAATTAGCTATGACAGACTGTTGGGACTGGTGGCCTACAAAGGCACTTTGGTCAAAAACAAAAAATCCCCAGGGAAAACCATGTACATGGGGCAGACACCAGTTCAAAAGGCAGACAGCAGCAAGAGAGCACCCACATGTGTATTGTTTGTTGTTTAAATATGCTGTTATCACCTATTTATGTTCTTCTCTGCTGGGATAACCAGGACATGTGTTATCTGTTGACAGCTAAGTCAGGGTTACATAAACATATCCCAGTCTGTGCCTGTGTTAGACAGCAGGGCCATGTCCTCAAAGTTGGCCAGAGGCATCCTTATATGCCCTGAGCTTTGAATCCTGGAACAGTCTCTCTGGAGCGGTAGCTTCATCTCACCCACTGAGAAGTCAGAGGGAGGTTGTCTCTTGTGAGCAGCCCGTAGAGTTGACAAACATTGGGGCTGTCATTAATTCAACAGCCTGAGCCCGTTTCAGATGTTATTTCTAGCAGCATCAGCAGTGTACTTGGTCAGTGGTAATTTTTAGCAGTCAAACATTGTGATGCCTAATCAAAGCATCTGTTAAGTCATTTTTTTGGTCAGAGAAGAGGTTTCTGTCCCAAAACTTGAGACACTACATGGTCAGTTGTTTGTCCAGTGCTCCTGTAAGTCTTGACATAAGTCAGCACCCCATAAGGGTTGGTGTCTTTTCAGTCCTGGGCCACCCATGTCAGTAACCAGAGAATCAGTCCCTAAATATGGTCCATCTTTCCATGTAGACATGTTGGAGACCTTTTGGGTGTATTACAGGTAGCCTCATTGCCTACAACTCTTGTCCATTGGCTTGACCTGTTTCTGTTTTAAACCAGAGGATTTTTGCACTAGGCTGGACAGCAACTTCTGTCCATTGTGGGGCTGTGTCACAGCTACACCCATCAGTATACCAGGCATCAGGTGGCAGTCCTCTTTTTCTTCTGTTTAGGGGATAGGTGTCATTACCTGTAGTCTGTTATCATGTAATTCTTTGTGTTGAGTATGTCACGGATCCCAAAAACTGTTGCCAACTCAGCTTCCAACAGGCAAGTCAAAAAGGAGACCCGCTGTGGAAGGTATGTCCCCCACCCAGACCTCCAGAGAGTAGTCTGTATTTTTACTACTGCTGTCCCAGGCATGGGACAGGCATGTGAAGCAGCATACACGGTTGGTAACTGTTTTTCAATCAGGGCGGGGATAATGGCTTTTTGCTTTCTTTTATAACTGTGACCAAAATACAATAGGGTGCTTTTTGCTGTTTATTGTTTTTGTCATAAGCCCCTGCCAAGCCCAACATTTTTTACATTTACAGTTAGGGTGAACGGTAGGATGGGGTTCTACCCAGAGGGCTTGTACCTATGTGACTGTCCAGTCCTGGAAAGGAGCTTTGGCTCTGACCAGATAACATCCAAGAATATGACACACAAGGCAGTTTCCTGGATCTTGTCATTGGTGGTCTATCCCCACCTCTCTGGACAGCAAAGCCTCCTTTACACTGTGTGCAGCAGCTTTTAAATCTGCGTGGCAATCAGAGGTTAACGTATCAATATAACAAAATATAATAAAACAGTAACAGAATAGGGCCAGGTCCTTCTCGAAGAGCACCTGATCCCGCAGCATTTTTTTTTTCAGCTGTGTTTGTAGAAGTGCCTCCTCAGGCTAGCCTCCAATGTAGCCCAGGACCCTTGGGCTAGCTCCTATTCCTGGCTGCTGTGTATCCAGTCACTAGTTACCTCGTCTGTTTTAGTACAGTTTTATCTCATGATTTTGCAGGCAGAGTTTTTTTCTGCGTGGTGTCAAGAACCAGTGTTCTGGCTCTGTGTCTCCAGCTTTCCTAGGCGAGCCCTCGGAGTCCTGGGGCTGTGAGGATCATGCTTTGGCTTCCATAGCTTCTAGTCTTTGGTTCAGGCAACTTCTTAGGGTTCGGATGCTCGCGCGGCCGCCCTTCTCGCGGGAACCGCAGGGCCTTTCGGGAGAGGCCGCGGTCCTAGCGGGCTTCTTACCTCCGCGCCTGCGCGTTTTATTTTTACGTCACCCAGGTGCGCCAACGAGCGGGCCGTGTCGCGGATTGGCTGGCTGGCTGAGGTGAAGGCGCCGGTCGACCGCCCACCGGGCTCTAATGTTTCTTGTGTTGGGCTCTGAGCGGCGGCTGTGGGTCTTGTGGATGGCATTTGTCCCGCGCGCACAGAGCCTCCACGTG
This sequence comes from Octodon degus, assembly GCF_000260255.1. Classification (NCBI taxonomy): domain Eukaryota; kingdom Metazoa; phylum Chordata; class Mammalia; order Rodentia; family Octodontidae; genus Octodon; species Octodon degus. The sequence continues at coordinate 31,156,295 of NW_004524578.1, forward strand.
ACTGCGCCCCAGTCTGTGAACCGATTTCTTTAGTTGTTAGACGCTGCCCATACTGCCCTGACATCCCGCATTTGTGTGGCCGCGTGGCTTCGCCTGCGGCTGCTTCTGTCGCCAGAACTCTTTCACTTCCACGTCCTGGCGATGGGGATACCATAAAGGTACTCGCCCTGGACTTACGCTTTCAGGAGGATGCAATACTTTTTACGTTTCTCAACATGGTCTCCGTAGCAACCAGCCATTGTTTTAAATCTTCTGTCTGTTGCATGGTCATCTTAATCTGACAGCGTGAGCCAGGCATCGTATTGTTGCTTGGCATCTGGAGGCCTTTCTTGTCCCATTGAGCCCTTGCCCCAGTGCCACTCAAAGCCTTCCAGCCTCCTGGCCTGTTTGCCGTGTGTTTTTCCCATCTGACCATCCATGTCCTAATGTGCTTAGTCTGCATTTCATTTACAAAGTCCCATCACTCCCTGCCAACTCACAGTAAGAGGCGCAATTAGTATGTGTCCAACATCCTCCCAGTTTTAGAAGACTACATCCTTGTCCTCTGGAGATTTCCAGGCTGCCAAAAAGACGGCTAGAGATAACCAAAGCGAGACTGGGGTGCATGTCAGCACTACCCCAGGGCTCTTCTTCTCGGGTAGGGGACACCTCACCATCCTGCTAACTCCGACTGTTGTCATGTCTGGGGACCTGAAGAGTTATTTTGGCAGGCAAGATCCCAAGGAAAAGAATTCACATGGGGCAGACATCAGTTCAAAAGGGGGTTAGTAGCAACAGACCAGCTGCATCTGTATTCTTTATTCTTTATATATGCTGTTATCACCTTTTTACATTCTTCTCTTCTAGACTAGCCGGGAGAGAAGAAGGCTGGTTTGCCACCGCTAAGTCAATGTGTGATTTGTTACAGCTAAGTCAAGACTACATAAATATATCCCAGTCTGCATAAACAGCAGGGTGGTGTCCTCAAAGCTGGCCAGAAGCATCCTAATATGCCCCCTAAACTTTGAAGACTGAAGCAGTCTGTCTGGAGCAGTGCCACATGTAGAGCCTTTCTAATTTATGTATGTTAGGTATATGATGTTTTGATATTTGTATATAATTGAAATGATTGCCATAATCATACCAATTACCATCATATTACAGCTATTTTTGTAGTAAGAGCACTTTAAATCTGCTTCTGGTAAATTCCCCCAGTATCCAACTTGGTATCATGAATCATAGTCCTCATACTATTCACCCTGTTTCTGGACTTAGTCATCCTATCTAGTCACAGCTTTGTACCCTTTGGCATACGTCGCCCCCTTGTTTCTCTGGTGCTCATAATTCCACTGTCTATACTTTCACTGGTTTTAGTTTCTACAAATGAGAGGTCACCTAACTTTTTTTTTTCTGTATCTGGCTTGTTTCTCTTAACATAATGCCCTACAGGTTGGTCCATGTTGTAGCAATTAGTAGGATTCTCTTTTCTTTTTAAGGCTGGAAAGTTGCATTTTGTGTGGGATTAGATCACATTATTATCCAGTCACCTGTCAGTGGACACTTAAGTTTGTTTTATATCTTGGGCTGTTGCAATTAATGAAACTTTAAAAGTCCATTGAAAAATGATTGCAGTGCCCAATTTGGAAGCAGTTGTCCTAAATAAAGGACACAGGCCCAAAGAAAAGAAGGAACAATTGAATAGTCTTTCTTTGAGACTTCAGGATCTGAGGAAGAGGTAAGATTGAATTCTGTCCCTGTCCTTCCCGTGATTTCCCAAGTTCTAGACCCTATGGAATCTTTTTTTATAATTCTTATTTTCTGGATTGAAAACTGAAGACTCAAAGTGTAATCAATCAGCAGTGGATAATGTACTTGTGTTCTTGACAAGTCACCGTATCCACTCACCTCCCTCTGTAGAGACTTGAGTTTTCTTTTTTGTTTTATTAGTACATGTTTTCAGCAATACAGATTATGATTATTGTGGGGTACATAAACATAATACATCCCAATTTTTTTTTCTTTTATTCTATCTCCTACCTCTCCTTTCCTTCCCAGCTCCCTCCAACTCTTGGTCCCCTTCCCATTTGCAAAAGTTCTATTTTCCTAATTTTTCTCCTTCTAAGAGCAAAATCTTGCAAGTGGCCTATACATCCATCAACAGATCAGTGGATAAGG
>NW_004524578.1:31158548-31204518 GCF_000260255.1 Octodon degus
CATGGGTTAACTTGAAACTATTCTATTCAGCTAAAAATACTGAGACATACAAGTTTCACTATCACAGAATGGTGTCTCTTATATGAGAAAAAAAATATATAGACAGAAAAATGTAAGGTAGATAAATAGGGAGATCTTTTTTCAAATAGAAGTAATAACAAAAGATGGAGGGGGAAAGTAGAAGACAAAAGGGATGAGAAAAAGACTTGAATTGTCAAGGTGTGGAGTGGGCAGCACTCAAGTGAGGCTGATCTTCCTTGCTTATGAAAGGGAACTTTGGTTAGACTGATGGTGTCATGCTGGCTCCCCACAGAACCATACTGGTCCAGTAGCTTAGCCTCTCAGGGGTAGCTCTAGGCCTCAGTGTTCTTACTGGGGTCGGTGGCAATGCAAAATTGCACCCAGGCCTTGAAATCACCAGTCTGTGGAGGTCATGATAATTGCTATTCTCATCAGCATGGAGAGAAGGTGTTCAGGGGGCTTCTAGAAAAGCATACATCCTTTATTTTAAAAATAGGCAAATTGAGCCAGGGGTGTGACACACACCTGTAATTCCAGCTACTCAAAAGGCTAATTTAGGAAGGTCATAAGTTCAAGCCTAGCCTGGGCAATTTAATGAGACCCTGTTCAAAATATAATATATAAAAAGGGCTGGGGCTGCAGCTCAGCACTCCCTGAGTTCAATCCTTAACACCACAAAACAAGCATCAGTTGTGTTTCCCGTTACTTCAAGCTGAGAGCATCGTAAGTGATGAGGCCACATAGAAAGCAGTTGAGCTGTGTGTGAACCCGGGTAAACTCTGAGACAACAGAAGCCAACCACTAAGACAGGCTCACAGATGATGGGGAGATTATATGGATCTGATCAGATGTCTAGAGTTGTCAGCTCCTAAGAGTAGCTTGAACCAGATGTGGTGGTAATGCCACCACTCTTGGAGAGTGGTAGGATTAAAGCAGTTCAAGTTCATCCTGGGCAAATTAACAGCTTAGTAAAAGCCTGTCTCAAAATCAAAAATTCAAAAAGAGTTGGTGGTATAGAGTGGTGCAAAGGCCCTAGTTTTAGTTATCAGTACTGAAAAAGAGAAAGGAAAGGAAAGGAATTCATTAAATTCATGATTATTTGTCTTGATTTTTATTTATACATTTCTTTTTGTGTGTGTGAAGAATCCCTCCTGAAAATGGAGAAGGCCAGGTGTGAAGTTTGGATGGTTATTGAAATTCACAGCTAATGTAAGGATCCTGTAGTGTCTTTGGATTTCAGTAGAGTATCAAATAATGCATTTTACTCATTTAGCAAATCACTGTAGTGACTAATGTGCCAAACCATGTTTTTAGCCAGATTGAAGTTTAAGTTTAGTAATTTTCCATTTAGAGCCTCTAAAGTAAGTGCTAGAGAGTTCCTTTATTATTTGATCATTCTAAGATAATGAAAGCCAGGAAAAACCAGTCACCAGCAACACAAGTGCCTCTTGAAGGATTCTGGTGCCACATCCGCAAGGATAGGGACTTGTCTGCAGGTTTTTAGCCCCTGCGCAGTGAGACAGCTAGGTATTTTGGTGTCAGTATCCAGAAACTATCTGCAGATGGCGCTCTGGAGTGATAGGAATAAATCTGAACAGGCTATTTCAACATCCGTAAAATCAGTTCAGCCTTTCTTTTCTTCCTGATAAAGTGAATTGCTACAAATAACATACATAAGACTCTGTGGCATGCACATGCACACACTCACACACACACACACACACACACACACACACAAATAACCAAATAATACAATGTATAAGTTAGAAATTTTGCCAAGAGCTGCAGTGATCACACTTTAAAGGTACAAATATGCTGAAGCAGTACTGCACTAATGTCTAAAGAAGGGACAGTGCCTACATTAGTGCTCCAGCCCTGGGAAAGAAAGGGCTTTTTGGTCTGCAAGTATTAATCTGCTGTTCTTTATTTATCACACATACACTTGATGCTTCATATTTTTTTCCTAGCACACACTTCTCTCAGATCCACACCTTGCAGATGCTTGCCCTAATATGGAATCTATGAAGTTCTAAAGTACAAAACATGTTTATTTAGACATGTAATTTAAACATGTTATGTTTTTCATAAGGCCACCACGTTTGGATTTTCTGCCCTATTTCCAGAGCTGAAATTCCAGTCACATTCTTGCCTTTGAAGCCGTTTGCTTCCTGAGTAGGAAGCTCCTTACAGCATAGGAACTGTTTCTCTTCTATGACTTCAGCTAAACCTGGTCTCTTCCCTCCTGGTTCCATGTCACCACCACCGAAGCTCCAGAACTGTCCCACTTTCATCAAAACCAGCATGAAATGGATGTCCTGATGCACCGTCTGCTTTTAAAAGTCCCCAGGCCTTGAGCTGAGACCGCTCTGGTTCTTGGCTTAATCCTAGCAAGAAAATCTGTTTTGAGGAAGAAGTTAAAGGTAACCTCATCTACTAAAGTACACCAAGTTTGAGAAGAAAATTCTGACCTCTCATAGCTTCAAGGACCCTCAGCCAGGCTGCAGAGATGCTCAAGATGAAGACTGAAAGAAATGGCCGCCAGTAAGCAGTGGTCTAACCTTATACCTCCCATGGCTTCTAGAACTTCAGCTTCCTATAAGAAGGAAGACAGTCTTTTTTTTTAATTTTCTCTCTAGCACCACACTTGACAACCTAGACTGCCCTTCTACCACCTTCCCTTTTTTTATGTATTTAGTACAGAGTCTACAGGGTCTCATTAAGTAGATCGGACTCAGTGATCCTCCTGTCGTCAGCCTCACAAGCACTGGGATTACAGGTACACACCATCATGCCCAGTCTCCATCACTGTCTCAGCACACCCTGGGGGCAGGGCCAGCCCCGCATGCCAAGGATTGAACCCCAGCCACTGTGCTGTGCCTAAGTAGGTGGTTTAGTCTGCTGAGCTATCTGGCTGGCCCTCTACCTTCCTTTTTGATGTTTCAGTGCCAGTCATCCTCCCAGAGTGGCTTCTAAAGAGAAGTAGTTCTCAATGAGAGAAGTGAAAGACAGATTTGTGGAAAAGTGGTGAGCCTCAAAGCAGGTCTGGGAAACCAGGATGGCTTGGGTTGAGGCTACAGTTCATTCTCTAATCCATACACATAATTTAAATTAGATAGATATAAAATACAATCCCCAACATTCCCTCTTTCTGACAACTACTTGTGACCCAAAGTTCCTACATGTCATGGAAAGATTTTGGTTAAACACACTGATCCACATCTTGTTCTTATTTGGTGTCTTTTGGAAAAGGCACAGGCCACATTCTCCAGTGTATGCGACGCTTCACATGAAATGGACAAGCTTCTGCTGCTAGAACATGTGACATGTAAAAATTTTCATTACTTTTCCATTTGAAATTTTCCTTTTCAGACATCTTCAGGAGATAACCAAGATATGGGAAACCCACAACTCAAGACCCCTCAAAGTTGTTCCCTAAATCTTCCCAATGGACACTCTGTAGTGAGCTGACTTTCATAGGCTACCTTCCAGGGTCCATACTTAAGTGAGTCGGGCCATATTATTTCTTTCCAAATATACTTGATTTTACCTCATATGTTAGACCCAGCTCCTCTGTGAAATTGTCAAGAGTTTTAGGTGAAATTCTATTCCAGGGCCAGGTTATTCTAAGCAAGAAAGAGAAGTTCAAGTGCTGTCTTTGAGGGGCTGACAGGAACGTTGAAGTTCTATAGGGCAGGGAAACAAAGGCAAGAGTCGGAGGTTTGCATAGCTGATGGTATAGATGATGCATAGATAATCCTGGCCAAGCTGTGGTCTGGTTAGTGGCTATGTCAGAACTGGTTCTGCAGGGTCCTGGATATTATGCTTAGCTATTATGTTTGGGGGGGGGCAGCTGTAGTTCCTAACATGGGGTAATCTGCAAAGCTCTACTCTTCTGGAATCTGAGGTGACTTCAGGTTTAGGACATTGATTGGAGACTTCTAGGTACACACCAGGGGATTTGGAATAGGTCATTGTAAAAACTGGCAACTGCATATCCCTGCAAATCTTTTTTTTTTTTTTTTTTTTTCGGAACTGGGGCTTGAACTCAGGCTCTTGTGCTTGCCAGGGAAGCACTTATTCCACTGAGCCATCTCCCCAGGCCCCCTGCAAATCTTGAAAATGTCTTACTCTTGGTGTCCACAGTTGTAAAGAGGGATGAGACAGCTTAAATACATGTAAAATGAATGAACTTCAAATTGCTAGTGTTTAGATCAACATTCCTTAAGTGACACACCTACATGCAGAAAGGAACAAACTCTGACCCAGAGTTTCAAGGTAATAAAGGCCTAGCCTCCAAGTCTCTGTTGTAATGTTAGTCTTGGTCTTAGTTCTCATTGATGGGACAAAATATCTATTACCCACAACTTAGAGATTTGTGTTGACTCATGGTTTTAGCCCATGGCCATCTGACTGGATGGCAGGGGTCTTGGTGGATGAAAAGGTGTTCAACCCACAGCATCCAGGAAGCAAAGGACATAAGAGCCGGAGACATGACGACACCCTTCTAGGTCATGTCCCAAGTGACCCATGTCCTAGCCACACATGCAGCTATGAAGTCACCAATGGATGAAGTCACTGATGTTGAGCACCCTCATGATCTGATCATCTCTCAAAAGCCCCACCTCTGAGCACACGAAGCTTCAGAGCAACATTGTAGGTCTAACCCAAAACAGCATTTCTTGAGTATTTCAAAATGAATGCCAGGAACAGCTGATTCCCTCTAGGTTTGGACCATTAATCATTAGCAGGGCTTTCCCTAGCATCTCATGGTCCACACTACATGAGGCCCAGCATGCCCATCTTACAGATGAGGATGCCAAGGTGCAGGGGGTGTAAGCAATGTCCCAAGAAAGTGACATAAAGAGTTACGCTTAGTGTGCCATGGTAACACAGGTGAGAGAGCAATTTAAAAATAGTCATAACTAATATGCACAGATCTGTGTATCAAGTCCTATACCAAATGCTGCAGGGGTTTTTCTTTAATCTTATCAGGGGATGGAAATTACTTTGGAAACACAGGCAAGTTCTACCATAAAGGAGAGTGAACTGTTTAAGGGCCTTCTCTTTTGGCTGTTCCACTGTCTCTCCTGATCACATTGAACCCAGCTTTCCCACCACTTCCTCACCTGAGTCTGAGCCATAGTTGTTTTCCTCCCTAGAACCTGCTTTCATGCCACAGGGAAGTATGACTCCCAGTTAAAAGCTGAGGAAGCCAGGATTCAGATGAGATAAATACCTTGTACAATAACAATAACTAAAAGTCACTTAGCTCACAAGAGAAGATGTCACAATGAGGGGTGGGAGGTACAAAGCCAGTGTCTAAGTCCAGAGCATGCAGAAAAGTTAGGATAGCACAATCCAAGGAAAAACCTAAATAGCTACACCAAGAAATGTGTCCAAGAAACGAGTTCTCAATGGAGCCCAAGAAGGAAGTGTCTCAGTTGCACTTGGCTGCTCTGCGGGACGCTGAGGAAAAGCTACACCAGGCTGTGCCACCCTGGGTGGGGAAGACCCCAACAAGCTGAAGGGTAAGATATCCTCATACACTTCTTTCGTGCAGACCTGTCATGAGGAGCATAAGAGGAAGCACCCTGACTGCTTGGTCAGCTTCACCAAGTTTTCCAAAGAGTGCTCAGAGAAATGGAAGACCATGTTTGCCAAGGAAAAGTCGAAGTTTGAAGATACAGTGAAGTGTGATAAAGCTCGCTATGACAGGGAGCTGAAAAATTCCATTCCACCCAAAGCTGGCGATAAGAGAGGAAAGATCAGAATGCTCCTAAAAGACCACCATCTGCCTTCTTCCTGTTTTGTTCTGAATGTTGCCCAAAGATCAAAAATGAACACACAGGCCTGTCCATTGGAGGTACTGCAAAAAATTGGATGAAATGTGGTCTGAGCAGTCAGCCAAAGATAAACAACCATATGAACAAAAAGTGGCTAAGCTAAAGGAAAAATACGAAAAAAATATTGCTGCATATGGTGCCAAGGGCAAAAGTAAAGCAGGGAAGAAGGGCCCCAATAGGCCATCAGGCTCCAAGATGAAGAGTAAACCAGAGGAGGAGGAGGAGGAGGAAGAGGAAGAAGAGGAAGAGGAAGATGAAGAATAAGTGGCTGTCCTGTAATGGCAAGTGGAGTGAATGTGTGCTCAGGCAATTGTTTTGCTAAGAATGTGAATTTAAATGCAGCTCACCATTAGCTTCAGTATAAAAAAATGCACAGATTTTTGTAAAGCTGATAAAATTCTTTGTTGAAAAATACTTTTTTAAAAAATTCAGGTTGTACTTTTTTGAGGGGCTACCACATACAGTTATGTTTTAAAGCTTTTGATGTTCAATGTTCCTAAATATTTAATGGTTTCTTTCATGTGTATGCTAGCATACCAATTTGTAGGAACTAGTACCAATAGTAAGTTTTGGGTTGTTTAGAACGTTGCATTTTGTGGAGGGTTTTTTTAAACTTTGTAATAAAAGGAGCCCTAGCTGGATGTGTATAGAGTGGAAGTATAGGACATTTGGGACATGGAGGGACATGATCTTGAAGTTGGGTTATAAGGGAATTTAAAGGAAGAAAAATATGTTTCCTTGGTGTGTGGTGGTACAAGCCTGTAATTCCACCCTCTGGGAAGTAGAAGCAGGAGGATCGTAAGGCATTTTAGTGACATATCAAGATGCTGCCTCAAAATTTTAAAGAAAGTTATTTTTAAGGGCTGAGGATGTAACTCAGTATAAAAGCTCCTTTGTTCCTTCTCCTGTGCCACTGGGGAAACAAAATGCCTCCTGGGTCCTCTCAGGATCAGTTTCTGGGGATCTGTCAATGAATAAAAAAGAGATTAGCTAGAGAAAAGAATAGTTTATGAATATGTGTAGCTGAAGACTACCTAGCGATGAGTAAGCCCTCCAAACACAGAGTCAGAGAATTGAAGCACCATGCTTAACCAAAGGTGGGGATGACTCTAATGGGCCTTCCTCGATGCTATTGGGTTGGACAGTCCATTTAAAGTAGAAGGAAACTTGCGGGGGTATAATGAGAGTACATTTTCCAGGAGGCTCTACTTCCCTTCCAGTAAAGGGAAACTCAGACAGTAGTACTTTCCGTGTCTTCTTTAGGTTAAATAATCTTACTTGAAAATAATCTTCATACCAACTTTGAGGGTCCAACTAGGTCCCCACGGTTATGCTAAATTATGCTTCATCCTGTGAGTGAAAGCTTTTCAAGCAGAGTTTTGATATTATCAGTTCTACCTAATCCTAAGACATTCCAACAGAGTATTTCAAAATAATTTACTACAATTGATTGATTTAGTCAGGTAGCGAAATGGATAAGCAAATGCAACAGCATGATTACTTCCACTGTATGGATACAGAAACTGGAGCAGAGAAGTTGGCGATGTGCTTAGAGGCCTGTATTGTTAGTGACAAAGTAAAACCTTATGTCCTGATGTTCTAACTCGGAGCTCTAAACTTTGTTCCTCACTGTGACCCAGTGTTTGAATCCAAGGAAACTGTCAAACAAGTCACACTTTCTCCGTGAGAAATATAGGGAGGCCTAAGCCTTGCTCTGTCCCATCCTCATCTCCTCTGGGGCCCAGGGGAGCAGTACTGGCTCTATGCTCTCTCTTCATGGCAAGCAGAAAAATTTCTTCTAGCCTCAGTCTTATCCGTGTTTCTAGGTACAGATACAGGTGTAACCAAGATATATAATGAATGTTCAGAAACATTACATATTACAGTAAAAGCCTTTAGTCTCCCTCAAAATACTACTATTCCAAACGAGGTCTGGCCAAGACTGCAGTGAATGCTGCAGAGGAGCACCACCCAATGGAGAGGCAGCCAAAAAGAATATAAAGAGTCTTCACCCACTTTGTTCCCTGGGTTTGGAACCACGTGGTTTCTAACTCTACCCCAAAGTGAAAATGACCATGAAAGGCAAACACTTTGAATCATCTCAAGACATTGAGGCAGCCCTGACAGTGCAATTAAAAGCACTGTGAAAGAGGACTTACAGAGCTGTTTCTAAAAGTGGCGATGGGGGCTGGTAAGATAGCTCAGCAGTCTAAAGCACCTGTGTAGGCAAGCTTTGGCAGGCACAGGGGACTGCACTTCCATCCCCAGAACCACATGCCAGCTTCAGTCCCTCCCTCAGGGTGGACTGAGCTGCCCCTCCCCAAAAAAGAAATGACAGTGGCAATAATTTTGGGGTAAGTGCAAAATGGCAGCGGTCTTTCAAGGGGATTAATGGCCGTATGTTGTTTCTTGTAGCAATTTTTAAAACTTGAACATTCACTGTATTTTTTTATCATACTTCATATTTATTTACAAAGCAGGGAAAAAACCCTCAGACTCTAATATATTTTTTAACCTATGGCCCACGCACTATCCTGCTACTTTCCTTGTCCAGATAGAGCAAGAACTACTCTCCAACAAAATGATTAATTAAATTTTGACATTTAAAGCACCTTGTTGAAGATAGACTTCACTCCTGTGTTTGAGCTCCTAAAAATTACCCTGTAACTCTACAATGTGGGGGTAAACAAATGCTTTGAAGAATTCTAAGAACCTTCTCACAGGAAAGGGTGATCAAAGGCCTCTAGCTGTTCTCTTTGGGCTCCTTTGAGCTGAGAGTTCTGAGGTTTGATGGGACCAAGAAAGATAGAAAAGGAGGGAGGATCACACAGGGAGTGGCAACCAGGGGACAGTGGAACAGGCCATGTGAGGTCTGGTTAGCCAAATGCATCACTTCTGGAGGAGAAGGAGTCCTTCCTCCATACGTGGCTGTGACTCCGGCCTTTGGCACAGGACAGTAATCATATTTTGATGGTGCTGATTATAGCTTAAATATATCACTAAGTAAAGAAGAAAGAAGTTGAGCGAAGGGGACATACACAGGTGGCAACATTGAAAGAGAGCACCAGTGATATTAAGGTCTATGATTACAGTACAAGAAGGAGTAGAGTGGCAGCCATAGAAACCTGCCACAAAACCCAGGCCTCTATGGACAGTATGCTGGGGCAGAGAATTGTCTGTACCCCTCCTCGCAGCATGACTTTGGGTGGGTTACAGAACCTACCTGAGCTGGTGTCTTTTCTGTAGAAGATGGACCATAACAACACCTACCTCACAGAGTACCCAGAAGAATTAAGAGGTAAATCATACAGAAGCATTTAACCTGTATTGAACATCAATCAGGCACCCAGTAAATGTTAGTCTTGATAACTAAAACTCCAAGATTGTCTTATGGATTCCCAAGTGTCTCACCACAGTGAATCTTCTGCGTTTTTATTATTCTTAGAAATGTGATTTCCCAAGGATACGTTCATAAATCTTTGTTCACCACCCCACAAACCAAAGCCATTTCCACATTCAGTTCCTCATGAACAAAGCAAACTTCTCAGCCATAAGTTTGTAAGTGAAAGCTTGCCTTTTTCACTGTTTAACCAAACTGTATTTTGCCTCTTATTTTATGGGAAATGTTTTCCTTAGATTGCTGCTCCCCAGAGCCAGACGCGAGGCACCGTGCTTTCCATCCCACTAAGCATGTAATGGGTCATCCTGGGGAGATAATGGATTCTGAAGAGCAAGGGGCCGCTTCCCCAAGAGAGCCCAGAGTCTCTGAGCAAAGGGTGACGATGCAGAAGCCACGCTAATGCACTCTTCCCATTACCCTTCTCCAAATTGCTCTCGCTCACTATTACCTTCGATTAAGCTTCACTCTTTAAAACCCTTCATCTGCCCCAAAGGTCATTAGCTTCTATCTGACGCCACAGTCAGCGCCATTGCTAGCCGTGGCACTTCCTGGAAATCTCAAGGTTAGAACCAGATGATTTTTACAAACCTCCTTACCATGGTTCTTTTTCTTGAATATTTTCAGCTTTAGCAAAAAGTCATTTCAGCCTGGATCCTGGAGAAATCATGCAATGCACAAAGAAGAAAGTAGTCACTAATTTGATCTGTTTTCTTTTCTCCAGTGGTGGGAGTGGGAAGCCAGAGTGGAGCTTGAACAGTAAACCATTTTACTTTGCAACTGATTTGGAAGTTATTAGTAGCTTTTAAAGTTTTATTTAGTCTGTTATTTTAATGTATTTTGTTTTCATTAACTCTTAACAGGAGCGGGGAGATGGCTCAGTAGAATAAGTGCTTGCTTGGCAAGCGCAAGGGCCTGAGTTCAATCCCCAGTTCAAAAAAAAAAAAAAAAACTCTGAAAACCCAGAGTACCTTAGTAGGTATTTCACCAATCAAATTGGGGAAGGATGTAACTGGGGTGGGCCCACAACTGGTAAGACATCTCCTCCAAGACACCCCGGCAGTCTCTCCCTTTCATCTAATACTGCTCTCCTTCCTCATATTCCCACTGGTACACCCAAAAGAATTTATACCTTGGTCCTTAGTCTCTACATAGTTTAAAAGTAACTGCTACTGTAATTTACAAGAACTGCCACCAGATGGCAGCATAAGTCACAGTTCTGTTGTTTCTGTGTCAGACACCTTGCTAAGCATATAGAATCCAGGGTAGAGAGCAGACCAAGAGAGCAAGTAATGTGCTCCAGTGACCATCTCCACATAGGGGTGTCCGTGTAGGCTATTCACACACCAGACCAGTTGCACAGGAGGAAAGTGGGAGTCCACGCTACTCGGCTTGGGCATAGAAATTTTAAAAGACACATAGGAAACAGCAGGAGAATTGCCAGGGACATCACTGTCCCCAACTCCACACAGCACAGTACACAGAAATACCTTCAGTGAAACACGATTAAGCCCATACCTCAGATTTGACATGCAGTAACCAGGCCGCCAGGGTGAATCCCAATGCGAGGCAGGGAACCATGGCTCCAGGCCAGGATGCTTAGACTGAGCCTTTAGTCCTTCCTTGGCCAAGTGGCCAGTGAGCTGCCTCCACCTTCTCTCCTCCAACCTTGAGTGGACAGAGAGGAACAAAGATCCAGCATCCTTGAGATCTGTGCTGGGACTACTCAGGGAGACACAGAACAGGTTAGAGTTCAGAAGCTCTTACTCCAGGCCTATCACATACTCTGGAGACCACATAGGTCCTGAAGCTGAGACACTCAGGTGCAAACCAAGTCTCGCATCAGCCTGCCTAAGCAACTGAGAGACTGCTTCTGTCATCCCAACTCCAACATGGGCAGACAGAAGCAAGACTCCAGCTACTTTCTGGTGAACAGGACAAGAAGATAAACACAGGACTATGTCTTATGTCTCAGTATGAGGTTAGTAAAGCCTAACAGTAGGCAGATCCTAATCATCTCAGGCAAGTGCCTGAAGATGGGCAGGAACTACTCTATTGCCCGGTGCAGGACCCTCTAGTGCTAATGACAAACAACTGGTAGCAAGCCTGGAGTTTTATTACTGCCTAGTCCTGAAAGAACAGAATTATCCACATGTTCAGCATAAGCAATCAATCTTTCCAGAATTATTGGAAAGACAAATATTTTTTTTAAAGTCATAGTGCAAAGAGCAGTGTAAATATCTAATCTTTTGATATACATATGATGTTGCATGTTAAAAAGCATCAAGAACATTCAGGAAAAGATGACTTCACTTAATGGACAAAATAAAATGCTAGAAGACAATTCTATGATAACTGACACTTGCAAACTCTTGGGTAGAGAATTGAAAACAACAGTTAAAAGGAAATGTAACAAGCTTCAAGAAAATGAACAATTCTGTAACAAAAACTTAGAGATAAAAACAACTTTTACAGATCAAACATCCTTGAATTTAAAAATTCACTAAAGAAAACCAACACACAATAGAAAGTATCAATAACAAAATAGATCAAGCAGAAGAAAATATTAGCTTGAAAATAGGCTATTTGGGTGTTACACAGTTAAACAAAAGCAAAAATAAAGAGAATTGAAGGCATGGTATAGCAACCTGTACATCAGTCAAAGGACAAATGATTTTTTCCTGTGGAGTATCCAAGAGAACACCAAAAATACTACTACTAAAAAAAAAGCATAATAAAATATGTTCAGAGCAATAATATTTCCCAAACTTAAAGTTAGGTAAAATTGCCAGGCACAACAAGATTGAATTTGGATTGAATTCAGTGAAATCTACCCCAAGATACATTGTATTCAAGTTCTCCAGAGTTGAATAGGAAGGCAAGACAGAAGCAACAGTGAGAATAGGAGACACTGTGTCCTGAGGGACCACTCAGAGCCAACAGTTAGTAAATTGAAATGGCACTGCCTTCTAGCACACAGACATGCAGAACAGAAGTGGTAGGTGGGGCCAGCATTTTATCGCAAAGGATGCAGAGCTCCAGCAGCAGAGCAGTCCTGGGTCATTCCTGGAGTGGGATAAGGGAAGAGCCATCCAGTGACAGTAGACTACTGGCAGGTGAGAAGCAGACAGGAATCCTCCTGAGAGGTAGGAGGTATGATCACCTTGACTCCACTCGGTGGCCACCAAACACTAGTCTTCACCATAAAAATACAAAGGACTAGAAGCATCCCCCTGGTCTGCGACCAGCAGAGCAGCCTTGGCCTAGTGGCATAAGCAGGCAAGCAGCCTTGGCGTGCAGCAAGGACATGGAAACTTCTGCCCAATGACCAGCATGTTGGAGGAGGAGTCAGTGGTATGGAACAGAGGAAGCTATTCAGAAGGAGCCAGCTGTACACAGATCTGTGAGAAAAGTCAAGATTTCCCTATCTGAGGGCACCACGGAAACTAGTAGGCTCCACAGAGACAATCATGGTAAGGAGAATGGACACTGAGAACATCATCAGCCTAAAACCAGTCCAGCACTCCCATCCGGAGGCCAAGATGAGCCCCATACCCAGCAAAAAGCCTACTGCAAACTTGACAGGATTATACAGCATATTTCTGGGATCTGACTTGAAAACTACCACTGAGCTGTGGATACCAGAGGAATTTTTTTGTTTTTCTTTGTTTCTTTGATTGGTTTTCCTTTTTCCATCTGGTTATGTGTTCTTATTTGATTGATTTGGGTTTTGACTATCTAGGTTTCTTACCTTTATTTTTGTTTCTTATTGTTCATCTTTTTTCTCTGTTCCTCAACTATTTCTCTTGATTTTATGGTATTTCCATGCGAATGAACATTGTTTCTTCCCTTGTGGTTTGTTTCAATATTCTTTTGCCTTCTCTTTCATTCTTTCTCTCCTGTGCTCTTCTCCAGTTTCTCAAAACTTAAGTAATCATCCATTGCCCTCTTCCTTGCTTCTGCTGTGTTTGTCCCTCATTCATCTCTCTGTTTTGTTCCCTATCCTTCTTTAATCCCCCCACAGGGTAAAACTACTGTACTAAGGGGGAAATCATAGCATTGGGTTTGGTTATATATTGGTAGAACTTGCTTCTATGATTAAAGGTGTGAAGTTAATAGTGACACAGCTTTTTCAGTAGGTAAGCGGTGCTTGATGCCATAATGATCACTGTCTGTACTACTTTAACCAGGCTGTCATATCTGTTGTAATCAGTTTTTCTCCCCTTGTGTGATAAAACTGTGATTGTCTGAGATCATAACCATCGCTATAGTCCAGCACCAAAGGACTGGGTGCTGAGGAAAATAGAGAGCAGCTTCTCATCCTTAGTAAATTGGGAAGGTAGGTTCTTGGAACAGACGTGAAGACCAACAACCACCTACAGGCTAGAAAACACCTCAGAACAATATATATTACCTAGGGAAGCCTTCATAATACTAATAAAGCTATCTACCATACAAAATCTACACACATCAATATAGAAAACAAAATAAAATTTAAAAATAGAAAATGACAGAATACAGAAGCAAAATGCAACCATAAAGCTTCAGCCCAGCCAGGACAAGTCCAGAGCACAATAAGAGAGGAAATCAGAAGCCACACACTGAAATTTTCTGAAATGACAGCAGCAGATGTAAAAAAAATGTATGGTGCTATGAAAAAAAATAATCTCTCAGGTACAAGAAGAATGGCAATCAAAATGGAAGGCGTCAGAGTAGACACAGATTTAAAAATAAAACAGAAGAGCTTAGGAAAATGATGGAAACTATGAATGTCCAACATAGGAAAGAAATGGAATCCATGGAACAGATCCAAATAGATATCCAGTATATTAAAAATTATACTGAAGATATATGCAACAGATTGAACAAAGGCAAAAATAGAATCAGACCTAGAAAACAGAATTGTGGCTAGTGACCACAGAAAGACAAATCTTAAAAATAGCAAGGGACCATGAAAAATCAATCCAATAGTTGCAAGATGAAACAAACAAAAGTAAATAGACTTATTGGAGTCATTGGGAAAGGTGGAGATAGTTCAAATACCATAAAAGGACCTCTTCACAGAAGTAATAGAAAACATTCCAAACATGGATAAAGAATTTGTCATACAAATAAGTAAAGTATATACAACTACTCCAAGTATCCATGTCCACAGTTGAACATAAAAGAAAATTCTCAAGGCAACAAGAAAAAAAAGCATGAAATCACATCTCACCTTCCATGAGAACAGATTTCTCAGCACAACTTTATGTGGCATGAGAAACTGCCATGTTGTTCATAGTACTGAAGAAAATATCTGCCATCCAATAATACTGTAACCCAGGAAAGCTACTCATTTGATATAAGGAAGCAATAAAGTCAGTTTCAGACAAGTAATAACAGAGAATTTATCACCATCAGAACTTCCCTCTGAGACACAAAAAGGAAATTCTTCAAACTTAAAGAAGGAGGTGCTAAAAAATAAGACAATACTGCAAGGTATAAAACTTGCTAGATATGATATACAAGGAGATTCAGGATGATCTGGTCTTATAAATAGGGTATATAAACCACTTATATCCATAGTATAAACTCTTAAAATGCAATATAAAATGCCCATATTGCTATGCTGGGTTATAGACAATATAGAAAGATGCAAAATAAGATATCAAAAATTCAAAATGTGGAGAAGAATTTTAAATTAGCTTTTATTCGTGTCACATTTTTATGATCATTTTAAAATAGCTTCTCATAACTAAAACATACTTCTTAAAGGCTTCATGGTGAGCACAAAACAATAATCCATAGTAAATATTCCAAAACTTATAAGGAAATAAAGCATACTACAAGAGAAAAATCAGATCCTTCAGTTCATGAGTGTGATGATTGGGTATTCATGCCTTATGCAGGAGATATGCCTCTCTCAAACCTTGCTATGACATGGGCACATTGCCTGCCTGACTTTTAAAAAAAAGAGAGAAAAATCACAACTATAAAGGAAAAATTTTAAAGTATGATGGAGGGAAGAAGCAAGGAAGCTACAATAAAACTAAAAAAAAAAAATTACCAAAATGGCAATGGTAAGGGCTTACTTATTAATAGTTATACCAAAGGGGGGAAAAAAGAAATTTTGGGGCCAGGGAGATGGCTCAGTGGAATAAGCACTTCCCTGGCAAGCATAATGGCCTGAGTTCAATCCCCAGTTCCACCAAAGGGGGAAAAAAAAAAATTTTATAAGTTCTTGAAACAAGTAAAATTGAACCCAGTTTTCCAAAGTCTATGGGTTATAACAGAAGTAATACTAAAAGGAAGTTTATAATAATCAATATTTACATAAATAAAAGTATGTTAACTTACTGCACCTTTAAGAAACCCAAAAAGAAGATGAAAACCTAAAATTAGTAAAAGGAAAGATATGGATCAGAACATAAATGAATTAAGTAGTAACTAAAGGATTAAAACAAAAATAAATAAAACAATGAATTATTAAACATATGAAAATTTTACATTTCTTAGCTGAACTAAAAAAAAACTTAAATAAAATTGGATGAAAATGGAGTAAGTACAACTCACATCACAGAAATATAAAGGATCTTTAAACATTATTATGAAACTATACCACAGACAAAAAATGAGTAAGGAGAGTGAATAAGTAACAATAAAGTGTTTCTTAACAAATAAAAGTCCAAGGCCAGATGACTTCAGTGCTTAATTGTGCCAAGCACTTAAAGAAATATTAATACAAGTTCTCATCAATTATTAAAAAAATAGAAAAGAAAATCATCCCAAATTTCTCTATGAGACCAACACTATCCTGATACTAAAACCAACAAAAACAATAACAAAAAGAAAGCTACAGGTTGGTATCTACAACAAACAGAGCAAAAGCTCTCAATAAGATACTAGCTAACAATACAACAGCACATTAATAAAATGAGCAAATATGCTCATCCCAGAGAGGCAAGAATGCTCTAAAATATGCGAACTATTGGCTGGACTATAACATATCTACATGATATACCACAAAAATTACATGACAATCTCAATAGATACAAAGAGATATTTGATAAAAATTTAACAGTTTTTCATGACAAAAATTTAGAACAAATTAGGTAAGCAGGCACATGCAAAAACATTTTAATAAACATCATATACAAGTCAACAATTAACATCATACTGAATGGAGAAGAGTTGAAGATGTTCTAAGATCTTGAACAAGACAACAATGTTGACTTTTACCCTTTTTATTCAACACTACAGGAAATCCTAAACCTAGGCAAAGAAGGCAAAGAAAAAGGGGTAACAAATTGGAAGGAAGTCAAATCATCATTGTTGTCATATAACATTATTTTACATAAAGAAAATTTCAAAGGTTTTACCAGAAAAGTATCAGAACTAGTAATTGAATTCAGCAAAGTGACAGGATATAGAACCAATATCCAAAAATCAAGAGTGCCATGTTATACCAACAGTGAATTATCTGAAAAAGAAGAAAGCAGTTTCACTTACAAAGACTACAAACAAAAAAAACCAAAAACACAGAGAAATTTAACCAAGAAAATGAATAAACTCGACAGTAAACCTATAAAACACTGATGAAAGAAATTAAAGAGGACATGAAGAAATAGACATTTCCTGATAATAAACTAAGAATTGATACTGTTAGTATATCCATACTGCTCAAAGCAATCTGCAGATTCAATATAATCATTATCAAAAACCAATGGCATTCTTCATGAAACTAAAAACAAAAATCTAAAGTTCAGATGAAATAATTTTTAAAAAGACTAGCCAAAGCAATCATAATCAAAAACACTAAGCAAGAGGCATTACACTATGTGACCTCAAAGCATATTGCAAAGCTACAGTAATTAAAACAGGATAGTATTGATGTTAAAAGCAGACATATGAACCAAAGGAACAGGATCAAGAATCTACAGGTAACCCCACATACATATATGGTCAACTAACCTTCAACAGGGGCATTTACAATATGAATTGGAAAAAGGATAATCTTTTGAATAAAGGATGCTGGGAAAATTATATATCCACATGCAGAAAAATGAAACTAAACTACAATTTTTTACATGTAGAAAAGTAAACTAAAAAGGGAATGAAGACCAAATCTATGAAACTAATAAAAGAAAACAGGAGTAATTAGAACATTCAGAAGACTCCCAAACAATGGAAATCAAAGTAAAAATAGACAAAAGGAATTGCATCAAGCTAAGAAGCTTTTGCACAGCAAAGGAAATTATTAACAGAGTGAAGAGACAACTTACAAAAGGGGAGAAAATATTTGCAAACTACACATCTGGAGTTAATATAATATGTAAGAAACTCAAACAATAGCAAAATAAAAATCCAATTAAAAATGGACAATAGATCTAAATAGACATTTTCCCAAAGGAAACATACATTTTACTAATAGGCACTGGCAAAAATGTTCCATATTGCTGGTCATTAGAGAAATACAAATTACAACTGTAATGAGAAATCACTTCACTGCAGGCACTATTATTAAAATGAAAAAAGATAAAAAGTACTGGCAAGGATGTGGATAAAAAGGAATTCTTCCACGCTATTTGTGGGAATGTGAATTAGAACAGTCATTGTGGAAAATGCTATTGTGGAAAACACTATGTCAAAGGGACATCTTCATGTTCATGTTTATTATAGCACTCTTTACAGTAACAGGAATGCGAACAATCTAAGTGTTCAACAGCAGGTTCATGGATAAAGAAACTGCACCCATGTGCATGATGGGACATACTTCAGCCATAGAAAAATGTTAAGCCCTTGTCATTTGTGACAACACAGATGGAGCTGGACATTGTTAACTGAAATAATCCAGGCATAGAAAGACAGGTACCACATGGTTTTACTCACTTATAGTGCTTAAAAAGTTGAGCTCACAGGAGTTGTGAGTTGAATGATAGATACTACACACAAGGGAGATGTGGGTGAGGAGCAGATGGTACCCCACAATTATATATAATTTTTACATTGTTGGTTTAAAATAAAGGTTTTTTTTTTTAATTGGCAAACTGAATTATATGCCCAATGCTGCTTGCGGCATTTTTTTTGTAAATAAAGTTTATTGGAATATTTAAAAACTCTAGTAGTAAACAGAAAAGATAAGTTCCCAAGTCCTCCAAGCTCTGAATCTAAAGGGTAATAAATGAAAACAAGAGACAAGAAAAAAAAAAGTCACAGAACTGTCCTGCTACAAGGCTGTATAAGGGTTAGATTTCTAAATTTCTGTGTAAAAATATGTAAGTTTATTCCTATGTTTTAAATATTTTTTTATTTTTTTAATTTTTTTCCTTAATATTCTGGAGGGATTTAAAGTTTAGCATATCAATACTTGGAAAATACTTGTTTCATGTTATGCCTAAGATGTTTGATATTCAGACAGATAGTTAGGTTAAACCCAACTGCATATGTTGTAAAGTAATAATAAACTTCTCTTCTGCAAGGTTAACAACCTAAATTTGCAGACCAAAAGTTAGAGAAAAAGAAGAGCTGCAAGGACAGCCAATATTTTGGACCTAGCTTTTCAAGGTCAGTGAAGACTCAGGACATAGGAGATCCTATACTGAACACCATGTAACTCAGTTGTGTCCCAAATATTCTGATCAAGATTTTGTGGCCACAGAGGAAAGTGATCAATGATGTAGAGTGTGCCTAAGGAGAGTCACATGGAGAGAAAACATTCTCTCAGGCTTTCACAGAGAGCAAACTGGTCAAGCAATGGCCGTGACTCATCCACATGGCTGACGCTGACAAAAGATCTACAAACTGTGTTACAGGGTTTCCAGGTAAATCTTGAAGGGATTTGACTGACCTTATCAGTTACAAAAGTTACATTTCCTGGGGCTGGGGAGATGGCTCAGCTGAATAAGCGCTTCCCTGGTAAGCATGAGGGCCTGAGTTCCAGCTTCAGTTCCACCAAAAAAGAAAAAAAAAAAAAAAAGTGACATTTCTTATTATATAGGTCTTGCTTTATCTTGGTTTAACCATCCAGCAGAAAAGTATAAAAATGAAGTATAAAAAGTAAAGCCATATTAATATGCTGAGCTGTAAAAGGCTCAAGTCAACAACTTCTGACATTGCCAGTCGTATGGGAAATTCACTACTATTATGGACTACTGGACTATATTGGAATATTTTGCTGAATTCAAACACCTACAATATTTAAATGACAATGGAATGCCCTTCTCTGACAAAACTAAACAAAAAAGGGGAATACAAATGAACGACCATTTTATATCTGTATATTTAAAATAGCATAGATATACAGCTGCATTCTCTTAATTTAATGAAAAGAGAGATTTGTTCTAATAGTGTGTCTATGGACAGAATATCTTGTCTGCATCTTGTACAATGAATAACCAGTAAGACAACAATATGCAATGTATTAATTATTGAAACTGTGCTAGTAATCGGTTTTGAAACTGTCTCATTGTTATTTGTTTCTCAATAAAATTATTTTTTAAAAAAAGATCTGAATCTAGTAGGAAAGCATACATCAAACAAAATGTTATAAATAGTCAAATTTCAATTTTGGGAGAAAGTAACCTGAAACTCCTGTGGAGTAGGAGAAGATAGTGACACCACACATTCAGTGCATGGCCTTTCCCATGACCTCCAGCCATTTGTGTGTAGACCGGACCTCAGGACTGGTTGAGGCTTATGGGATATAATTTAAAATCACACAAGACATTGTATGCTTGCCCTCTTCTGTTGGGCTCCAATTTCTCCATGCTCTATCTTTTGCTCTGATAACTAGGGATACGACAAGTGGCGCAGCTTGAATATTTGAGTAACTATGTGCAGGAGAGTTAGTATCAGCCCCCACACTGTTGTCCCCAAGCCTCCATCGCTCATGTCAGATAGGCAGATAATTCTGAGAGTGGGATCTTTTTCCACTGAGTGGGCCTTTTCATAAAACTATGGGAATCAGAAAAACAAAATCAAGCTGCCCTCCTACCTCCTGTGCTCCTGAGACAAGTGGGAAGGAAGCGGACAATTCCTAAGCCAAGAGTTGGGTAAAGCTATAGGTTCTTATTGTTTTGTTATGGATTATATCTAGATGCCTCCCCAAAGCCTCATCCACTCACAGGTGGGGCTTTGGGGAGGTGACTGCATCAGGGCTGTGTGATGCTGGATCATCGTTGTGTGATGCGGATTAGTCCACCAAATGGTTTAGCATAGCTGTGGATGCAGATGATGGACTTACTGAAGTGGGAAGGCTTGTCCTGGGTATGGTGGGTGCCATCCAGGCTTAGAGCCTGGAGGAGTTAAAAAAGGGAAAGCAAAAGAAAGGCCCACTGCTTCCTACTGTCATGGCTCAGGCTGTTTCTCCTCTGTGATGCCAGCCCGTCGCGTCACCCCACCTTGCAGCCAGCTGACTATGGACTGGAACTGCTACAAGCTACAAGGCCAAATAAACTTTTCCTCTTTTAATTTGTGAAGATCCAGTATTTTATTCCAGCAAAAGAAACTAAGACACATTCCAAGCAAGATTCTTAGCATATGACAGACCTAAAGGGTATGAATGTTGCAGATGGCCCAGCTTCTGGCCAGGGCAGGGCAGCATTCTGGGCAGCTGTTCTGAGCAGGAGGACTGTGTGGACTGTTTTCTCATGCTGCCCACAGACATGGCTATGGGTCTGCTTGTAGCAGCCACAAACAACAAAGGAGAACAGTCAAGTAGATAGTAGTTGGGCTAGCCAGATACCCATAAACTTCTGAGAAGCTTTCTTTTCTTTTAAAAAAATTTTAAAGAGAAGCATTTTAGCAGAAAAAAAATACAAAATAACTTCACCCAAATTCACTAGTTCGGGGCTGGGGAGATGGCTCAGTGGAATAAGCGCTTGCCTGGCAAGCGCAAGAGCCTGAGTTCAATCCCCAGTTTTGAAAAAAAAAAAAAAAAAAATCACTAGTTCACTAAAAAAGATACTGAAAACCAGTTGATCACTTTCTTATCCAGTATAGTTTCAATCCCTATCTCAAACTTCAGTATTAAAGTTTCAGGGCCTGCTGTGCCAGCCCCACCCCTGGGGCACGTGGAGACAGCAATTGAGACTGGGCATGGTAACGCTTGCTTGTAATCCCAGCTCTTGGGAGACTGTAAACAGGCAGATCATTATGAGTCTGAACTAGTAGCAAGACCCTGAACACCCTGTAGACCCTTCCCTAAAATACAAAAAATAAAGTTTCATAAGCCAGTTCATATTTAAGATTTGCAAATTATGAAAGTTCCCTAATATATAGTTAATTTAAGTCCATAAAGATAAAACAAGCCTTCAGAGAAAAATAGACAAACCATAGGAATAAGTTGGGAAAAAAAAAAACCCTGACAAATAAAATTTTAAACTCAACTCCTTGGGCAGGCATAGTGGCGCATGCCTATAATCCTAGCATTCAAGAGGCTGAGGCAGGAAGATCACTTTGAGTTCAAAGCCAGCTTGGGTTTCACAGTGAATTCAAGGACAGCTTGTTCTATATCATAAGATCCTGTCTCTACAAAGTAATTCAACCTATCTAATAAAGAAATATAAATTGAAACCTCATTTTTCACCCATAAGACTGATAAGCAGGGGCCGGGGAGATGGCTCAGTGGAATAAGCCCTTCCCTGGCAAGCACAAGGGCCTGAGTTCAATCCCCAGTTCTGAAAAAATAAAAAAAAAAAGACTGATAAGCAACACTTGAGCTGAAACGGCATGAGAGGGCCACTCTCGAAATGGTGAGACCATCTCACCGGCTTAGCTCACCGTAAATGCCAAAAGTTTTCTTAGATGCACTTGGTGTTAGCAAATCCATTTCAATTTTGGGAGCTTATTTGATGAAAAATAGGCAAGTAAGTATCTCTGGCCCCCCTCAGAAGAAAAGTATCTATTACAACTTTATCAGCAAAAATGTCACAAAGGAGAGACTTTTGCTAATAAAACATGACGTTTATACAGAGAGCTGCCACCACTACATAGCAGTCACTAAGAGCAGCCTCTGTGCTTACCATGCACATGTATTAACTCATCCAAGCCTCCCAAAACATATGTGTTAGAGTAGCCATCAACACTTCACAGATGATAAAACTGAGATACCAGCGCTATTTTAACCCATCTCAGGCCTTAAATCTAGTGAATGCTGAGATAGCATCTATACCCCAGTGACTCGGCCCAGAACCTGTTGTCTTACACTACATTGCACAGCTTTTCAAATGGTTTGCAAGCCTCTTTCTGCAGCCATTATGACATGCAGGTTTGTATGCACTGTCACTAAAATGTTTATAATATGGAAGTATCAAAGTAGATTTTAAAACATTAACTATAATATTAAATCATACACTGGAGGGAAGATAGTGTTTCTTATAAATGGTGTAGTGAAAACTGTCCATCTGCATGCTGAAGATTGTATCTTGACCATATCTCCCACCATGCACTAAACAAATCAAAATGGATCAAAGAACTAAATGTTGAAACAGAAACACTGGGCTGGGGAGATAACTCAGCAGCTCAAGTGCCTGCCTGGCAAGCACAAGGTCCTGAGTTCAATCCCCAGTACCAAAGTAAACAAAAACAGAATTTATGGAAATTTCTCACAAAACTAAAACTAGAAATTCCATTTGACCCAGCTATTCCTTCTAGCTGTGCAAGGGGAACAGCTATTCCTCTTCCCAAAATCATTAAAGACATCCTATTACACCAATACATGCATATTCATCCTTATAGCAGCACAATTGATAGTAGCTAAATCTTATAAGTGGCTTATGTGCCCATCATCAAATGAACCAATAAAGAAAATGGAGTATGAATCTGCTATAAAGAAAACCTTGAGTCATTTTTGGAAAATGGGTGCACCTTGAGATCACAATGTTAAGTGAAATAAATCAGACACCTTGTATAAGAAACTCAAATTATAGGGGGCTGGGAAATGGCTCAGCAGAATAAGCGCTTCTCTGGCAAGCACAAGGGCCTGAGTTCAATGCCCAATTCTGAAAAAAAAAAAAAAAAGAAAGAAAGAAAAGAAAAGAAACCCAAATTATAAGGAACAAAATAAAATATAGGAAGTAGGGAGATAAATCTTAATGGGAAGGGGACCAAGAAGTGGAAGGTGAAATGGAGGAAGAGAAGGAAAGAGGACATCAGATGTGTCGTGTAACCACTGTCCACAAGGAATATAAGTACTAGGTACTGCAAACTTGTGTTAATAAATCTCAGTTATGTATACTTGCAAATAAAAATGTGTAAACAATGTTCCTGAAAAGATTATCAACACTGAGATGTGGGGAATTTTTGCTTTTCTTTATTTTCTGTAATGATCATATAATTCCCAATATAAAATTTTAAATGACTTCTGTCATTATCCACCCCTGCTTCCTCTTCTGTTCTTTTACAGATGATCCAAGGGATGCTCCCTAAAACACATTCTGCATACTAAACTCCAATTCAGAGTCTGCTTCTCAGAGAATCCAACCTATGAAGCTTGGTGCCTGAAAAGACCCAAGAAAGCGGGCTATAAATCAATACCTTCTCTTACACCAAAGCCAGGGATTTGGTTGGGAAAACTTGAGGCCAGACACGTGAAATGGGAGTCTATGTTGATTTTCTCCAATTTTTTTGCATTTTCAGATTCCTTTAAACACTTTGAGTCTAAATGAGTAATAAAGATGTCTGTTTCTTAAGATCTAAGACCAATACCTTCCTCAAAGATAATGTAGGGTCCCCTGCCTTCCATTCTTACTTGGCCTATAATGATATCTTATGACTAGATTAAATTGCAGCTTTACCCAACTGCAGATACACTGAGCCTGGAGCTGGGAGACCTGCCCTGCATGTGCAAACAAAGGACTGGATTCTGAGAAGACTCAACCAAAGAGGCTAGAACATAATATTGAATAAGGAAAAGATTATTCATTTAACAGTGTCTTAGTTACTTTTTACTCATGGCTGGGACAAATACCCAACACTCAAAATGAAGGAAGGAAATGTTTATTTAGCTCACAGTTCCTGGAGGTTTCAGTCCATACTCAGCTGGCTCCAAGGCAAAGCAGCACATAGCAGAGGGCAAACTTTCATGGTGGCGGCAATGAGCAAGAGGCACAAAGGGAAGAGGAGCAGCAGCTCAGGTAGCGAACTTCTCTTTCCTCCTTACATTGAAATGCAAATCACCTGCCTCAAGGCAGGTACAGCATCCACACCCACAGTAATCAATCACAAACTCCAGAAGCCTCTCCAAGACTGCATGAGGCTTTAGGGGGACACCTATACACAAACCATAACAAACTATGTTTCTGAGATGCAGGTTTTAACATCCTGCCAAAAGCCCAGAGAACTGGTTTACAGCTCTCCCTTGGTCACTGGGATTGGTCCCAGAATCCCTGCAATTACCAAAATCTGTAAATATTCTACTTCTTTATGTAAAATGATGTAGTATTTCCTATAGTCTATGCACATTCTCCTCTATACTTTAAATCATATCTAGATTACAGTACTTATATATCTACCCTTATTATATCATTGTTAGGGTTGATTGGTTGTGTCAACTTGATTAAGAGAGGTTTCAACTGAATTGGCTCAGCAATTCTACACCCAAGGGTGTGAAAGGCTCACCACCTGCAGGCTGCCTCAGTGATATAAAGAGGAAATGAAGAAGGGCAGATCTGTTTCTGTTTCTTTGGAGGGGCTCCACTCTTCACCTTCACCTTGGACATCATCCTCTGGTTTTTAGCACAAAATCTTCAGCTTCCAGCATAGATCCTTCAGCCTTCCATTGCTATCCCATCAGCCTCCTGATACGGACTTGAATATGACACTGCAGTGAGCTCCAGACCTTCAGCTGAAATCTTTGGTCTCCAGTGTTCAGACAGACCCTCTGCACTCATCCTCATCTGACCCATGGGTAGTCATTGTAAGCTAATATTGTAGATTCTTGCAATTTTTTTTGTATATCTTGATAGTGTTACATCTGTTTCTTTTGTAAATACTGACTGATGCAATTGTTTTATAGAATAACGACAAAAAGGGTCTATGTAGAATATCATGTCATCTGCAAATAATGATAATCTCACCTCTCTCATTCCTACCCATATTCCTTTTATTTCTCTCTCTTCTAATTGCTCCTGCTGATGTTTCCAGAACTATATTGAACAGGAGTGGTGATAGTGGACATCCTTGTCTTGCTTCTGATTTTAGAGTGAAAGTTTTCAATTTTTGTCCATTTAGTATGATGATGGCTGTTGGTTTGCCATAAGTGGTTTTTATCAGGTTGAGATAAAAGACCATCTATTCTAATTTTCTGGAGAGGTTTTTTTGTTTTTTTTTTTTTTAAATCATCAATGAATGCTGGACTTTGTCAAAAGCTTTTTCTGCATTTATTTAGATGATCATGTGATTTATGTCTTTGGCTCTGTTAATGTGGTGTGTTACATTTATTGATTTGTGTATGTTGAAACAAGCCTGTATTCCTCAGATAATCTTGATGATTTACTGCATTCTGGCTGCTAATATCTTATTCAGTATTTTTGCATCTATGTTCATTAAGGATATTGGCTTATAGTTCTCTTTTTTGATTGGATCTTTCTCTGGTTTTGGTTTCAGGATAATACGTGCCTCCAAGAATGAGTTAGGGAGTATTGCTTCCCTCTTGATTTCATTAAAGAGACAAACACAAATTTAAAAAAATCTTGAATTCTCAATTGTGAATGCCATCTGTGGGTGTAAAACTCTCAGATGCAAAGGGCCCACTGTGTGCTCATTCTTAGGTTCTTTCCTAGAAGCACTAGGAAAAGCAATGACTCTCACTCAGAGAGGGATGAAATATCAGAATTTCTGTATCATGTTCTGGAAGAGAGATTAAATACAGAGAAATGGGCATGCAGAAGCATACAATGTATGCTTTGTTAGGCCAGAATGCACACCAAATGATTATGCTGCACAGGAAAGTCATAAGGAGTGTATTGCAGAGCTATACACGGCATCCCTAAAAGTTCAGCCCTTCGTAGATCATTGATGGTGATGGGAACAGTGATCTCAGATTTAGGCTAACTAATATTAGGGAATAATTGAACCATCTCCTACCTCCACCCCCAAATAGATGCCAGATGATGGTAATTACCTGCCAGAATCATAGCAAGCAGCATGACTAGAGTTATACCCAGAGGAGCCGCCCACAAGGGTGACAGAGATAATGGGTAGAATGCAGCCTTCCTAGAACGGACAGTCCATACTCGTGCTCTTTAACTTACTGTCAGAATGAACCAAAAGTTGGTGATCACGCAGCTCAGGCAAGTGTCTTCAATAGAAAATTGTGATTCTTTGCCCACTTAGGCAATCCAGTGCAGGTTTCAAATTTGGAACTCAAAGATGGAAGAAGAAGCTGAGTTTCTAAATGGTAGACTTTGCTAAAGAAAAATCTACAAATGGTCAATAAATAACACAAAAAGCTGCTAACTGCAGATGTCATCAGCAAAATCCAAATTAAAATTAGGATGAGACACTATCTCATACCCAACAATATGCCTACTACCATAAAGACTGACACCACCTAATGTTGACCAAAATGTGCAGCATTTGATTTAGAGGTCAAAACTCATAATCAGTGGGTGATAGACCTGAAGATAGCCAGTACACACTGAGAAGCTATTGATGCCCCTCAAGACAGAGAAACACACAAAGTGTTCAGGTTAGAAATACTTGCTTCCCATTCTCTTTTAATACCCTTTAATGGGATTTTCTGATACATTTTTAAACCCTTTCATTCTATTCTGAAAATACGTGGTCTGGGCTGGGGAGATAGCTCAGCAGTCTACGTGCCTGCTTAGCAAGCACAAGGGCCAGGTTTGATCACCCGTACCACATGCCATGAGGCTGCACCCTGCTAGACATTGAAACTGGGTGCAGTGGCACATGCCTATAGTCCCAGCTCTGGGGAGGCTGAGATAGGAGGTTCAAAATGAGTCCAAGCTGCATAGTGAGACCCTATACCAAACAAATAAATGAAATATTTTTTAAAAGAGATATATTAGGTAAATGCAGGGGGGCAAGGGTTTAATCTCTGGCTCTGCATGCCATGCTGGCCCCGCCCCCAGACACGCTGAGCAGGTGAATGGAGTTCGGGCATGGTGGTACACGCCTGTAATCCCAGCACTAGGGAAGCAGAAATCAGGAGGATCACTGTGAGTCAGGGCTGTGTAGTGAGACCCTGCACACACACACACACACACACACACACACACAAAGGTATAGAAATAGAAAAATTGAGAGAATACATAAGAGTTCCCATATATCACTTACCCAGTGTGTAAATTTTTTTGTTACAGAACAAATTGCCTGAGAACAACAACTCAAAGGAGAAAAACTTGTTTTGGTTCACCCAGTTTCAGAGGCTGCAGCCCACAGTCAGTGGCTCTATCCCTCAGGGCCTGAGACCAGGCAGAAGATTATCACTGCAGAAGGGCACGTTGGGGCCAAGCTGCTCCCCTCATGGGGGCCAGGAAGCAGAGACAGTGAGAGACAGAGTCAGAGGAGGGGGTGGGGACATCATAGAGTCCCCAAGGTCATGCCCCATGGCCATTTCCTATAACCAAGCCCCACCCCCTGTAGCTCACTCATCTGGGAACTAATCACTAGATTAATTCATTACTGAACCTCATGCCCTCTTGGTCCAATTACTTTGCAAAAGCCCATTATCTGGCCTTCAGGGGACATTTTAGATGTAAACTGGAATACGCAGTTCACCTTATTGCAGCATTTTACATTAGTATGATACAGTTGATATATTTAAACCATTATCAATATATTATCAATAACTAAATTCTATGTTTCATTATGACCTCCTTGGTTTCCCTCTAATGTCCTTTTTCTGTTCTAGGATACCACATTATATTAAATTCTCAAATCTACTTAGTTTCCTCTTGATTACAGTTTCTTAGATTACCTTTGTTTTTGCTTGATTGTTATATGGCTGTGAGACAATAATTTGCATTCATTTGGGGGAATTTGTATATATATATATATATATATATATATATATATATTATCTTGATCATTTCTGATCCCTTCTACTCCTTGTTTTGATGACCTTTACAACATTGAGATGCACTGACTAGCTGTGTCATAAGATGCCTCTACAGGAAAATGTGTCTGATGATTTTTTCATGGTAAGACCAGAGTATGGGGCTCCCTGGGATTTTATTTTTGATGCTATTCTAGATTACTTGGAGGATAAACTTTAAAAATAGTCCCAATACTGACTGAAGAAAGTTCTTTCTGTTCACTGGAAAACCTCAGTTTCTGCATTAGTGGGTGAGCTAAGGCTCAAATTCTAGGTCCGAGATAACACAAAAATACCTTAGAATGTTTACTTTTAAAGAAACCTGCTCTTTATACATTCCAGAGCCTGTCAAGTAACTACATTTGCTCTTATTTAATTAACAGTTATTTGAGAAGAGCTGCTTCCCCTAGTTCCATGGGCACCTAAGTCGTTTTTCAGCTCAATAGAGATTTTTTTTCTAACTACTTTATAGTAATAGCATTTTACTAAAATACTAAGGAGCAATTTGTTTTTTTATGAAGGTAATTGGCATTAAAACATTACTTGTGATTGAGATTTTGTTTTGGGTTTTATTTTTCTTGCAAGGAGAAAGTGGAGGCACATGATTGAGAAGGCAAATTAGTGCACGCTTAATTGACTAACAATAGAAAAGCTGGCATCTGGGCTTCGTGATATACATTTGTGGCAATTTTGTTATAAATACATCAAGCTGAGCAAATGCAAAGCAAATTTAGAGAAAAACAAAGGTAGTTTACTATCTGAAAAATATCAGAGGTTTCTTCTTTTGAAAATATCTGAGCTTTCTTTACATATATGGTTTGTCAGTTTGTGCCTATTTTTTGTTATTCAACATAATATTTGAAATTAACCAGCAACTTATGCCATCTCAAGAGCAATTATACCCCCTGGCCTCTGTGCCTGGAGGGCTGCCTGCAGCATTGTACTGGTTCCAGGTAACCTCTGTAGCAGGGACTGACAATCTAGGGCATCTCTAGAAGGGTTTGAGAATCTACTTTGATGAGAAAGAAGAGGGAAGGAAAGTGGGGACATGAAACAGTTGTACAGTGTTAGAAGGGCTGTCATCTGAAAGGGGAAATAGATTTTCTGAGTGTAGCTCCAGAATTAGAACCCGTGGGTGGAAATTACTGGGAGACAGTTTTCAGCTCTATATAAAGAGGAACATCTTTTAACAATGGGTCAATAGGGTACCTTGGATGGTAGTTGACTTTTTCATTACAGGGATTAGTCAAGAGGGGTGCTGACAAAGGAAACCCTCACTTAAGTAGGAGAGAACTTCTTACTGGTGGCTTTCAATTTAGACAAATCCAGGCTTTACCTTCACATTGTGTTAGTTGGCCAATGTTGGTATTAATTGCCTGTATTCCACATTAATAAAAAGGTCATAATATTTTCACTCCAAATAACTAAGCCCGAAAACTTCTTAATGTTTTCAGGGTTTAGTTATTTGGAGTGAAAATATAGACTCAGGCTGGATTTTGAGTTCTTAATTGAAAAGCTTTCTCTACAACAAAGTCTTTTCTCTGTCTTATCCCCAAAGTCACTGCTGGACATCACTGGAGGGGTGAGGTCTTCATTCCTAATCAACATGAGCACACAGGTCCTTCGTAGGTCCACCTGGCCGTTAGAACTAAAATTAATGTTCTGCAAATATTTTGCAAGTTGACTTCAGTGAGGCAGATAAGTATAAAGAGGAAGCCATGAGAAGAGAGGAAATGTTTATGAGAAGGTGTTCTGCAGGTAGCTGAAAGGTTTTCTTAATCTGTCAATAACATCTTTTACCCACCCTTCCTCTCATGTCTCAGCCCAGTGCACCGAGCCTAGATCCCATCGCCTGCCTTTACTATGAGTTTGGGCTTCTCCCAAAGCAGTTGTACTCAGAAGAAAAAGTAGAGAAAATGAGTTGGTAACCATCCCACAGATCCACTGTTGACTTCTCACCAGCTTTCCTAAGTCCCACCATTAACAAGCATCTTCACTGTCCCCAGAGTTAAGTTTATCCTTTGCATTTTCAAGCTTTTTTTTTTTTAGCTTCAGTGCATCAGAAAAGTCTTTCAAACTTTTATGTCATGTCCAGATTTTCTCTTCCTTTTTTCAAAACCACTGTCTCTGAGAAGTCTGGCAGTGAATCTCACTCCCCTGCTTCAGTCTCTGATGCTATCTCTCCCACCTTGCAAACAGCTAGGAGATACCAAGCGACCTCATTTCTGTACTGACCTATACACAAAATCACAAAATAAAGTTATTTCAAGGGATCTGTGGTAATGTTTTGTAATACCTGAAGTTAAAAAAAAAATGTCCTTTATTTTGTAAACCTAAAATGTTTGATCTTTAGGCTGACACCAGAAAGGCCTCCAGCAATGAAGGCCCAAGCTTCCCACAGAGAGAAAACACTGCCAGTGGTTTGTTTCAAGGACATGGGTCAAGGCTGGCTCTCCCAGCCAAGGGAGAGCTGGTCAGTCTCTCCTACCCACAAGATCTGCATGAGGCTCTGTCCAAGCCACACCCCTTCAGGAGAATTAATAAGCAGCACAAAGGTAAATAAATATATAAATGAGCACGCACTAGAGCTAAAGCAGCCTTGACTGTCTAAAGCTAAGTCGTCTTTCAGAGACAATCTAGCCAGCCGTTCATCCGGAGCAAGGAAGTGGCATTCACCCAATGTGTCATGATTAATAAAGGACAGGAACCCACATTTCTTAATTTATGATTCACTTACCTCATACAAGGCACTAAACATGGTTGAAGAAAGGTGTTTTGTTTTATTTGTTTGCTTATCTTTTTGAGACAGGGTCTCATTATGTAGTCCAGGCTGACCTTGAATTCTTTATGTGATCCAGGCTGGCCTCAAACCTGTGGCAATCCTCCTGCCTCAAGAAATGTGAGTGTATCTGTGGAAAACTAACAGAACACACAAAAACTGGGCACTGACTCAACTGATTGCCTGTCTAATTACGGCTCTCTCTCTCTCTCTCTCTCTCTCTCTCTCTCTCTGTCTCTCTCTCTGTTTTTTCATCTATGAAATGGAGTAATAATACTGACCTTACACCTCTTTGTGAAGATTGGGAAGGACATGATGTAAGTAGATGCCCCGCTGCTTATGGTACTACAGAAGTTATTTCCTTCCCTATTTTTGTAATTCAGCCAACCTCCGGCAGTCCTTTCAGTGTTAATGACTCCCCAGAGCACACCAAAAATTGTCTCACACATCTGAAATAGCATGCCTAGCCAACTCCACACGCAACATTTAAAGTTTACTCTTGAAAGTCAACGTTTTTAAGCAATCTTTCTAGATTTTCTGGACTAGAGTCAAAATTAGAGAAATGTTTTTAAAGTTTTTAAATTCTCAGCTGAAGTTTGAAACATGTAAGGCTTGTTTTTCATCTTTGAAGTATGTGTCACCGCTTAAACCTGATTTTTATATGGTATTGAATACATGGGCACAGACATGAAAAAACTCCCTATTGAATAACACTTGTTGGAAGGTTCTCCTTCCTCGAGCTGCCCATTTCCAAATATACTCATAGAGCATAAAGACCAAACCAGCATTGGGAAGAGGAGAGGAAAAGGAGGGAGGGGAGGGGTGGGCTTCTTGGGTAGGAGTGGGCAACAGTGGCAGATGCAAGATCTCTCCTTGCCCTATTTTGGGTTGGGTCTGGGCTTCGGGATATTCTCACTGGTTCCCTGACTGGGTGGTGACTCAGAGAGGCAGGAGGCATGGAGGAGGTAAGGCCACTAGCTAATGACTTAATATGCCACCACGCAAGACCAAGTAGGTGGGCCTGCTGTTCCCACACCCCCGTCCCCAGCAAGCGCACAACACATACACCCCTAGATGTTGCCTGTCCTCTCAGGACTTCCCCTTCCAAGCTGCCTTTATGTTCTTTGTAAGCTGATTTTACTTCTAAAAAACATGTTGTGGGGGAGGAAACACCCAGAGGAATCTGCCCCTGTTCTGTTTCACCACCCCTCCCACTCCAATGGTTCTGGTTTTGAGAGTGTACATCCTGGGCTCTCACATGTTTGTGTTCTGTCTTGGTAGGCTACTGTACTGCACAGCCCTTTTGTCCTTGTTCTGCAGAAATGCCCTGCAGTCTGCTCAGGGAGACTCCTGCAATGAGTGTCATTTCGGGTTATTTGCTTTATTTTGGCATCCCACACACATAATTGCTATTTAATCTTGACTCTAAGAAGCACATGTTGTTATCCTGGGTTCAAGGAGGGAAAACAGCCTTTAGGGAGACTATTATCTCAGCACAGAAACAGGGTTCTAACCATGTTTGTCTCCATAATATATAATTTATTCTATAATAATTTCTCTCTGGTTTCTCAATTAAAAGGAATCCCCCCCTCCCTCAGGAAAATAAACTTATTATGCATTTGTTTTCAATGCAATACAGTGACTTTTTTTAAACCTAATTCAATATCGATGATTACCTCTCTTACTCATGTAACCTTAATTTTCTTGTTGTTATTAGGGTTTCGCATAGTCCATGTCTCTCAGAGAAGCTGATCACACCCTCAGATCCAGGATGGAACAGGCTAGTGTGCAAATTATCCCATTCCTATTGGCCGTGATTGGTTTAGATATATGCATGTGAATTAATTCTAGCCAATATGACTAGAAAAGAGATTTGACATGGCACTGTGAAAATTTTCTTTCTTGCTTTTAAGAAAATACTATAAATAGCAAATCTCTCAACCACTGAATATGAACAAGGAAGCAAGCAGTTGCCATGACCGGGCAGCAATCAAATCACAAGAAGATGAGTAAGGCTTAGGGTGAAGCCAATTCTGGCAACAAAGCCATCTTGCCAAAGAAGGGAAATAAGAATACTATGATACCATTTAATGGCATCAGTATGGCTTTGGATCAACCACCCAGAAGGGAATACCCCACCTTTAGATCAATCATTTCTAAAGGTAATATCTCAAAGTTCCTGTGTTATAAGCAAATAAATCCCATGGATATTAACGGGGTTTGATTATGGTTATTTTTTCATAGATGAAGGATTTTTTTTTTTTTTTTTTTGTCTTTTGAGCAGCTCAGGCTGGCCTTGAACTCACTTTGTAGCCCAGGCTGGTCTTGAACTCATAACGATCCTTCTGCCTCAGCCCAGCTCAGGAATTTTTGATTGGTCCTAGGATTCACCATCTTTCCTGCATCTACACAACCACGGTATTCATCACTTACATTTTGGGTGATGGCCTAGAAGTACCACACTATGCCTCAATCATTACACAAAGTGCAAGCTTTGCAAGTCGTGAGTTCAGGGCAGAGCATTAAAGATGGTCACATATTGTTTGTCATTGGAAAAACTATTGAGGAGGTCGTGTCAATTTCCCCTTCTCTTGAGATTGGACTGACTATATGACCTATTTTGAGTAATAAAATAGCGTGACATTGGATAATTTTGGGGGCTTGAGCCTTAAAAGGTGGTCAAGTCCCGTATTTCTATATGTAATTTGTCATCCAGGTGTCATGTAAGATAGCCATCTACTGTAACACTATCATACTGTGAAGAAGCTCAAGCTAGCTATGAGAGTAAGGGAGGGAGAGAGGGAGAGAGGGGGAGAGAGAGACAGAGAGAGAGAGAGAGAGAGAGAGAGAGAGAGAGAGAGACCTATGGAATAGCTCTGAGGTGCCACAAATGTCATGAAACCTGAACTACTAAGTGAAACTTCCTTTTTTTTTTTTAACATAGAATAATAAACACCTTTATTACATGAGTTAAACCAGGAGGGAAGGAGTATCTGCCTTTCCAGGCCTTGATTTTCTTCAGATAGAGCTCCAGCTCTTTGCCCTCTAGCACACAGCCATCTGCTCGGCTACACTGGCCTGGTCTTGATGCAATGCAGGCAAGAAGCTTGCCCAGCTGGAACTGCTCTTCCAGAAGACTGCTGATCTTGGCGTTCTTTTTCCTTTCATCATACTTCTTTTCAATTTTCTTTGATCTTTTTTTGTTTAAAATCTCCTCCTCCTCAGGAGTCAGCTTGGCCCCCTTTTTTCGGCCCAGGGGCAGTGCATAGTGGGATTCATACCACTGTCAGTACGGCATGCTGTCAATGAGCACAATGCAGTTCTTCACCAAGGTCTTGGTGCGGACCAGCTCATTATTGGATGCATTGTAAACAACATCAATGATCCTTGTTTTTCCAGTACAGCACTCAGAGCCCCAGGAGAAGTTTCCCACATCTAGCCGCAGGGCTCGGTACTTCTTGCTGCCTCCTCAAACTCGGACTGTGTGTATGTGGTGGGTGCCAATCTTAGTGTTGGCAGCAGGGCGCCCCAACTCATACTTCCGCTTCTTGTGATAGGGCTTTCTTTTGTCCCCAGTCTTGCAGCGCTTGTGCCAGTTGTCCCGAGAGATGCCCATTGCTCGGCGCCGGCTGGAAAGAGCGAAAACTTGTTTCTTTCTTTTCTTTTAATTTTAGGGAAGGATCTACAGGGTGTTCAAGGTCTTACCACTAGATCGGACTAGTAGAGATTCTCCTGTTTACAGCCTCCCAAGAGCTGGGATTACAGGTACCTGCCACCACACCCAGTCTCAATCACCATCTCAGTGTGCCCTGGGGCAGGGCAGGCATGGCGGGCCCAGGGATCGAACCCCTGGCCTCTGCACCTGTTTACAGGCACTTTAATCCACTGAGCTATTTGGCAGGCCCACAAACTTTGTTTCAAAAAGACAAAACAAAACAAAACCTCGAACGTATTTGAGTGAACCCCAGCAGAAGCCAGACAGAGCTAATGAACCACCCAGAGCAGGCTTATCCAAATTCAAATCTCACAAATAAAATGATTGGTAGAGCTACTAAATTTTGAAGCAGTTTGGTACATAACAATTGGTAACTGAAGCTGGAGGAAGACACAGAAACTACAAAAGACTCAGTAAGGAACAAAATGCTTTCCCCTGAATGGTTGTCTAAATGCAGATTCTCCATGCGCATCCATCCACTGACCCTGGTTTTAGTTTAAAATGTGTAACCTTATAATATGAAGCACATACACAATGTGTGAATTGCGTAAGGATGATGCTTCTCCACCCCACTCCTCCCATTTGCTCCTGGATTAGCCGGATCTCAAGTCCTCATCAGTGTTTACAAAAGACAATGGAAAGCGTATGTGGGAGTAGCCTATGTCCAAGCAGAGTCCATTCCCCTGGCTTCATGAGCAGTCAGCCTCCACACACATCCCTCACATGCCAATGTCTCACTAAGGCTTAATCTCCCTGTGCTTGGCTTGGCAGGGCTGCAGCATTTGTTCAAATAGTTACCCCCATAAAAAAAATCAGCAGAATTGGAATTAGCCACTAATTTCCTTTAAGTTGAGCTGATTTTTTTAAGCTAAATTTATCTTAACTAGAGATTTATGACAGGAAAGGAATAGTTCTAATTAAATGAGTATTAGCCCCAAACAGTATGAATAATGACACCCTGGAAGTGTCCCAGTCCCCTAATAGCTAATTAACAGCTCATAACTGGACTCCCTGTATGTCCCCAGGCAAGTGTGAAAGGAGCCCTTGACTGATTAATGAGATGGGCTCAAACCAGATTAAAAATAAAAATTGGCTTTCTAGAGTCCAGACCTGCAAATCCATACCACATGACAAGAAGAGATTATTTTTAAGGCGTCCTGAGTCCTCACGGGGCAAGCAGGGAGTATACAGCTGCAGACACTGATCTCTTATAGCAGCACACACGCACACACAAGAACAACAACAAAAACAACCACATACTCCTTTCACAGTAATGTTGACAGAGGACCTCATAGTCCACACTGAGGAAAGTGGCCTCCTTTTTTCATGAGGATTATGGAGTCTGAGATGGAAAACCTAGTGGCTCTTGTATAGAAGAGCTCTTCCCTTGTTGTGTTTGAATTTCAGACAAATTATTAAAGCAGATAGCTAGTAAATCAGATATCAATAAATACTAATTTCCATCTCTGTGATTCCAAGTGGAGATGTGCTGGAAGTCCTTCTCTCCCTTGACCAGAGGCTGAAGGAGGCTCGTGACAATGAGGGGAGACTGTAGCCCATTTTCCTGAGGCCACTGTAAGCCTATGCCAAATCACCTCCCATACATGCTTTCTTTGACACAAAACTGAAAAGTTTTATAATAGGAAATTCTGGACTCTGACATCGCTGCATACGTCCAGAGGCCCCTTCTGCTAGAGATAGCAAGATCTCTTTTATCTAGCTCACAGTTAAGGTCTCACTAAGCTCCAGACAGACCCCTGCTTTTGTCCTCTGCCCTCTGTCCCACTCCAGAAAATGTTAAAATCTTACATAGAGCCAGCAAATATTTGTCCAGCAAAATGGCATTCAGCACACTGGATTTGCTTTCAACCATGGTGGGGAAGCAGTACCTATCACAACAAAACAAGTACCTATCACAACAAAAAGTAAGTCCTTCCTCTGAGTGGCCAGCCCACTCCTACATCCCTCTGAACTGAGGCATTGTTGAGGGAGTGGTCATCAGGTGCTGACCCAATGGGATCATCAAAGAGCAATAGGGGGATCTTCCTGCTTTGCCCAAAAACAGCAAATTAAAAGATGAGTAAAGGGAGAAAAGAACCTCCTATCTGAATCTATAAGTAAAACATGGTCTTGTCATAATCAGAAAATGGGATATTTTCTGTTGACCAAATAGATTTCTACTATTTAAAACAGGATTACACTGAATTAAATTGGATAACTGATGGTTTTAAAAAGATACTTGAAGCTCTGTGTTTTCAGTGCATCTTGACAAACCTTAGCAAAAAGCAAGGAAGCGCTAAGAGATAAGAGATAAGAGATAAGAGAGCCAGTGGTACCAGCCTAATAGTGCCATGTCCACCCTGCAAACCAGTAGATTCCCGACCTCCCAGTCTCTTCATTTGCCTCCTTCTGACTGGTCAAGGCTAGAACTCCAGGAAGGCTTCACAAGCAGCTGTTTCCTCTCCCCCAAGAATATCCCTTTTTGTTGGTGTCCCCTCTACTAGATGAAGAAAACAGAAACCCAAGCACCATCAGGCTGGCTGCATGACACAAGAGCAAAATACACATTTTAAAACTAAATAGAAAACACTTGGTTTTCATCAGATCCTTGCAAAGCTTGGTGCTAACCTACTACCTGGCTTACTGCCAGGAAAGGTCTTAGCTCTCAGGGGGTGATGTAGGTATCAGCTAATTAACACTCCCTCAGGTGAACAGAAGTGCTCTCCCAAGCTGGGAAGCAGCTCATTTTCTTGTGACTTAAGGCTGACACTTCAAATTGTCAACAGTAATGAGAATGAGTCTCTTTAGTTATTTTAAACAGCAGGATGTACTGAGCAGACTTAGGTACAGAATTCTGTGTACAAAGCTTCAATAGGCAAATAAAGAAACACCAGTCCAGGGAGAAGTTAGCACCAGCATAGGTTATGCTATAAAACATACAAGTAAACCACATAAGAATTAATACTATATTAGTGTTGTGTGGTGTATGAGTGACGAAAAGGGTGGCCATCTTTTAGACAACAACTTCAGTGATAGCGACATTTTAGAATAGTGGATGTGAGGGAAGGATGAGCACAGATGAACAGCAGAGGCAGGGGGACAAGAACGAATAGGGCCTGGCAAGGACTAGCCAGAAGACATGGGCAGTGGAAGGCCATTTGAGGAGGCCTGTGGTTTCACAGAGCAAGAAAGAAATCCAATTATTGTATTTGAACTTACAAAAGCAATGAAGAATGAAAATCAATAACATTATTATCGAAAATTGGAAAAGGCATGAAGTACAGGAAGATGGTGAGAATGATCTAAATCCTCACCTTTTGATGGCAAGAAGACAGCATGAAAGGGAAGAAATTAAGATACAAAGCCATCGGCACATTATTTCGTTTTAGAGGTCACCAGCAGAAAGTTAGTTATAAACCATTAGAAGTAGAGAAGAAAAGGGAGGACTCACATACAAATTGTTCTTTTTTTTTTTAATTTTCCTGTACTGAGTGATATTTTATCCATACATATGAATGCTTGAAATGATTTCTAAGGGACAGTGGCAATTTCTGACTTCCCAAGTGTCTTTTAAAAAACTGCTGAGTGTTTTACTAATTTTTTGGTGGATAGGAAAAAACTTGTGCTTTCAGAATCCAGTAATTAATGAAAAAAAGAGTGTTTGGGAGTTCTTACTGAACAAGTTCCCTATATAGGGTGCCCCATAATGGATAGCATATTTTGATTCCTTTCTTCTTTTTTTATTCCTTTATTATTCTTCTGTCATGTTTAAGGGCCATGGATTGCAGCCAGATAGTAGAGTTGTGCACTTTCAGTTAAAGAAAAGTTAGCAGATTTTCTAACGGATTTGGTAAGGTTACCATTATAAAAGCTTTCACTTCAATTTTTAAAACATTAAATCCAAAGAGATCAGAATTTTTAATTTTTCTGAAGTCCACAAAATGTTTATCAGATCTGTGGTTTCTATTCATTTTCTCATCTTCCTACTGCCCTATATTCCTCGATGATAGAAGTCTATGATTTAAGAGTTTAGGGGTCATCTACGCTAGTGTCATTGTAAAGACAGCGATTGGGACTCCAGACTCTATGATTTCCTTGAGGTTGTGAACCAATTAGTAACCTTGTCCTCTTTCAGAGACTTCTGATGCCTACAATTCTCCTCTGCTGACTTCTCCCAACCCCTGTGAAATCCTAGGTAGAAAGATCTTACAGTAACAGTTAAAAAGTACCTTTATCACAATAAAAAGGTGAGTCATATGCTAAATTTCTCTCCCACCCCTCACTTATTCTGCACCTTTTCTTAAAGCTCATCTTTATTCTCTGAGGAAAAAACAGCTTTGATTCAGTCAATGTGGGAAGGGGGAGGTAAAAAGGGAGCTCTCAGAGGATAATGACAATAAGAACAAAAGCTTACCCAAATTATGCAATGCATTATAATTATACCATGCAATTGCTCTTCAGCTAGGGTGCCAATGGCATTTAAATTTTTAAATTGTTCTGTTCTTGCTGAGAATTCACGAACAATAACTGAGATGTTCATGTGTGTGCATACATATTTAGGCAAATCATGATGCTATAAGTATTTATCCAGAATTCTGTCACCCCCTCTCCACAATTTTAAAAGAAGAAAAAAAATTAGATGGGTAGACAAACACACAGATGGATAGATAGACAGATATTGCCTTTATGCTAGTATACTTGACAAAAAAGACTACAGTTCTAAGTTCAATCATGTGAAGATGTAGAGGGCTGTCTGCAGCTGTTTGGTTTGCATGGATTCACCTTGCTAAGGTAGCTTACCATGAGGAACAAGCTGTTGAATGTGTTGTGAAATGGAATGAAAAAAGATGTTGGAGACAAAGAGAAGGTGCAAAGCACTGTGTTATCCAAGTTGCTGTTTGCCTGAGCCCAGTGCTATGCTGGGGTGTTTGGGAAGTATAGGAAAGCAAAGACATTTGTTTATATTGGAGGAAGCTCTAGCTCCTGCTTCAAGCCATACCTAGACAAAGAGAGTGATAATTTACAAAGATGTTACATGTAAGTTCTCACTTTAATATCTCTTACTTTTTTCTTTCTTGCCTTAAATTTTGACTGATGAACTCCTTTTGTTGTTGCTGTTAGTTTTCTTATACATAAGTGGCTCCCAGCCTGGCCTCACATTAGAACCAACCAAAGATCTTAAAAAGAAGTAACACCCAATCTGAAGGTCATTCACGTGAGAGTCTCTAAATCTGGGCACTTATGTTTAGAAAAGCTGCTTAACTGCTTCTATCCTGCACTCATAGTGAGAAATGGTGCTGTATAAATAAACAAGACTATTTGTAGAAACTTAAATAAAAATCCGTTCTCACTAATTCAGTCAACAGTTCTGTGCAGAGGCTTCACACAGGATGGAAAGCCAATGGCACCTATTACAAGACCTGTAGATGTCAGTAGATTACTTAAGAAGCACAAAGAAAATTCCAGAATTTAATGACTTAGGCCCATGAGCATTTTCTGAAGCTGACAGTGCACTCCAGTTTGTCTACTGCAAGTGCCACCTTTCTTCACCATCGTGTGGCTTTGTAAGAGATTCTTCCCAAAACTTGACTCAGAGGTTATTGAAGGAAAAAAAAAAACCCTCAGTTTCTTCTGTACTTTCACAACACCCCAAATCTGTGGGGATTTCTCCCTTCCTACAAATAAGGAATTTTACAATGGAAACTACTTGAAGATAGCATCAGATCCTGTAAGTTAGGTTGCTTTTCTGATATCACCTGCAAGCCAGGACTCTGAGACTGTTGACCAACCAACTATAGTTAGCTTAAGCCAAGGGTAGGAAATCAGGTGGCTGTTTGATTCCCATGACCTAACTCTAGCAAGTTAACTAAGGTGACAAAAGGTGTAAATCCCTGACTCACAGAACTTAGGGAAACACTTAACTTCAGCTTACCAGCTTAACATATAGAATGGTTTAAAGAACGCATATAAACAGGCAGATAAAAAAGCAACAACAACAAAAAAAAAAAAACAAAAAAAACAAAAACATAAGATGAGGTTGGAAGGGTCCTGAATGCAGGAATTTCATTCCTGGAAATTGGCATGCACCACCTCTCTTCCTGGAGAGAAATTTAAGTGCTACCTATTCTAAGAGCAGTAGAGCAAAGGAATGGAAAGCATTTTGAGAAGAGAAGTAATTTGTTACAATAGTGTTATATTTTTCAAAACAAGCATACAAAGCAGGGGGAATTTTTATCTCCATGTACAGACCAGTGAAATGTCTGGTTCACATTTCACACATGATGAGCAGAACCAGGATAATACCAACTCATTGTCACCACAAGGAAGTGCCTTCAACTGCTGTTGTGATATAAATTTTAAAAATTTTGAAATAAACTAAAACTTAATTAGTTAATTAAATAATTAAAATTTTTAAAACTTGTAGTTTAGCACCATATCAAGACAAAATAAGATCATGCAGCCGACCATGTATCTCATCTGTTAGACTCATTCAGCCTTGACTGAATACACCAAAGATAACCTGACCCAGCTCAGTGTGACTGTACCCAGCTGCACAGTCTATACTTTCTAGTCCATACTTTATTTGCTAACTTGTTTCAAGGTCTTTCTCCTCAGCAGCAAAGAATAACTGATGCTACCCAATCATAATTCACCACACTTTTCAGCTCTGTATCTCCCACTTGTAAAGCCTGTATAAACTAAGCCCAAACCTGGTTCTGGGCTGAAGCTTTGGGGGTGATCCCCCATCAGCTCACCAGCATAATAAAGTTGGTAGCCCTCCAACTCTTTGGCAAAGAGTATTTTCCACTTGGTTCGGTAGTGGGTTTGTAACATTCTTGGTTCCTGAACTGGAAAAATGCTGTGCTGACTGCTTGGTTCACCAATAGAGACCTGCTGGCTGGGGTGGGGACTCACCCTCAGATCTGCAAATAAGGAGGTTCATCCTCTGGTCCTTGGAGTTTCCTCATATATACAGGAACAGGAGCCCCTGCACAACAGCAGAGACCTCAGTGGACCAATAGGAGATGGAATGCTGTGGGTTCTGGCCCTTGGGCAAGGTAGGACCATTCCAGGACATCCCTCAGTCAGTTTGTCAGTTACCATCCCTGCGTGGATGAAGAAAGACCTGATTACTCCTTACTAGTGTCAGAGCAGTCAGTTTCGGTTTCAGTTAGACTTTGCCCCAGGGCCTGGGGGTGGGATGTTTTAGCTTCTGTGTGCCTGTGTGAACTGATTGTTTTGGGTGGTGTAAGCAATAGATGTTCTGTCTGTGCTTTATGGTGAAAGACCTTCATGAGGTCTCAGAGCTATGGAGCTTGAGTGGTCCCTAATTTGTGGTTCCTAGGACACATCT
Source organism: Octodon degus (assembly GCF_000260255.1). Lineage (NCBI taxonomy): Eukaryota > Metazoa > Chordata > Mammalia > Rodentia > Octodontidae > Octodon > Octodon degus. The sequence continues at coordinate 31,200,697 of NW_004524578.1, forward strand.
GACTGGGAATTCCTGGCATGTTCTCTTTGGAGGCTTGAAAGGCATAAGAAAGGACTAAGTAACATTTCTCCTAAGCCTGGATGGTCCCAATGTTGCCAGAGGCAAACAGCCAGATGAATGGCTGCTTGGTCCCTTTCTCTCTCTGAGAGGTGCACTCATCTTTTTTCTGTTGTACCACTACTCAAGGATATAGCACATACATACCATAGATAGCCAGTATGGGTGCATGTCAGAGTAAGTCTACTAACCTGGACTGCATGCTGAGAAATTTCAGAAAAGGGTTCTTAGATAATTATGGAGTGAAGATAAAACCCCAATAACTCTGTAGTCTTTGTCAGGTCAATTAGCTACACCTGTGTCCTATCTGGATGCCAGAGGGAACCCTAAACGTGAAAGTCATTCACCAAGTTTAAGACAAAGTAACATAGTCCCAGTTGAATGGTCAGCCTGATCAATACCTGTACTCAATTCCTAGCTTGCACTACGTCAAGACTGCCACCTCAGAATGATCAAAGCTAGTTTGCCTACCATAAAGTTTCAGTTAAGAAGACCCTAAGAAAAAGAAAACCCGTCCTGTCCTGCCCACTGACCCCAAAGTCAACCTTCCTTTACCATATGTTGTAAAACGAGCAGCATCTTCAGACAATCTTCCACTTCAGTCAATCCAGGTGCAAGAAGCCAGCCACAACCAGATTTTTCTCTGAACTGTACTGCTTTAGCCTTACCACCACCATTAGCACCACCTCTTGACCTCTGGATTTCAGTCCAGCCAGCCATTACCTTTATTCATCCTGTCTTCAGATGCCCTTCTAAGGTTATCCAGGGAGTTCACAGGGACCAAATCAACAATCTGCTGTGTAGAATCAGCCTTTCTCTTCCACTGACCTTCTCATCTGGAAGAACCACACCTCATCATATTCTATAAAACCTCAAGCTCTTACCAACCTCCTCAACTGAATCTTCCAGACTTATCTCCCTACTTAGGATGACTACCAGCAATTGCTCTTGACCCTCTTCAACACTGAAGAATGACTAAAAGTTTAGAGAGGCCTTGAACCTGGGTTTAAGGTCAGGCCCCAGGCACAGTTGTTGATCCTCTGGATTGAAACTCAGCTTCTGTTGACCAGGCCAAATTGGGACTTTGACACTCCAGAGTACAGTGGGGCTCTGGAATGATACCATTTGGCTCTCCTGGCAGGACTTCAAGAGGGAAGTAAAAAAGCAATAAATACGTCAAAGATATCAGAAGTGATTCAGGAGATCACCAGAAGTCCATCCAAATTCTATGAGAGATTATGCAAAGCCTACAGCACTTATTCCCCATATAACCCAGAGGCCCCAGAGAGCAAACACATGGTAAATTCGGTCTTCATAACTTAGTCTTCTCTGGACATCTGGAGAAAAGTTCAGAAAGTTGGTGAATTTTCAGACATGAACGCCAACAAACTCCTGAAGATAATTCAAAGAGTTTTTTGTAAATCAAGATAAGGAGGAGAAACAGGAGAGAGATTGAGTGGCAGATTGGAGTGATCAACAACAGGGCACTCTCTTGGCTGCTGTGATGGGGAAACCCTTACCTGAAAATCCCCATCATCTGAAACTGTCAAGAAAAAAAAAAACAGAAAAAGAGAATAAAACTTCTTTCCAACTTAAACCCTGTGGCTGTCTCTATCCATTCATTGATAGTCAATTTGCCTACTGTAAGCAATTTGAACACTGGAAGTCAAATATACCCTCCTCCTATAAGACCATCCTGAGGTTCATTTATGCAGGCTCCCCCAAACAAAACTTCTCCTTTTGCTTTTTGAAGAAGGAGAAGCTTAGGACAGACTGAGCTCTATTTCACTAGGCCCCTAGGAGCTTAGGGTCATGACCAAATTAGGGGAAAACCCATGACTTTCACGGTAAACACTGGCATCCAACATTCTGTTGTTACTCAACCCCACACACCCCTGACTTCTTTCTAGTTCCCAAACATACCCTGCTGGCTAACTTCTTTTAAGGACTTTCTGCTCAGCAGCAAAGAATAGCTGATGCTACTCAATAAAAATCCACCACACTTTTCAGCTTTTGTGTCACCCACTTGCAAAATCTATACAAGCTAAGCCCAAAGCTGGCTCTTGGGTGACCCCCCCCCCACACACTCCATCAGCCTACCAGCATACTAAAGCTGGTTGCTTTTCACCTCCTTGGTACAGAACATTTGCTATTCGGTTTGGTACTGGGTCCTGTAATACTATCAGTCATTATCTACATTTTCCCTGTGTATAAGAAAAAATAAGTGCTTCTATCCCTCAGCAGACCAGCCTTGAAAGCTCTTAGATAAGAGTTACTGCTGCAACTCCAGCCCAGGAACACTTTGTGATAACAAGTTGAACAGAGAGTGCTATATCTGAATTTCTATCAGGGAAGGGGTATTAAGTCAAATATAACTTCCCAAAATTTAGGTTTTGTTTTACCTCCTGTAAGCTCATCAGGTGAGATATTCAGTACTGCAGGAGAAGCTGGGGTAGAGGAGAAAGGGAGGGGGTCTCAACAGTACAAGATGAGAGCACTCTAGTCTCAAATTATGAAGTAAGAATTTTACAGGAATTTTAGGGAGAAGTACCTCTCTTGAAAAGAGATGCAAACTGGAAATTTCAAAGAAAAACAATGGATATTGGTGTAAAGATTTAATTCTACTCATGTAGGTTGTTTCTGGACCACATGTAGAAATGCCAGCCTTCCAAACACTGAACCGTACTTTCCTCCAGACTCAAACTTTTTGAAAGCGATAACATAAATGAAGAAGCAAAGAGCTAATGAGTGCTACCAACTGTCACAAAAACAAACCTCATGGTTTCTGAAATTTTAAGGGACTTCTTAACAAATTTGAGAACATAAAGAGACGAACAACAATCCAAGCTAATTAATAATCAAGTAGTTTGGGACATAGGATCAAGTTCTCAAGAAGGGGTTGCCTGTACTACACATAGACAGGTGACACTAGGACCTTCACCTAGATTGTTTATCACACATACATGTGTCTTGAGAGAAGGGTGTTTTCACAAGGAAGAAGAATTGATAGTGGCTGTTTTACTTTCCAATAATTGTGACAAACTGACTAATTTATCTGCTCTTGAATGGATTTGTTTTTATTAAAACAGGTTAATGTAGCTCCCATCAAATGAACAAATGTCATGAAAATACTTTGTAAATTACCCATGGATTAAAAATAACTACTAACTTAAATATAAATTAATAAGAGGAAAGTGGCAGAGCTGACATTTCTACCTCAGCTAATACAAGCTCTTCTTTGGCTGCAATGTGAGATAAACACAAGATAATATGTTTACAATCTAGCAGGGTATCAATACATTTTTGGAATTGTTAAAAAGAGATAAATCCTTTGAAATGTACTAGCATTAAAAATGGACCATGTCCCTAAGCAAGTGTTTTTCTTTGATATGTAAACTAATTATAATATGTCATCTTCATAATTAACATATCTTTAACATATTTTTAAAGACTGTGCATTTCCTTTATATTTTGCCTTACTTATCTTATCTTATCTTATCTTATCTTATCTTATCTTATCTTATCTTATTTTTGAGACCAGGTCTCACTATACAGTTCAGACTGGCCTTGAACTCATTTTGTAGCCCAGGCAGGGTTCAAACTCTCAACAATCCTCCTGCCTCAGCCTCCTGAATGCTGGGATTACAGGTGTGTGGCACCATGTCAGACAATTGTTCTCACTTCTATATAATGTTTTGGAGTAGCTATAGATACACATTTTGAAAAAAGTCTGTCTATATCAATAGTATTTTTCTGATAAAGATA